>NC_054479.1:67874213-68215319 GCF_017639515.1 Carcharodon carcharias
GTAACAGTGGGGAACAGTCCTGTCCTTGGTAACACTGGAGAACAGTCCTGTGATTGGGAAAACTGGAAAACAGTCCTGTGATTGGTAGCAGTGGAGAACAGTCCTGTGATTGGTAGCACTGGAGAACAGTCCTGTGATTGGTAACACTGTAGAACAGTCCTGTGATTGGTAACACTGGAGAACCGTCCTGTGATCTGTTCAACTGGAGAACAGTCCTCGGATTGGTAACACTTGAGAACAGTCCTGCGTTAGGTAACGCTGGAGAACAGTGCTGTGATTGGAAACACAGGAGAACCGTCCTGTGATTGGTAACACTGGAGAACAGTCCTGTGAGTGGTAACACTGGGGAACAGTCCTGTGATTGGTAACACTGGAGAACAGTCCTGTTATTGGTAACACTGGAGAACAGTCATGGCCTTGGTAACACTGGGGTACAGGCCTACTCATGGTAACAGTGGGGAACAGTCCTGTCCTTGGTAACACTGGAGAACAGTCCTGTGAATGGTAAAACTGGAGAACAGTCCTGTGATTGGTAACACTGTAGAACCGTCCAGTGATTGGTAACACTGGGGAACAGTCCTGCCAATGGTAACACTGGAGAACAGTCCTGTGATTGTTAACACTGGGTAACAGTCCTGCCCTTGGTAAAACAGGAGAACCGTCCTGTGATTGGTAGCACTGGAGAACAGACCTGTGATTGGTAACACTGGAGAACCGTCCAGTCCTTGGTAACACAGGCAAACCGTCCTGCGATAGGTAACACTGGAGAACAGTCCTGTGATTGGTAACACTGGGGAGCCATCCTGTGATTAGTAACACTGGAGAACCGTCTAGTGATTGGTAACACTGGGGAACAGTCCTGCCAATGGTAACACTTGGGAACAGTCCAGTGATTGTTAAAACTGGGTAACAGTCCTGCTCTTGGTAACACTGGAGAAAAGTCATGTCCTTGGTAACACTGGAGATTAGTCATGTGATTGGTAGCAATGGAGAACAGTCCTGTGATTGGTAAAACTGGAGAACAGTCCTGTTCTTGGTAGCACTGGAGAATAGTCCTGTGATTGGTAACACTGGAGAATAGTCCTGTGATTGGTAACACTGTAGAACAGTCCTGTGATTGGTAACACTGGAGAACCATCCTGTGATCTGTTCAACTGGAGAACAGTCCTCTGATTGGTAACACTGGAGAACAGTCCAGTCCTTGGTAACACTGGAGAACAGTCCTGTGATTGGAAACACTGGAGAACCGTCCTGTGATTGGTAACACTGGAGAACAGTCCTGTGATTGGTAACACTGGGGAACAGTCCTGTTCTTGGTACCACTGGGGAACAGTCCTGTCCTTGGTAACACTGGGGAAGAGTCCTGTCCTTGGTAACACTGGGGTACCGTCCTGTGATTGGTAACACTGGAGAACAGTCCTGTCAATGGTAACACTGGAGAACAGTCCTGTGATTGGTAACACTGGAGAACAGTCCTGTCCTTGGTAACACTGGAGAACAGTCCTGTCCTTGGTAACAGAGGGGAACAGTCCTGTCCTTGGTCACACTGGGGAACAGCCCTGTGATTGGTAACACTGGAGAACAGTCCTATGATTGGTAACACTGGAGAACAGTCCTGTCCTTGGTAACACGGTGGAACAGGACAGCCCTTGGTAACAGTGGGGAACAGTCCTGTCCTTGGTAACAGTGGAGAACAGTCCTGTGATTGGTAAAACTGGAAAACAGTCCTGTGATTGGTAGCAGTGGAGAACAGTCCTGTGATTGGTAGCACCGGAGAACAGTGCTGTGATTGGTAACACTTTACAACCGTCCAGTGATTGGTAACACTGGGGAACAGTCCTGTGAATGTTAACACTGTAAAACAGTCCTGCCCTTGGTAACTCAGGAGAACAGTCCTGTCCATGGTAACACTGGAGATTAGTCATGTGATTGGTAGCATTGGAGAACAGTCCTGTGATTGGTAAAACTGGAGAACAGTCCTGTTCTTGGTAGCACTGGAGAATAGTCCTGTGATTGGTAACACTGGAGAATCATCCTGTGATTGGTAACACTGTAGAACAGTCCTGTGATTGGTAACACTGGAGAACAGTCCTGTCCTTGGTAACACTGGAGAACTGTCCTGTCCTTGGTAACAGAGGGGAACAGTCCTGTCCTTGGTCACACTGGGGAACAGCCCTGAGATTGGTAACAATGGAGAACAGTCCTGTGATTGGTAACACTGGAGAACAGTCCTGTCCTTGGTAACACGGTGGAACAGGACAGCCCTTGGTAACAGTGGGGAACAGTCCTGTCCTTGGTAACAGTGGAGAATAGTCCTGTGATTGGTAACACTGGAGAATCGTCCTGTGATTGTTAACACTGTAGAACAGTCCTGTGATTGGTAACACTGGAGAACAGTCCTGTCCTTGGTAACACTGGAGAATAGTCCTGTGATTGGTAACACTGGAGAATCGTCCTGTGATTGTTAACACTGTAGAACAGTCCTGTGATTGGTAACACTGGAGAACAGTCCTGTCCTTGGTAACACTGGAGAACTGTCCTGTCCTTGGTAACAGAGGGGAACAGTCCTGTCCTTGGTCACACTGGGGAACAGCCCCGAGATTGGTAACACTGGAGAACAGTCCTGTGATTGGTAACACTGGAGAACAGTCCTGTGATTGATAACACTGGAGAACAGTCCTGTCCTTGGTAACACGGTGGAACAGGACAGCCCTTGGTAACAGTGGGGAACAGTCCTGTCCTTGGTAACACTGGAGAATAGTCCTGTGATTGGTAGCAGTGGAGAACAGTCCTGTGATTGGTAGCAGTGGAGAACAGTCCTGTGATTGGTAGCACCGGAGAACAGTCCTGTGATTGGTAAGACTTTAGAACCGTCCAGTGATTGGTAACACTGGGGAACCGTCCTGCCAATGGTAACACTGGAGAACAGTCCAGTGATTGTTAACACTGGGTTACAGTCCTGCCCTCGGGAACACAGGAGAACAGTCCTGTCCTTGGTAACACTGGAGATTAGTCATGTGATTGGTAGCATTGGAGAAAAGTCCTGTCATTGGTAAAACTGGAGAACAGTCCTGTTCTTGATAGCACAGGAGAACAGTCTTGTGATTGGTTACACTGGAGAATAGTCCTGTGATTGGTAACACTGGAGAACGGTCCTCTGATTGTTAACACTGGAGTACCGTCCTGTGATCTGTTACACTGGAGTACAGTCCTGTGATTGGTAACACTGGAGAACTGTCCTGTGATTGGCAACTCTGCAGAACTGTCCTGTGATTGGTAACACTGGGGAACAGTCATGTCCTTGGTAACACTGGGGAACAGTCCTGTCCTTGGTAACACAGGGGAAGAGTCTGTCCTTGGTAACACTGGGGTAAAGTCCAGTGATTGGTAACACTGGAGAACTGTCCTGTGAATGGGAACACTGGAGAAAAGTCCTGTGATTGGTAACACTGGAGAACAGTCCTGTCCTTGGTAACACTGGAGAACAGTCCTGTCCTTGGTAACAGAGGGGAACAGTCCTGTCCTTGGTCACACTGGGGAACAGCCCTGAGATTGGTAACACTGGAGAACAGTCCTGTGATTGGTAACACTGGAGAACAGTCCTGTGATTGTTAACACTGGAGAACAGTCCTGTCCTTGGTAACACGGTGGAACAGGACAGCCCTTGGTAACAGTGGGGAACAGTCCTGTCCTTGGTAACACTGGAGAATAGTCCTGTGATTGGTAAAACTGGAAAACAGTCCTGTGATTGGTAGCAGTGGAGAACAGTCCTGTGATTGGTAGCAGTGGAGAACAGTCCTGTGATTGGTAAGACTTTAGAACCGTCCAGTGATTGGTAACACTGGGGAACAGTCCTGCCAATGGTAACACTGGAGAACAGTCCAGTGATTGTTAACACTGGGTTACAGTCCTGCCCTCGGGAACACAGGAGAACAGTCCTGTCCTTGGTAACACTGGAGATTAGTCATGTGATTGGTAGCATTGGAGAACAGTCCTGTCATTGGTAAAACTGGAGAACAGTCCTGTTCTTGATAGCACAGGAGAACAGTCTTGTGATTGGTTAGACTGGAGAATAGTCCTGTGATTGGTAACACTGGAGAACGGTCCTGTGATTGTTAACACTGGAGTACGTCCTTTGATCTGTTACACTGGAGTACAGTCCTGTGATTGTTAACACTGGAGAACTGTCCTGTGATTGGCAACTCTGCAGAACCGTCCTGTGATTGGTAACACTGGGGAACAGTCATGTCCTTGGTAACACTGGGGAACAGTCCTGTCCTTGGTAACACAGGGGAAGAGTCTGTCCTTGGTAACACTGGGGTAAAGTCCAGTGATTGGTAACACTGGATAACTGTCCTGTGAATGGGAACACTGGAGAAAAGTCCTGTGATTGGTAACACTGGAGAACAGTCCTGTCCTTGGTAACACTGGGGAACAGTCCAGTCCTTGCCAACAGTCGGGAACAGTCCTGTCCTTGGTATCACTGGGGAACAGTCCTGTGATTGATAACACCGGAGAACAATCCTGTGATTGGTAACACTGGAGAACAGTCCTGTGATTGGGAAAAGTGGAAAAAATTCCTGTGATTGGTAATGCTGGAGAACAGTCCTGTCCTTGGTAACACTGGAGAACATTCCTGTGATTGGTAACACTGTAGAATAGTCCTGTGATTTGTAACACTGGGGAACAGTCCTGTGATTGGGAACACTGGAGAACAGTCCTGCGATGGGTAACACTGGAGAACAGTCCTGTGCTTGGTAACACTGGAGAACAGTCCTGTCCTTGGTAACACTGGAGAACTGTCCTGTCCCTGGTAACAGAGTGGAACAGTCCTGTCCTTGGTCACACTGGGGAACAGCCCTGAGATTGGTAACACTGGAGAAGAGTCCTGTGATTGGTAACACTGGAGAACAGTCCTGTCCTTGGTAACACGGTGGAACAGGACAGCCCTTGGTAACAGTGGGGAACAGTCCTGTCCTTGGTAACAGTGGAGAATAGTCCTGTGATTGGTAAAACTGGAAAACAGTCCTGTGATTGGTAGCAGTGGAGAACAGTCCTGTGATTGGTAGCACCGGAGAACAGTCCTGTGATTGGTAAGACTTTAGAACCGTCTAGTGATTGGTAACACTGGGGAACAGTCCTGCCAATGGTAACACTGGAGAACAGTCCAGTGATTGTTAACACTGGGTTACAGTCCTGCCCTTGGTAACACAGGAGAACAGTCCTGTCCTTGGTAACACTGGAGATTAGTCATGTGATTGGTAGCATTGGAGAACAGTCCTGTCATTGGTAAAACTGGGGAAGAGTCCTGTTCTTGATAGCACAGGAGAACAGTCTTGTGATTGGTTACACTGGAGAATAGTCCTGTGATTGGTAACACTGGAGAACGGTCCTGTGATTGTTAACACTGGAGAACCGTCCTGTGATCTGTTACACTGGAGTACAGTCCTGTGATTGGTAACACTGGAGAACTGTCCTGTGATTGGCAACTCTGCAGAACTGTCCTGTGATTGGTAACACTGGGGAACAGTCCTGTGATTGGTAACACTGGGGAACAGTCCTGTCCTTGGTAACAAAGGGGAAGAGTCTGTCCTTGGTAACACTGGGGTAAAGTCCAGTGATTGGTAACACTGGAGAACTGTCCTGTGAATGGGAACACTGGAGAACAGTCCTGTGATTGGTAACACTGGAGAACAGTCCTGTCCTTGGTAACACTGGAGAACAGTCCTGTCCTTGGTAACAGAGGGGAACAGTCCTGTCCTTGGTCACACTGGGGAACAGCCCTGAGATTGGTAACACTGGAGAACAGTCCTGTGATTGGTAACACTGGAGAACAGTCCTGTGATTGGTAACACTGGAGAACAGTCCTGTCCTTGGTAACACGGTGGAACAGGACAGCCCTTGGTAACAGTGGGGAACAGTCCTGTCCTTGGTAACACTGGAGAACAGTCCTGTGATTGGTAAAACTGGAAAACAGTCCTGTGATTGGTAGCAGTGGAGAACAGTCCGGTGATTGGTAGCACCGGAGAACAGTCCTGTGATTGGTAACACTTTACAACCGTCCAGTGATTGGTAACACTGGGGAACAGTCCTGCTAATGGTAACACTGGAGAACAGTCCTGTGAATGTTAACACTGGGTAACAGTCCTGCCCTTGGTAACACAGGAGAACAGTCCTGTCCATGGTAACACTGGAGATTAGTCATGTGATTGGTAGCATTGGAGAACAGTCCTGTGATTGGTAAAACTGGAGAACAGTCCTGTTCTTGGTAGCACTGGAGAATAGTCCTGTGATTGGTAACACTGGAGAATCGTCCTGTGATTGGTAACACTGTAGAACAGTCCTGTGATTGGTAACACTGGAGAACAGTCCTGTCCTTGGTAACACTGGAGAACTGTCCTGTCCTTGGTAACAGAGGGGAACAGTCCTGTCCTTGGTCACACTGGGGAACAGCCCCGAGATTGGTAACACTGGAGAACAGTCCTGTGATTGGTAACACTGGAGATCAGTCCTGTGTTTGATAACACTGGAGAAGAGTCCTGTCCTTGGTAACACGGTGGAACAGGACAGCCCTTGGTAACAGTGGGGAACAGTCCTGTCCTTGGTAACACTGGAGAATAGTCCTGTGATTGGTAGCAGTGGAGAACAGTCCTGTGATTGGTAGCAGTGGAGGACAGACCTGTGATTGGTAGCACCGGAGAACAGTCCTGTGATTGGTAAGACTTTAGAACCGTCCAGTGATTGGTAACACTGGGGAACAGTCCTGCCAATGGTAACACTGGAGAACAGTCCAGTGATTGTTAACACAGGGTTACAGTCCTGCCCTTGGTAACACAGGAGAACAGTCCTGTCCTTGGTAACACTGGAGATTAGTCATGTGATTGGTAGCATTGGAGAACAGTCCTTTCATTGGTAAAACTGGAGAACAGTCCTGTTCTTGATAGCACAGGAGAACAGTCTTGTGATTGGTTACACTGGAGAATAGTCCTGTGATTGGTAACACTGGAGAACGGTCCTCTGATTGTTAACACTGGAGTACCGTCCTGTGATCTGTTACACTGGAGTACAGTCCTGTGATTGGTAACACTGGAGAACTGTCCTGTGATTGGCAACTCTGCAGAACTGTCCTGTGATTGGTAACACTGGGGAACAGTCATGTCCTTGGTAACACTGGGGAACAGTCCTGTCCTTGGTAACACAGGGGAAGAGTCTGTCCTTGGTAACACTGGGGTAAAGTCCAGTGATTGGTAACACTGGAGAACTGTCCTGTGAATGGGAACACTGGAGAAAAGTCCTGTGATTGGTAACACTGGAGAACAGTCCTGTGATTGGTAACACTGGAGAACAGTCCTGTGATTGATAACACTGGAGAACAGTCCTGTCCTTGGTAACACGGTGGAACAGGACAGCCCTTGGTAACAGTGGGGAACAGTCCTGTCCTTGGTAACACGGTGGAACAGGACAGCCCTTGGTAACAGTGGGGAACAGTCCTGTCCTTGGTAACACTGGAGAATAGTCCTGTGATTGGTAGCAGTGGAGAACAGTCCTGTGATTGGTAGCAGTGGAGAACAGTCCTGTGATTGGTAGCACCGGAGAACAGTCCTGTGATTGGTAAGACTTTAGGACCGTCCAGTGATTGGTAACACTGGGGAACCGTCCTGCCAATGGTAACACTGGAGAACAGTCCAGTGATTGTTAACACTGGGTTACAGTCCTGCCCTCGGGAACAAAGGAGAACAGTCCTGTCCTTGGTAACACTGGAGATTAGTCATGTGATTGGTAGCATTGGAGAAAAGTCCTGTCATTGGTAAAACTGGAGAACAGTCCTGTTCTTGATAGCACAGGAGAACAGTCTTGTGATTGGTTACACTGGAGAATAGTCCTGTGATTGGTAACACTGGAGAACGGTCCTCTGATTGTTAACACTGGAGTACCGTCCTGTGATCTGTTACACTGGAGTACAGTCCTGTGATTGGTAACACTGGAGAACTGTCCTGTGATTGGCAACTCTGCAGAACTGTCCTGTGATTGGTAACACTGGGAAACAGTCATGTCCTTGGTAACACTGGGGAACAGTCCTGTCCTTGGTAACACAGGGGAAGAGTCTGTCCTTGGTAACACTGGGGTAAAGTCCAGTGATTGGTAACACTGGAGAACTGTCCTGTGAATGGGAACACTGGAGAACAGTCCTGTGATTGGTAACACTGGAGAACAGTCCTGTCCTTGGTAACACTGGAGAACAGTCCTGTCCTTGGTAACAGAGGGGAACAGTCCTGTCCTTGGTCACACTGGGGAACAGCCCTGAGATTGGTAACACTGGAGAACAGTCCTGTGATTGGTAACACTGGAGAACAGTCCTGTGATTGTTAACACTGGAGAACAGTCCTGTCCTTGGTAACACGGTGGAACAGGACAGCCCTTGGTAACAGTGGGGAACAGTCCTGTCCTTGGTAACACTGGAGAATAGTCCTGTGATTGGTAAAACTGGAAAACAGTCCTGTGATTGGTAGCAGTGGAGAGCAGTCCTGTGATTGGTAGCAGTGGAGAACAGTCCTGTGATTGGTAAGACTTTAGAACCGTCCAGTGATTGGTAACACTGGGGAACAGTCCTGCCAATGGTAACACTGGAGAACAGTCCAGTGATTGTTAACACTGGGTTACAGTCCTGCCCTCGGGAACACAGGAGAACAGTCCTGTCCTTGGTAACACTGGAGATTAGTCATGTGATTGGTAGCATTGGAGAACAGTCCTGTCATTGGTAAAACTGGAGAACAGTCCTGTTCTTGATAGCACAGGAGAACAGTCTTGTGATTGGTTACACTGGAGAATAGTCCTGTGATTGGTAACACTGGAGAACGGTCCTGTGATTGTTAACACTGGAGTACGTCCTGTGATCTGTTACACTGGAGTACAGTCCTGTGATTGTTAACACTGGAGAACTGTCCTGTGATTGGCAACTCTGCAGAACCGTCCTGTGATTGGTAACACTGGGGAACAGTCATGTCCTTGGTAACACTGGGGAACAGTCCTGTCCTTGGTAACACAGGGGAAGAGTCTGTCCTTGGTAACACTGGGGTAAAGTCCAGTGATTGGTAACACTGGATAACTGTCCTGTGAATGGGAACACTGGAGAAAAGTCCTGTGATTGGTAACACTGGAGAACAGTCCTGTCCTTGGTAACACTGGGGAACAGTCCAGTCCTTGCCAACAGTCGGGAACAGTCCAGTCCTTGGTATCACTGGGGAACAGTCCTGTGATTGATAACACCGGAGAACAATCCTGTGATTGGTAACACTGGAGAACAGTCCTGTGATTGGGAAAAGTGGAAAAAATTCCTGTGATTGGTAATGCTGGAGAACAGTCCTGTCCTTGGTAACACTGGAGAACATTCCTGTGATTGGTAACACTGTAGAATAGTCCTGTGATTTGTAACACTGGGGAACAGTCCTGTGATTGGGAACACTGGAGAACCGTCCTGCGATGGGTAACACTGGAGAACAGTCCTGTGCTTGGTAACACTGGAGAACAGTCCTGTCCTTGGTAACACTGGAGAACTGTCCTGTCCCTGGTAACAGAGTGGAACAGTCCTGTCCTTGGTCACACTGGGGAACAGCCCTGAGATTGGTAACACTGGAGAAGAGTCCTGTGATTGGTAACACTGGAGAACAGTCCTGTCCTTGGTAACACGGTGGAACAGGACAGCCCTTGGTAACAGTGGGGAACAGTCCTGTCCTTGGTAACAGTGGAGAATAGTCCTGTGATTGGTAAAACTGGAAAACAGTCCTGTGATTGGTAGCAGTGGAGAACAGTCCTGTGATTGGTAGCACCGGAGAACAGTCCTGTGATTGGTAAGACTTTAGAACCGTCTAGTGATTGGTAACACTGGGGAACAGTCCTGCCAATGGTAACACTGGAGAACAGTCCAGTGATTGTTAACACTGGGTTACAGTCCTGCCCTTGGTAACACAGGAGAACAGTCCTGTCCTTGGTAACACTGGAGATTAGTCATGTGATTGGTAGCATTGGAGAACAGTCCTGTCATTGGTAAAACTGGGGAAGAGTCCTGTTCTTGATAGCACAGGAGAACAGTCTTGTGATTGGTTACACTGGAGAATAGTCCTGTGATTGGTAACACTGGAGAACGGTCCTGTGATTGTTAACACTGGAGAACCGTCCTGTGATCTGTTACACTGGAGTACAGTCCTGTGATTGGTAACACTGGAGAACTGTCCTGTGATTGGCAACTCTGCAGAACTGTCCTGTGATTGGTAACACTGGGGAACAGTCCTGTGATTGGTAACACTGGGGAACAGTCCTGTCCTTGGTAACAAAGGGGAAGAGTCTGTCCTTGGTAACACTGGGGTAAAGTCCAGTGATTGGTAACACTGGAGAACTGTCCTGTGAATGGGAACACTGGAGAACAGTCCTGTGATTGGTAACACTGGAGAACAGTCCTGTCCTTGGTAACACTGGAGAACAGTCCTGTCCTTGGTAACAGAGGGGAACAGTCCTGTCCTTGGTCACACTGGGGAACAGCCCTGAGAGTGGTAACACTGGAGAACAGTCCTGTGATTGGTAACACTGGAGAACAGTCCTGTGATTGGTAACACTGGAGAACAGTCCTGTCCTTGGTAACACGGTGGAACAGGACAGCCCTTGGTAACAGTGGGGAACAGTCCTGTCCTTGGTAACACTGGAGAACATTCCTGTGATTGGTAGCACTGGAAAACAGTCCTGTGATTGGTAGCAGTGGAGAACAGTCCGGTGATTGGTAGCACCGGAGAACAGTGCTGTGATTGGTAACACTTTACAACCGTCCAGTGATTGGTAACACTGGGGAACAGTCCTGCTAATGGTAACACTGGAGAACAGTCCTGTGAATGTTAACACTGGGTAACAGTCCTTTCCTTGGTAACACAGGAGAACAGTCCTGTCCATGGTAACACTGGAGATTAGTCATGTGATTGGTAGCATTGGAGAACAGTCCTGTGATTGGTAAAACTGGAGAACAGTCCTGTTCTTGGTAGCACTGGAGAATAGTCCTGTGATTGGTAACACTGGAGAATCGTCCTGTGATTGGTAACACTGTAGAACAGTCCTGTGATTGGTAACACTGGAGAACAGTCCTGTCCTTGGTAACACTGGAGAACTGTCCTGTCCTTGGTAACAGAGGGGAACAGTCCTGTCCTTGGTCACACTGGGGAACAGCCCCGAGATTGGTAACACTGGAGAACAGTCCTGTGATTGGTAACACTGGAGATCAGTCCTGTGTTTGATAACACTGGAGAACAGTCCTGTCCTTGGTAACACGGTGGAACAGGACAGCCCTTGGTAACAGTGGGGAACGGTCCTGTCCTTGGTAACACTGGAGAATAGTCCTGTGATTGGTAGCAGTGGAGAACAGTCCTGTGATTGGTAGCCGTGGAGGACAGACCTGTGATTGGTAGCACCGGAGAACAGTCCTGTGATTGGTAAGACTTTAGAACCGTCCAGTGATTGGTAACACTGGAGATTAGTCATGTGATTGGTAGCATTGGAGAACAGTCCTTTCATTGGTAAAACTGGAGAACAGTCCTGTTCTTGATAGCACAGGAGAACAGTCTTGTGATTGGTTACACTGGAGAATAGTCCTGTGATTGGTAACACTGGAGAACGGTCCTCTGATTGTTAACACTGGAGTACCGTCCTGTGATCTGTTACACTGGAGTACAGTCCTGTGATTGGTAACACTGGAGAACTGTCCTGTGATTGGCAACTCTGCAGAACTGTCCTGTGATTGGTAACACTGGGGAACAGTCATGTCCTTGGTAACACTGGGGAACAGTCCTGTCCTTGGTAACACAGGGGAAGAGTCTGTCCTTGGTAACACTGGGGTAAAGTCCAGTGATTGGTAACACTGGAGAACTGTCCTGTGAATGGGAACACTGGAGAAAAGTCCTGTGATTGGTAACACTGGAGAACAGTCCTGTCCTTGGTAACACTGGGGAACAGTCCAGTCCTTGCCAACAGTCGGGAACAGTCCTGTCCTTGGTATCACTGGGGAACAGTCCTGTGATTGATAACACCGGAGAACAATCCTGTGATTGGTAACACTGGAGAACAGTCCTGTGATTGGGAAAAGTGGAAAAAATTCCTGTGATTGGTAATGCTGGAGAATAGTCCTGTCCTTGGTAACACTGGAGAACATTCCTGTGATTGGTAACACTGTAGAATAGTCCTGTGATTTGTAACACTGGGGAACAGTCCTGTGATTGGGAACACTGGTGAACCGTCCTGCGATGGGTAACACTGGAGAACAGTCCTGTGCTTGGTAACACTGGAGAGCAGTCCTTCCTTGGTAACAGTGGAGAACCGTCCAGTGATTGGTAACACTGGAGAACAGTCCTGTGATTGGTAACACTGGAGAACAGTCCTGTGATTGGTAACACTGAAGAACAGTCTTGTGACTGGTTACACTGGGGAAAAGTCCTGCCCTTGGTAACACTGGAGAACAGTCCTGTGACTGGTAACACTGGAGAACAGTCGTGTGATTGGTTACAGTGGGGAACAGTCCGGCCCTTGGTAACACTGGAGAACAGTCCTGTGATTGGAAATACTGGAGAACAGTCCTGTGAATTTTAACACTGGGGAATCGTCCTGTGTTAGGTAACACTGGAGACCAGTCCTGTGAGTGGTAACACTGGAGAACCGTCCTGTGTTTGGTAACACTGGAGAATAGTCCTGTGATTGGTAACACTGGAGTCATTCCTGTGATTGGTAACACTGGAGAATAGTTTTGTGACTGGTATAACTGGAGAACCGTGCTGTGATTGCTAACACTGGAGAACCGTCCAGTGATTGGTAACACAGGGGAACAGTCCTGCCCTTGATAAGCCTGGAGAACAGTCCTGTCCCTGGTAACACTGGAGAAAAGTCCTGTGATTGTTAACACTGGGGAACAGTCCTGCGATTGGTAACCCTGGAGAACAGTTCTGTGATTGTTAACACTGGGGAACAGTCCTGCCCTTGGTAAGACTGGAGAACAGTCCTGTCCTTGGTAACACTGCAGATTAGTCCTGTGATTGGTAGCACTGGAGAACAGTCCTGTGATTGGTAACACTGGAGAACAGTCCTGTGATTGGTAACACTGGAGAATAGTCCTGTGATTGGTAACAGTGGAGAAAAGTCCTCTCCTTGGAAACACTGTTGAACAGTCCTGTCCTTGGTTACAGTGGGAAACAGTCCTCTCCTTGGAACACTGGAGGACAGTCCTGTGACTGGAAGAACTGGAGAACAGTACTGTGATTGGTAACACTGGAGAACAGTCATGTCCTTGGTAACAATGGAGAACAGTCCTGTGATTGGTAACACTGGAGAACCGTCCTTTCCTAGGTAACAATGGGGAACATTCCTGTCCATGGTAACACTGGGGATCAGTCCTGTCATTGGTAACACTGGGGAACAGTCCTGTGATTGATAACACTGGAGAACAGTCCTGTGATTGGTAACACTGGAGAACAGTCCTGTGATTGGTAACACTGGAGAACAGTCCTGTGATTGGTAACACTGGAGATCAGTCCTGTGTTTGATAACACTGGAGAACAGTCCTGTCCTTGGTAACACGGTGGAACAGGACAGCCCTTGGTAACAGTGGGGAACAGTCCTGTCCTTGGTAACACTGGAGAATAGTCCTGTGATTGGTAGCAGTGGAGAACAGTCCTGTGATTGGTAGCAGTGGAGGACAGACCTGTGATTGGTAGCACCGGAGAACAGTCCTGTGATTGGTAAGACTTTAGAACCGTCCAGTGATTGGTAACACTGGGGAACAGTCCTGCCAATGGTAACACTGGAGAACAGTCCAGTGATTGTTAACACAGGGTTACAGTCCTGCCCTTGGTAACACAGGAGAACAGTCCTGTCCTTGGTAACACTGGAGATTAGTCATGTGATTGGTAGCATTGGAGAACAGTCCTTTCATTGGTAAAACTGGAGAACAGTCCTGTTCTTGATAGCACAGGAGAACAGTCTTGTGATTGGTTACACTGGAGAATAGTCCTGTGATTGGTAACACTGGAGAACGGTCCTCTGATTGTTAACACTGGAGTACCGTCCTGTGATCTGTTACACTGGAGTACAGTCCTGTGATTGGTAACACTGGAGAACTGTCCTGTGATTGGCAACTCTGCAGAACTGTCCTGTGATTGGTAACACTGGGGAACAGTCATGTCCTTGGTAACACTGGGGAACAGTCCTGTCCTTGGTAACACAGGGGAAGAGTCTGTCCTTGGTAACACTGGGGTAAAGTCCAGTGATTGGTAACACTGGAGAACTGTCCTGTGAATGGGAACACTGGAGAAAAGTCCTGTGATTGGTAACACTGGAGAACAGTCCTGTCCTTGGTAACACTGGAGAACAGTCCTGTCCTTGGTAACAGAGGGGAACAGTCCAGTCCTTGGTCACACTGGGGAACAGCCCTGAGATTGGTAACACTGGAGAACAGTCCTGTGATTGGTAACACTGGAGAACAGTCCTGTGATTGGTAACACTGAAGAACAGTCCTGTCCTTGGTAACACGGTGGAACAGGACAGCCCTTGGTAACAGTGGGGAACAGTCCTGTCCTTGGTAACACTGGAGAACAGTCCTGTGATTGGTAAAACTGGAAAACAGTCCTGTGATTGGTAGCAGTGGAGAACAGTCCGGTGATTGGTAGCACCGGAGAACAGTGCTGTGATTGGTAACACTTTACAACCGTCCAGTGATTGGTAACACTGGGGAACAGTCCTGCTAATGGTAACACTGGAGAACAGTCCTGTGAATGTTAACACTGGGTAACAGTCCTGCCCTTGGTAACACAGGAGAACAGTCCTGTCCATGGTAACACTGGAGATTAGTCATGTGATTGGTAGCATTGGAGAACAGTCCTGTGATTGGTAAAACTGGAGAACAGTCCTGTTCTTGGTAGCACTGGAGAATAGTCCTGTGATTGGTAACACTGGAGAATCGTCCTGTGATTGGTAACACTGTAGAACAGTCCTGTGATTGGTAACACTGGAGAACAGTCCTGTCCTTGGTAACACTGGAGAACTGTCCTGTCCTTGGTAACAGAGGGGAACAGTCCTGTCCTTGGTCACACTGGGGAACAGCCCCGAGATTGGTAACACTGGAGAACAGTCCTGTGATTGGTAACACTGGAGATCAGTCCTGTGTTTGATAACACTGGAGAACAGTCCTGTCCTTGGTAACACGGTTTAACAGGACAGCCCTTGGTAACAGTGGGGAACAGTCCTGTCCTTGGTAACACTGGAGAATAGTCCTGTGATTGGTAGCAGTGGAGAACAGTCCTGTGATTGGTAGCAGTGGAGGACAGACCTGTGATTGGTAGCACCGGAGAACAGTCCTGTGATTGGTAAGACTTTAGAACCGTCCAGTGATTGGTAACACTGGGGAACAGTCCTGCCAATGGTTACACTGGAGAACAGTCCAGTGATTGTTAACACAGGGTTACAGTCCTGCCCTTGGTAACACAGGAGAACAGTCCTGTCCTTGGTAACACTGGAGATTAGTCATGTGATTGGTAGCATTGGAGAACAGTCCTTTCATTGGTAAAACTGGAGAACAGTCCTGTTCTTGATAGCACAGGAGAACAGTCTTGTGATTGGTTACACTGGAGAATAGTCCTGTGATTGGTAACACTGGAGAACGGTCCTCTGATTGTTAACACTGGAGTACCGTCCTGTGATCTGTTACACTGGAGTACAGTCCTGTGATTGGTAACACTGGAGAACTGTCCTGTGATTGGCAACTCTGCAGAACTGTCCTGTGATTGGTAACACTGGGGAACAGTCATGTCCTTGGTAACACTGGGGAACAGTCCTGTCCTTGGTAACACAGGGGAAGAGTCTGTCCTTGGTAACACTGGGGTAAAGTCCAGTGATTGGTAACACTGGAGAACTGTCCTGTGAATGGGAACACTGGAGAAAAGTCCTGTGATTGGTAACACTGGAGAACAGTCCTGTCCTTGGTAACACTGGGGAACAGTCCAGTCCTTGCCAACAGTCGGGAACAGTCCTGTCCTTGGTATCACTGGGGAACAGTCCTGTGATTGATAACACCGGAGAACAATCCTGTGATTGGTAACACTGGAGAACAGTCCTGTGATTGGGAAAAGTGGAAAAAATTCCTGTGATTGGTAATGCTGGAGAATAGTCCTGTCCTTGGTAACACTGGAGAACATTCCTGTGATTGGTAACACTGTAGAATATTCCTGTGATTTGTAACACTGGGGAACAGTCCTGTGATTGGGAACACTGGTGAACCGTCCTGCGATGGGTAACACTGGAGAACAGTCCTGTGCTTGGTAACACTGGAGAGCAGTCCTTCCTTGGTAACAGTGGAGAACCGTCCAGTGATTGGTAACACTGGAGAACAGTCCTGTGATTGGTAACACTGGAGAACAGTCCTGTGATTGGTAACACTGAAGAACAGTCTTGTGATTGGTTACACTGGGGAAAAGTCCTGCCCTTGGTAACACTGGAGAACAGTCCTGTGACTGGTAACACTGGAGAACAGTCGTGTGATTGGTTACAGTGGGGAACAGTCCGGCCCTTGGTAACACTGGAGAACAGTCCTGTGATTGGAAATACTGGAGAACAGTCCTGTGAATTTTAACACTGGGGAATCGTCCTGTGATAGGTAACACTGGAGAACAGTCCTGTGAGTGGTAACACTGGAGAACCGTCCTGTGTTTGGTAACACTGGAGAATAGTCCTGTGATTGGTAACACTGGAGTCATTCCTGTGATTGGTAACACTGGAGAATAGTTTTGTGACTGGTAAAACTGGAGAACCGTGCTGTGATTGCTAACACTGGAGAACCGTCCAGTGATTGGTAACACAGGGGAACAGTCCTGCCCTTGATAAGCCTGGAGAACAGTCCTGTCCCTGGTAACACTGGAGAAAAGTCCTGTGATTGTTAACACTGGGGAACAGTCCTGCGATTGGTAACCCTGGAGAACAGTTCTGTGATTGTTAACACTGGGGAACAGTCCTGCCCTTGGTAAGACTGGAGAACAGTCCTGTCCTTGGTAACACTGCAGATTAGTCCTGTGATTGGTAGCACTGGAGAACAGTCCTGTGATTGGTAACACTGGAGAACAGTCCTGTGATTGGTAACACTGGAGAATAGTCCTGTGATTGGTAACAGTGGAGAAAAGTCCTCTCCTTGGAAACACTGTTGAACAGTCCTGTCCTTGGTTACAGTGGGAAACAGTCCTCTCCTTGGAACACTGGAGGACAGTCCTGTGACTGGAAGAACTGGAGAACAGTACTGTGATTGGTAACACTGGAGAACAGTCTTGTCCTTGGTAACAATGGAGAACAGTCCTGTGATTGGTAACACTGGAGAACCGTCCTTTCCTAGGTAACAATGGGGAACATTCCTGTCCATGGTAACACTGGGGATCAGTCCTGTCATTGGTAACACTGGGGAACAGTCCTGTGACTGATAACACTGGAGAACAGTCCTGTGATTGGTAACACTGGAGAACAGTCCTGTGATTGGTAACACTGGAGAACAGTCATGTCCTTGGTAACACTGGGGTACAGGCCTACCCTTGGTAACAGTGGGGAACAGTCCTGTCCTTGGTAACACTGGGGAACAGTCCTGTGAATGGTAAAACTGGAGAACAGTCCTGTGATTTGTAACACTGGAGAACCGTACAGTGATTGGTAACACAGGGGAACAGTCCTGCCAATGGCAACACTGGAGAACAGTCCTGTGATTGTTAACACTGGGTAACAGTCCTGCCCTTGGTAAAACAGGAGAACCGTCCTGTGATTGGTAACACTGGAGAACAGACCTGTTATTGGTAACACTGGAGAACCGTCCAAGTCCTTGGTAACACAGGCAAAACGTCCTGCGATACGTAACACTGGAGAACAGTCCTGTGATTGGTAACACTGGAGAACCATCCTGTGATTAGTAACACTGGAGAACCGTCAATTGATTGGTAACACTGGGGAACAGTCCTGCCAATGGTAACACTTGGGAACAGTCCTGTGATTGTTAAAACTGGGTAACAGTCCTGCTCTTGGTAACACTGGAGAACAGTCCTGTCCTTGGTAACACTAGAGATTAGTCATGTGATTGGTAGCTATGGAGAACAGTCCTGTGATTGGTAAAACTGGAGAACAGTCCTGTTCTTGGTAGCTTTGGAGAATAGTCCTGTGATTGGTAACACTGGAGAATCGTCCTGTGATTTGTAACACTGTAGAACAGTCCTGTGATTGGTAACACTGGAGAACAGTCCTGTGACTGGTAACACTGGGGAACAGTCCTGTTCTTGGTACCACTGGGGAACAGTCCTGTCCTTGGTAACACTGGGGAAGAGTCCTGTCCTTGGTAACACTGGAGAACAGTGCTGTGATTGGTAACACTGGAGAACAGTCCTGTCCTTCTTAACACTGGGGCACAGTCCTGTCCTTGGTAACAGAGGGGAACAGTCCTGTCCTTGCTCACACTGGGGAACAGTCCTGAGATTGGTAACACTGGAGAACAGTCCTATGATTGGTAAAACTGGAAAACAGTCCTGTGATTGGTAGCAGTGGAGAACAGTCCTGTGATTGGTAGCACTGGGGAACAGGACAGCCCTTGGTAACAGTGGGGAACAGTCCTGTCCTTGGTAACACTGGAGAAAAGTCCTGTGATTGGTAAAACTGGAAAACAGTCCTGTGATTGGTAGCAGTGGAGAACAGTCCTGTGATTGGTAGCACTGGGGAACAGTCCAGTGATTGGTAACACTTTAGAACCGTCCAGTGATTGGTAACACTGGGGAACAGTCCTGCCACTGGTAACACTGGAGAACAGTCCTGTGATTGTTAACACTGGGTAACAGTCCTGCCCTTGGTAACACAGGAGAACAGTCCTGTCCTTGGTAACACTGGAGATTAGTCATGTGATTGGTAGCATTGGAGAACAGTCCTGTCATATGTAAAACTGGAGAACAGTCCTCTTCTTGATAGCACTGGAGAACAGCCTTGTGATTGGTTACACTGGAGAATAGTCCTGTGATTGGTAACACTGGAGAACGATCCTGTGATTGTTAACAGTGGAGAACCGTCCGGTGATCTGTTACACTGGAGAACTGTCCTGTGATTGGTAACACTGGAGAACAGTTCTGTCCTTGGTAACACTGGAGAACAGTCCTGTGATTGGTCACACTGGAGAACTGTCCTGTGATTGGTAACACTGCAGAACTGTCCTGTGATTGGTAACACTCGGGAACAGTCATGTCCTTGGTAACACTGGGGAACAGTCCAGTCCTTGGCAACAGTCGGGAACAGTCCTGTCCTTGGTATCACTGGGGAACAGTCCTGTGATTGATAACACCGGAGAACAATCCTGTGATTGGTAACACTGGAGAACAGTCCTGTGATTGGCAAAACTGGAAAAAATTCCTGTGATTGGTAACGCTGGAGAACAGTCCTGTCCTTGGTAACACTGGAGAACATTCCTGTGATTGGTAACACTGTAGAATAGTCCTGTGATTTGTAACACTGGGGAACAGTCCTGTGATTGGCAACACTGGAGAACCATCCTGTGATGGGTATCACTGGAGAACAGTCCTGTGCTTGGTAACACTGGGGAACAGTCATGTCCTTGGTAACAATGGGGTACAGGCCTACCCTTGGTAACAGTGGGGAACAGTCCTGTCCTTGGTAACACTGGAGAACAGTCCTGTGAATGGTAAAACTGGAGAACAGTCCTGTGATTGGTAACACTGGAGAACCATACAGTGATTGGTAACACAGGGGATCAGTCCTGCCAATGGTAACACTGGAGAACAGTCCTGTGATTGTTAACACTGGGTAACAGTCCTGCCCTTGGTAAAACAGGAGAACCGTCCTGTGATTGGTAACACTGGAGAACAGACTTGTGATTGGTAACACTGGAGAAACGTCCAAGTCCTTGGTAACACAGGCAAAACGTCCTGCGATACGTAACACTGGAGAACAGTCCTGTGATTGGTAACACTGGAGAACCATCCTGTGATTAGTAACACTGGAGAACCGTCAATTGATTGGTAACACTGGGGAACAGTCCTGCCAATGGTAACACTTGGGAACAGTCCTTTGATTGTTAAAACTGGGTAACAGTCCTGCTCTTGGTAACACTGGAGAACAGTCCTGTCCTTGGTAACACTGGAGATTAGTCATGTGATTGGTAGCAATGGAGAACAGTCCTGTGATTGGTAAAACTGGAGAACAGTCCTCTTCTTGGTAGCACTGGAGAATAGTCCTGTGATTCGTAAAACTGGAGAATCGTCCTGTGATTTGTAACACTGTAAAACAGTCCTGTGATTGGTAACACTGGAGAACAGTCCTGTGATTGGTAACACTGGGGAACAGTCCTGTTCTTGGTACCACTGGGGAACAGTCCTGTCCTTGGTAACACTGGGGAAGAGTCCTGTCCTTGGTAACACTGGAGAACAGTGCTGTGATTGGTAAAACTGGAGAAGAGTCCTGTCCTTCTTAACACTGGGGCACAGTCCTGTCCTTGGTAACAGAGGGGAACAGTCCTGTCCTTGCTCACACTGGGGAACAGTCCTGAGATTGGTAACACTGGAGAACAGTCCTGTGATTGGTAGCACTGGAGAACAATCCTGTGATTGGTAACACTGGAGAACAGTCCTGTCCTTGGTAACATGGTGGAACAGGACAGCCCTTGGTAACAGTGGGGAACAGTCCTGTCCTTGGTAACACTGGAGAACAGTCCTGTGATTGGTAAAACTGGAAAACAGTCCTGTGATTGGTAGCAGTGGAGAACAGTCCTGTGATTGGTAGCACTGGAGAACAGTCCAGTGATTGTAACACTTTAGAACCGTCCAGTGATTGGTAACACTGGGGAACAGTCCTGCCACTGGTAACACTGGAGAACAGTCCTGTGTTTGTTAACACTGGGTAACAGTCCTGCCCTTGGTAACACAGGAGAACAGTCCTGTCCTTGGTAACACTGGAGATTAGTCATGTGATTGGTAGCATTGGAGAACAGTCCTGTCATATGTAAAACTGGAGAACAGTCCTCTTCTTGATAGCACTGGAGAACAGTCTTGTAATTGGTTACACTGGAGAATAGTCCTGTGATTGGTAACACTGGAGAACGATCCTGTGATTGTTAACACTGGAGAACCGTCCGGTGATCTGTTACACTGGAGAACTGTCCTGTGATTGGTAACACTGGAGAACAGTTCTGTCCTTGGTAACACTGGAGAATAGTCCTGTGATTGGTAACACTGGAGAACTGTCCTGTGATTGGTAACACTGCAGAACTGTCCTGTGATTGGTAACACTGGGGAACAGTCATGTCCTTGGTAACACTGGGGAACAGTCCTGTCCTTGGTAACACAGGGGAAGAGTCCTGTCCCTGGTAACACTGGGGTAAAGTCCAGTGATCGGTAACGAAGAGAACTGTCCTGTGAATGGGAACACTGGAGAACAGTCCTGTGATAGGTAACACTGGAGAACAGTCCTGTCCTTGGTAACACTGGGGAACAGTCCAGTCCTTGGCAACAGTCGGGAACAGTCCTGTCCTTGGTATCACTGGGGAACAGTCCTGTGATTGATAACACCGGAGAACAATCCTGTGATTGGTAACACTGGAGAACAGTCCTGTGCTTGGTAAAACTGGAAAAAATTCCTGTGATTGTTAACGCTGGAGAACAGTCCTGTCCTTGGTAACACTGGAAAACATTCCTGTGATTGGTAACACTGTAGAATAGTCCTGTGATTTGTAACACTGGGGAACAGTCCTGTGATTGGCAACACTGGAGAACCGTCCTGTGATGGGTAACACTGGAGAACAGTCCTCTGCTTGGTAACACTGGTCAGCAGTCCTTCCTTGGTAACACTGGAGAACCGTCCAGTGATTGGTAACACTGGAGAACCTTCCTGTGATTGGTAACACTGGAGAACAGTCCTGTGATTGGTAACACTGGAGAGCAGTCCTTCCTTGGCAACACTGGAGAACCGTCCAGTGATTGGTAAGTCTGGAGAACCGTGCTGTGATTGCTAACACTGGAGAACCGTCCAGTGATTGGTAGCACTGGAGAACAGTCCTGTGATTGGTAACACTGGAGAACAGTCCTGTGATTGGTAACACTGGAGAATAGTCCTGTGATTGGTAACAGTGGAGAACTGTCCTCTCCTTGGTAACACTGTTGAACAGTCCTGTCCTTGGTTACAGTGGGAAACAATCCTCTCCTTGGAACACTGGAGGACAGTCCTGTGATTGGAAAAACTGGAGAACAGTACTGTGATTGGTAACACTGGAGAACAGTCTTGTCCTTGGTAACAATGGAGAAGAGTCCTATGATTGGTAACACAGGAGATCCGTCCTGTGATTGGTAACACTGGAGAACTGTCCTGTGCTTGGTAACACTGGGGAACAGTCCTGTCCTTGGTAACATTGGGGAACAGTCCTGTCCTTTGTAACACTGGGGAAGACTCCTGCCCTTGGTAACACTGGGGAACAGTCCTGCGTTAGGTAACACTTGAGAAAATTCCTTTCAATGGTAACACTGGAGAACAGTCCTGTGATTGGTAACACTGGAGAACAGTCCTTTCCTAGGTAACAATGGGGAACATTCCTGTCCATGGTAACACTGGGGAACAGTCCTGTCATTGGTAACACTGGGGAAAAGTCCTGTGATTGATAACACTGGAGAACAGTCCTGTGATTGGTAACACTGGAAAACAGACCTGTGATTGGTAACACTGGAGAACAGTCATGTCCTTGGTAACACTGGGGTACAGGCCTACCCTTGGTAACAGTGCGGAACAGTCCTGTCCTTGGTAACACTGGAGAACAGTCCTGTGAATGGTAAAACTGGAGAATAGTCCTGTGATTGGTAACACTGGAGAACCGACCAGTGATTGGTAACACTGGGGAACAGTCCTGCCAATGGTAACACTGGAGAACAGTCCTGTGATTGCTAACACTGGAGAACAGTCCTTTCCTAGGTAACAATGGGGAACATTCCTGTCCATGTTTACTCTGGGGAACAATCCTGTCATTGGTAACACTGGGGAACAGTCCTGTGATTGATAACACTGGAGAACAGTCCTGTGATTGTTAACACTGGAGAACAGTCCTGTGATTGGTAACACTGGAGAACAGTCATGTCCTTGGTAACACTGGGGTACAGGCCTACCCTTGGTAAAACTGGAGAACAGTCCTGTGATTGGTAACACTGGAGAACCGTCCAGTGATTGGTAACACTGGGGAACAGTCCTGCCAATGGTAACACTGGAGAACAGTCCTGTGATTGTTAACACTGGGTAACAATCCTGCCCTTGGTAAAACAGGAGAACAGTCCTGTCCTTGGTAACACTGGAGAACAGACCTGTGATTGGTAACACTGGAGAACCATCCAGTCCTTGGTAACACAGGCAAACCGTCCTGCGATAGGTAACACTGGAGAACAGTCCTATCCTAGGTAACAATGGGGAACATTCCTGTCCATGGTAACACTGGGGAACAGTCCTGTCATTGGTAACACTGGGGAACAGTCCTGTGATTGATTACACTGGAGAACAGTCCTGAGATTGGTAACACTGGAGACCAGTCCTGTGAATGGTAACACTGGAGAACAGTCATGTCCTGGGTAACACTGGGGTACAGGCCTACCCTTGGTAACAGTGGGGAACAGTCCTGTCCTTGGTAACACTGGAGAACAGTCCTGTGAATGGTAAAACTGGAGAACTGTCCTGTGATTGGTAACACTGGAGAACCGTCCAGTGATTGGTAACACTGGGGAACAGTCCTGCCAATGGTAACAATGGAGAACAGTCCTGTGATTGTTAACACTGGGTAACAGTCCTGCCCTTGGTAAAACACTAGAACAGTCCTGCCCTTGGTAACACTGGAGAACAGAACTGTGATTGGTAACACTAGAGAACCGTCCAGTCCTTGGTAACACAGGCAAACCGTCCTGCGATAGGTAAAACTGGAGAACAGTCCTGTGATTGGTAACACTGGAGAACCATCCTGTGATTAGTAACACTGGAGAACCGTCAAGTGTTTGGTAACACTGGGGAACAGTCCTGCCAATGTTAAAACTTGGGAACAGTCCAGTGATTGTTAAAACTGGGTAACAGTCCTGCTCTTGGTAACACTGGAGAACAGTCCTGCCCTTGGTAAAACTGGAGATTAGTCATGTGACTGGTAGCAATGAAGAACAGTCCTGTGATTGGTAGCACTGGAGAATAGTCGTGTGATTGGTAACAGTGGAGAATAGTGCCGTGATTGGTAACACAGTAGAACAGTCCTGTGATTGGTAACACTGGAGAACAGTCCTGTGATCTGTTCAACTGGAGAACAGTCCTCTGATTGGTAACACTGTTGAACATTCCTGTCCTTGGTTACAGTGGGAAACAATCCTCTCCTTGGAACACTGGAGGACAGTCCTGTGATTGTAAAAACTAGAGAACAGTACTGTGATTGGTAACACTGGAGAACAGTCTTGTCCTTGGTAACAATGGAGAACAGTCCTATGATTGGTAACACTGGAGAAACGTCCTGTGATTGGTAACACTGCAGAACTTTCCTGTGCTTGGTAACACTGGGGAACAGTCCTGTCCTTGGTAACATTGGGGAACAGTCCTGTCCTTTGTAACACCGGGGAAGAGTCCTGCCCTTGGTAACACTGGGGAACAGTCATGCGTTAGGTAACACAGGAGGAAATTCCTTTCAATGGTAACACTGGAGAACAGTCCTGTGATTGGTAACACTGGAGAACCGTCCTTTCCTAGGTAATAATGGGGAACATTCCTGTCCATGGTAACTCTGGGGAACAGTCCTGTCATTGGTAACACTGGGGAACAGTCCTGTGATTGA
This sequence comes from Carcharodon carcharias, assembly GCF_017639515.1. Lineage (NCBI taxonomy): Eukaryota > Metazoa > Chordata > Chondrichthyes > Lamniformes > Lamnidae > Carcharodon > Carcharodon carcharias. The sequence goes on from NC_054479.1 coordinate 67,899,085, forward strand.
TAACACTGGAGAACAGTCCTGTGATTGGTAACACTGGAGAACAGTCCTGTGATTGGTAACACTGGATAACAGTCATGTCCTTGGTAACACTGGGGTAAAGGCCTACCCTTGGTAACAGTGGGGAACAGTCCTGTCCTTGGTAACACTGGAGAACAGTCCTGTGAATGGTAAAACTGGAGAATAGTCCTGTGATTGGTAACACTGGAGAACCGACCAGTGATTGGTAACACTGGGGAACAGTCCTGCCAATGGTAACACTGGAGAACAGTCCAGTGATTGCTAACACTGGAGAACAGTACTTTCCTAGGTAACAATGGGGAACAATCCTGTCCAATGGTAACACTGGGGAACAGTCCTGTCATTGGTAACACTGGGGAACAGTCCTGTGATTGATAACACTGGAGAACAGTCCTGTGATTGGTAACACTGGAGAACAGTCCTGTGATTGGTAACACTGGAGAACAGTCATGTACTTGGTAACACTGGGGTACAGGCCTACTCTTGGTAACAGTGGGGAACAGTCCTGTCCTTGGTAACACTGGAGAACAGTCCTGTGAATGGTAAAACTGGAGAACCGTCCTGTGATTGGTAACACTGGAGAACCGTCCAGTGATTGGTAACACTGGGGAACAGTCCTGCCAATGGTAACACTGGAGAACAGTCCTGTGATTGTTAACACTGGGTAACAGTCCTGCCCTTGGTAAAACAGGAGAACAGTCCTGTCCTTGGTAACACTGGAGAACAGACCTGTGATTGGTAACACTGGAGAAGCGTCCAGTCCTTGGTAACAAAGGCAAACCGTCCTGCGATAGGTAACACTGGAGAACAGTCCTGTGATTGGTAACACTGGAGAACAGTCCTATCCTAGGTAACAATGGGGAACATTCCTGTCCATGGTAACACTGGGGAACAGTCCTGTCATTGGTAACACTGGGGAACAGTCCTGTGATTGATTACACTGGGGAACAGTCCTGTGATTGGTAACACTGGAGAACAGTCCTGTGAATGGTAACACTGGAGAACTGTCATGTCCTGGGTAACACTGGGGAACAGGCCTACCCTTGGTAACAGTGGGGAACAGTCCTGTCCTTCGTAACACTGGAGAACAGTCCTGTGAATGGTAAAACTGGAGAACTGTCCTGTGATTGGTAACACTGGAGAACCGTCCAGTGATTGGTAACACTGGGGAACAGTCCTGCCAATGGTAACACTGGAGAACAGTCCTGTGATTGTTAACACTGGGTAACAGTCCTGCCCTTGGTAAAACAGGAGAACAGTCCTGTCCTTGGTAACACTGGAGAACAGTCCTGTGATTGGTAACACTAGAGAACCGTCCAGTCCTTGGTAACACAGTCAAACCGTCCTGCGATAGGTAAAACTGGAGAACAGTCCTGTGATTGGTAACACTGGAGAACCATCCTGTGATTAGTAACACTGGAGAACCGTCAAGTGATTGGTAACACTGGGGAACAGTCCTGCCAATGGTAACACTTGGGAACAGTCCTTTGATTGTTAAAACTGGGTAACAGTCCTGCTCTTGGTAACACTGGAGAACAGTCCTGTCCTTGGTAACACTGGAGATTAGTCATGTGACTGGTAGCAATGGAGAACAGTCCTGTGATTGGTCGCACTGGAGAATAGTCCTGTGATTGGTAACACTGGAGAATAGTCCTGTGATTGGTAACACTGTAGAACAGTCCTGTGATTGGTAACACTGGAGAACATTCCTGTGATCTGTTCAACTGGAGAACAGTCCTCTGATTGGTAACACTGGAGAACAGTCCATTCCTTGGTAACACTGGAGATCAGTCCTGTGATTGGTAACACTGGGGAACAGTCCTGTTCTTGGTAACACTGGGGAACAGTCCTGTCCTTGGTAATACTGGGGAAGAGTCCTGTCGTTGGTAACACTGGGGTACCGTCCTGTGATTGGTAACACTGGAGAACAGTCCTGTCAATGGTAACACTGGAGAACAGTCCTGTGCTTGGTAACACTGGGGAACAGTCCTGTCCTTGGTAACAGAGGGGAACAGTCCTGTCCTTGGTCACACTGGGGAACAGTCCTGAGATTGGTAACACTGGAGAACAGTCCTGTGATTGGTAACACTGGAGAACAGACCTGTCCTTGGTAACACGGGGGTAAAGGACAGCCCTTGGTAACAGTGGGGAACAGTCCTGTCCTTGGTAACACTGGAGAAGAGTCCTGTGATTGGTAAAACTGGAAATCAGTCCTGTGATTGGTAGCAGTGGAGAGCAGTCCTGTGATTGGTTGCACTGGAGAACAGTCCTATGATTGGTAACACTTTAGAACTGTCCAGTGATTGGTAACACTGGGGAACAGTCCTGCCAATGGTAACACTGGAGAACAGTCCTGTGATTGTTAAACAAAAACAGAATTACCTGGAAAAACTCAGCAGGTCTGGCAGCATCGGCGGAGAAGAAAAGAGTTGACGTTTCGAGTCCTCATGACCCTTCGACAGAACTTGAGTTCGAGTCCAGGAAAGAGCTGAAATATAAGCTGGTTTAAGGTGTGTGTGTGGGGGGCGGAGAGATAGAGAGACAGAGAGGTGGAGGGGGTTGGTGTGGTTGTAGCGACAAACAAGCAGTGATAGAAGCAGATCATCAAAAGATGTCAACAACAATAGTACAATAGAACACATAGGTGTTAAAGTTAAAGTTGGTGATATTATCTAAACGAATGTGCTAATTAAGAATGGATGGTAGGGCACTCAAGGTATAGCTCTAGTGGGTTTTTTTTTTTATTTTATATAATGGAAATAGGTGGGAAAAGGAAAATCTTTATAATTTATTGGGAAAAAAAAGAAGGGGGAAACAGAAAGGGGGTGGGCATGGGGGAGGGGACTCACTCTACATTGATTGTGATTGTTAACCCTGGGTAACAGTCCTGCCCTTGGTAACACAGGAGAACAGTCCTGTCCTTGGTAACACTGGAGATTAGTCATGTGATTGGTAGCATTGGAGAACTGTCCTGTCATTGGTAAAACTGGAGAACAGTCCTGTTCTTGAAAGCACTGGAGAACAGTCTTGTGATTGGTTACACTGGAGAATAGTCCTGCGATTGGTAATAATGGAGAACGGTCCTGTGATTGTTAACACTGGAGAACCGTCCTGTGATCTGTTACACTGGAGAACAGTCCTGTGATTGGTAACACTGGAGAACAGTCCTGTCCTTGGTAACACTGGAGAACAGTCCTGTGATTGGTAACACTGGAGAACTGTCCTGTGATTGGTAACACTGCAGAACTGTCCTGTGATTGGTAACACTGGGGAACAGTCATGTCCTTGGTATCAATGGGGAACAGTCCTGTCCTTGGTAACACAGGGGAAGAGTCCTGTCCTTGGTAACACTGGGGTAAAGTCCAGTGATTGGTAACACTGGAGAACTGTCTTCTGAATGGGAACACTGGAGAACAGTCCTGTGATTGGTAACACTGGAGAACAGTCCTGTCCTTGGTAACACTGGGGAACAGTCCAGTCCTTGGCAACAGTCGGGAACAGTCCTGTCCTTGGTATCACTGGGGACAGTCCTGTAATTGATAACACCGGAGAAAAATCAGTGATTGGTAAGACTGGAGCACAGTCCTGTGATTGGTAAAACTGGAAAAAGTTCCTATGATTGGTAACGCTGGAGAACAGTCCTGTCCTTGGTAACACTGGAGAACATTCCTGTGATTGGTAACACTGTAGAATAGTCCTGTGATTTGTAACACTGGGGAACAGTCCTGTGATTGGCAACACTGGAGAACCGTCCTGTGATTGGTAATACTGGAGACCAGTCCTGCCAATGGTAACACTTGGGAACAGTCCTGTCATTGTTAACACTGGTTAACAGTCCTGCTCTTGGTAACACTGGAGAACAGTCCTGTCCTTGGTAACACTGGAGATTAGTCATGTGATTGGTAGCAATGGAGAACAGTCCTGTGATTGGTAAAACTGGAGAACAGTCCTGTGATTGGTAGCAAAGGAGAACAGTCCTGTGATTGGTAAAACTGGAGAACAGTCCTGTGATTGTTAACACTGGAGAATAGTCCTGTGATTGGTAACACTGGAAAACCGTCCTGTGATTGGTAATACTGGAGAACCGTCCTTTGATTGGTAACACTGGAGAACAGACCTGTGATTGGTAACACTGGGGAACAGTCCAGTGATTCGTAACACTGGAGAACAGTGCTGTGATTGCCAACTCTAGAGAACAGTCCTGTCCTTGGTGACACGGAGAACAGTCCTGTGATTGGTAACACTGGGGAATCGTCCTGTGATTGGTAACACTGGAGAACTGTCCTGTGATTGGTAACACTGGGGAACAGTTCTGTCCTTGGTAACACTGGGAAACATTCCAGTCCTTTGTAACACTGTTGAACAGTCCTGTCCTTGGTTACAGTGGGACACAGTCCTCTCCTTGGAACACTGGAGGACAGTCCTGTGATTGGAAAAACTGGAGAACAGTACTGTGATTGGTAAAACTGGAGAACAGTCTTTTCCTTGGTAACAATGGAGAACAGTCCTATGATTGGTAACCCTGGAGAACCATGTTGTGATTGGTAACGCTGGAGAACACTCCTGTGTTTAGTAATGCTTGAGAACAGTCATGTCCTTGGTAACTTTCGAGAACAGTCCTGTCCTTGCTAACACAGGAGAACAGTCCTGTGGTTGGTAACACTGGAGAACAGTCCTGTGATTGGTAACACTGGAGAACCGTCCAGTGATTGGTAACACTGGGGAACAGTCCTGTCAATGGTAACACTGGAGAGATGTCCTGCGATTGGTAACACTGGAGAACATTCCAGTGATTGTTCACACTGGGGAACAGTCCTGCCCTTAGTAACGCTGGAGAACAGTCCTGTCCTTGGTAACACTGGAGATCAGTCCTGTGATTGGTAACACTGGAGAACTGTCCTGAGCTTGGTAACACTGGGGAACAGTCCTGTCCTTGGTAACATTGGGGAACAGTCCTGTCCTTTATAACACTGGGGAAGAGTCCTGTCCTTGGTAACACTGGGGAACAGTCCTGCGTTAGGTAACACTGGAGAAAAGTCCTTTCAATGGTAACACTGGAGAACAGTCCTGTGATTGGTAACACTGGAGAACAGTCCTGTCCTTGGTAACACTGGAGAACAGTCCTGTCCTTGGTAACACTGCAGATGAGTCATGTGACTGGTAGCAATGGAGAACAGTCCTGTGATTGGTGGCACTGGAGAATAGTCCTATGATTGGTAACACTGGAGAATAGTCCTGTGATTGGTAACACTGTAGAACAGTCCTGTGATTGGTAACACTGGAGAACATTCCTGTGATCTGTTCAACTGGAGAACAGTCCTCTGATTGGTAACACTGGAGAACAGTCCATTCCTTGGTAACACTGGAGATCAGTCCTGTGATTGGTAACACTGGGGAACAGTCCTGTTCTTGGTAACACTGGGGAACAGTCCTGTCCTTGGTAATACTGGGGAAGAGTCCTGTCGTTGGTAACACTGGGGTACCGTCCTGTGATTGGTAACACTGGAGAACAGTCCTGTCAATGGTAACACTGGAGAACAGTCCTGTCCTTGGTAACACTGGGGAACAGTCCTGTCCTTGGTAACAGAGGGGAACAGTCCTGTCCTTGGTCACACTGGGGAACAGTCCTGAGATTGGTAACACTGGAGAACAGTCCTGTGATTGGTAACACTGGAGAACAGACCTGTCCTTGGTAACACGGGGGTAAAGGACAGCCCTTGGTAACAGTGGGGAACAGTCCTGTCCTTGGTAACACTGGAGAAGAGTCCTGTGATTGGTAAAACTGGAAAACAGTCCTGTGATTGGTAGCAGTGGAGAGCAGTCCTGTGATTGGTTGCACTGGAGAACAGTCCTGTGATTGGTAACACTTTAGAACTGTCCAGTGATTGGTAACGCTGGAGAACCATCCTGTGATTGCTAACTCTGGAGAACAGTCCTGTCCTTGGTAACACTGGAGAACCGTCCTGTGATTGGTAACACTGGAGAACTGTCCTGTTCTTGGAACACTGGGGAACAGTCCTGTCCTTGGTAACATTGGGGAACAGTCCTGTCCTTTGTAACACTGGGGAAGAGTCCTGTCCTTGGTAACACTGGGGAACAGTCCTGCGTTAGGTAACACTGGAGAAAATCCTTTCAATGGTAACACTGGTGAACAGTCCTGTGATTGGTAACACTGGAGAACAGTCCTTTCCAAGGTAACAATGTGGAACATTCCTGTCCATGGTAACACTGGGGAACAGTCCTGTGATTGATAACACTGGAAAACAGTCCTGTGATTGGTAATACTGGAGAACAGTCTTGTGATTGGTAACACTGGAGAACAGTCATGTCCTTGGTAACACTGGGGAACAGGCCTACCCTTGGTAACAGTGGGGAACAGTCCTATCCTTGGTAACACTGGAGAACAGTCCTGTGAATGGTAAAACTGGAGAACAGTCCTGTGATTGGTAACACTGGAGAACAGTCCTGTCCTTGGTAACACTGGAGAACTGTCCTGTGATAGGTAACACTGGAGAATAATCCTGTGATTGGTAACACAGGGGAACAGTCCTGTGATTGGTAACACTGGAGAACCGTCCTGAGATGGGTAACACTGGAGAACAGTCCTGTGATTGGTAATACTGGAGACCAGTCCTGCCAATGGTAACACTTGGGAACAGTCCTGTCATTGTTAACACTGGTTAACAGTCCTGCTCTTGGTAACACTGGAGAACAGTCCTGTCCTTGGTAACACTGGAGATTAGTCATGTGATTGGTAGCAATGGAGAACAGTCCTGTGATTGGTAAAACTGGAGAACAGTCCTGTGATTGGTAGCAAAGGAGAACAGTCCTGTGATTGGTAAAACTGGAGAACAGTCCTGTTCTTGGTAGCACTGGAGAACAGTCCTGTGATTGTTAACACTGGAGAATAGTCCTGTGATTGGTAACACTGGAAAACAGTCCTGTGATTGGTAATACTGGAGAACCGTCCTGTGATTGGTAACACTGGAGAACAGACCTGTGATTGGTAACACTGGGGAACAGTCCAGTGATTCGTAACACTGGAGAACAGTCCTGTGATTGCTAACTCTAGAGAACAGTCCTGTCCTTGGTGACACGGAGAACAGTCCTGTGATTGGTAACACTGGGGAATCGTCCTGTGATTGGTAACACTGGAGAACTGTCCTGTGATTGGTAACACTGGCGAACAGTTCTGTCCTTGGTAACACTGGGGAACATTCCAGTCCTTTGTGACACGGTTGAACAGTCCTGTCCTTGGTTACAGTGGGAAACAGTCCTCTCCTTGGAACACTGGAGGACAGTCCTGTGATTGGAAAAACTGGAGAACAGTACTGTGATTGGTAGCACTGGAGAACAGTCTTGTCCTTGGTAACAATGGAGATCAGTCCTGTGATTGGTAACCCTGGAGAACCATGTTGTGATTGGTAACGCTGGAGAACACTCCTGTGTTTAGTAATGCTTGAGAACAGTCATGTCCTTGGTAACTTTCGAGAACAGTCCTGTCCTTGCTAACACAGGAGAACAGTCCTGTGGTTGGTAACACTGGAGAACAGTCCTGTGATTGGTAACACTGGAGAACCGTCCAGTGATTGGTAACACTGGGGAACAGTCCTGTCAATGGTAACACTGGAGAGATGTCCTGCGATTGGTAACACTGGAGAACATTCCAGTGATTGTTCACACTGGGGAACAGTCCTGCCCTTAGTAACGCTGGAGAACAGTCCTGTCCTTGGTAACACTGGAGATCAGTCCTGTGATTGGTAACACTGGAGAACTGTCCTGTGCTTGGTAACACTGGGGAACAGTCCTGTCCTTGGTAACATTGGGGAACAGTCCTGTCCTTTGTAACACTGGGGAAGAGTCCTGTCCTTGGTAACACTGGGGAACAGTCCTGCGTTAGGTAACACTGGAGAAAAGTCCTTTCAATGGTAACACTGGAGAACAGTCCTGTGATTGGTAACACTGGAGAACAGTCCTTTCCTAGGTAACAATGGGGAACATTCCTGTCCATGGTAACACTGATGAACAGTCCTGTCATTGGTAACACTGGGGAACAGTCCTGTGATTGATAACACTGGAAAACAGTCCTGTGATTGGTAACACTGGAGAACCATCCTGTGATTAGTAACACTGGAGAACTTTCAAGTGATTGGTAACAGTGGGGAACAGTCCTGCCAATGGTCACACTTGGGAACAGACCTGTGATTGTTAACACTGGGTAACAGTCCTGCTCATGGTAACACTGGAGAACAGTCCTGTCCTTGGTAACACTGGAGATTAGTCATGTGATTGGTAGCAATGGAGAACAGTCCTGTGATTGGTAAAACAGGAGAACTGTCCTGTGATTGGTAGCAATGGAGAACAGTCCTGTGATTGGTAAAACTGGAGAACTGTCCTGTTCTTGGTAGCACTGGAGAACAGACCTGTGATTGGTAACACTGGAGAATAGTCCTGTGATTGGTAACACTGGAGAACAGTCCAGTGATTGGTAACACTGCAGAACAGTCTTGTCCTTGGTAACACGGTAGAACCGTCCAGTGATTGGTAATACTGGAGAACCGTCCTGTGTTTGGTAACACTGGGGAACCGTCCTGTGATTGGTAACACTGGAAAACAGTCCTGTGATTGGTAACACTGGAGAACAGTCCTGTGATTGGTAACACTGGAGAACAGTCATGTCCTTGGTAACACTGGAGAACAGTCCTGTGAATGGTAAAACTGGAGAACAGTCCTGTGATTGGAAAAACTGGAGAACAGTACTGTGATTGGTAGCACTGGAGAACAGTCTTGTCCTTGGTAACAATGGAGATCAGTCCTGTGATTGGTAACCCTGGAGAACCATGTTGTGATTGGTAACGCTGGAGAACACTCCTGTGTTTAGTAATGCTTGAGAACAGTCATGTCCTTGGTAACTTTCGAGAACAGTCCTGTCCTTGCTAACACAGGAGAACAGTCCTGTGGTTGGTAACACTGGAGAACAGTCCTGTGATTGGTAACACTGGAGAACCGTCCAGTGATTGGTAACACTGGGGAACAGTCCTGTCAATGGTAACACTGGAGAGATGTCCTGCGATTGGTAACACTGGAGAACATTCCAGTGATTGTTCACACTGGGGAACAGTCCTGCCCTTAGTAACGCTGGAGAACAGTCCTGTCCTTGGTAACACTGGAGATCAGTCCTGTGATTGGTAACACTGGAGAACTGTCCTGTGCTTGGTAACACTGGGGAACAGTCCTGTCCTTGGTAACATTGGGGAACAGTCCTGTCCTTTGTAACACTGGGGAAGAGTCCTGTCCTTGGTAACACTGGGGAACAGTCCTGCGTTAGGTAACACTGGAGAAAAGTCCTTTCAATGGTAACACTGGAGAACAGTCCTGTGATTGGTAACACTGGAGAACAGTCCTTTCCTAGGTAACAATGGGGAACATTCCTGTCCATGGTAACACTGATGAACAGTCCTGTCATTGGTAACACTGGGGAACAGTCCTGTGATTGATAACACTGGAAAACAGTCCTGTGATTGGTAACACTGGAGAACCATCCTGTGATTAGTAACACTGGAGAACTGTCAAGTGATTGGTAACAGTGGGGAACAGTCCTGCCAATGGTAACACTTGGGAACAGACCTGTGATTGTTAACACTGGGTAAGAGTCCTGCTCATGGTAACACTGGAGAACAGTCCTGTCCTTGGTAACACTGGAGATTAGTCATGTGATTGGTAGCAATGGAGAACAGTCCTGTGATTGGTAAAACAGGAGAACTGTCCTGTGATTGGTAGCAATGGAGAACAGTCCTGTGATTGGTAAAACTGGAGAACTGTCCTGTTCTTGGTAGCACTGGAGAACAGACCTGTGATTGGTAACACTGGAGAATAGTCCTGTGATTGGTAACACTGGAGAACAGTCCAGTGATTGGTAACACTGCAGAACAGTCTTGTCCTTGGTAACACGGTAGAACCGTCCAGTGATTGGTAATACTGGAGAACCGTCCTGTGTTTGGTAACACTGGGGAACCGTCCTGTGATTGGTAACACTGGAAAACAGTCCTGTGATTGGTAACACTGGAGAACAGTCCTGTGATTGGTAACACTGGAGAACAGTCATGTCCTTGGTAACACTGGAGAACAGTCCTGTGAATGGTAAAACTGGAGAACAGTCCTGTGATTGGTAACACTGGAGAACAGTCCTGTCCTTGGTAACACTGGAGAACTGTCCTGTGATTGGTAACACTGGAGAATAATCCTGTGATTGGTAACACAGGGGAACAGTCCTGTGATTGGTAACACTGGAGAACCGTCCTGAGATGGGTAACACTGGAGAACATTCCTGTGATTGGTAATACTGGAGACCAGTCCTGCCAATGGTAACACTTGGGAACAGTCATGTGATTGTTAACACTGGGTAACAGTCCTGCTCTTGGTAACACTGGAGAACAGTCCTGTCCTTGGTAACACTGGAGATTAGTCATGTGATTGTTATCAATGGAGAACAGTCCTGTGATTGGTAAAACTGGAGAACAGTCCTGTTCTTGGTAGCACTGGAGAACAGTCCTGTGATTGGTAACACTGGAAAATAGTCCTGTGATTGGTAACACTGGAAAACAGTCCTGTGATTGGTAACACTGGAGAAACGTCCTGTGATTGGTGACACTGGAGAACAGACCTGTGATTGGTAACACTGGGGAACAGTCCAGTGATTCTTAACACTGGAGAACAGTCCTGTGATTGCTAACTCTAGAGAACAGTCCTGTCCTTGGTGACACGGAGAACAGGCCTGTGATTGGTAACACTGGGTAACCGTCCTGTGATTGGTAACACTGGAGAACTGTCCTGTGATTGGTAACACTGGGGAACAGTCCTGTCCTTGGTAACACTGGGGAAAGGTCCAGTCCTTTGTAACACTGTTGAACAGTCCTGTCCTTGGTTACAGTGGGAAACAGTCCTCTCCTTGGAACACTGGAGGACAGTCCTGTGATTGGAAAAACTGGAGAACAGTACTGTGATTGGTAAAACTGGAGAACAGTCTTTTCCTTGGTAACAATGGAGAACAGTCCTGTGATTGGTAACACTGGAGAACCATCCTGTGATTGGTAACGCTGGAGAACACTCCAGTGTTTAGTAATGCTTGAGAACAGTCATGTCCTTGGTAACTCTCGAGAACAGTCCTGTCCTTGCTAACACAAGAGACCAGTCCTGTGATTGGTAACACTGGAGAACAGTCCTGTGATTGGTAACACTGGAGAACCGTCCAGTGATTGGTAACACTGGGGAACAGTCCTGTCAATGGTAACACTGGAGAGATGTCCTGCGATTGGTAACACTGGAGAACATTCCAGTGATTGTTAACACTGGGGAACAGTCCTGCCCTTAGTAACGCTGGAGAACAGTCCTGTCCTTGGTAACACTGGAGATTAGTCCTGTGATTGGTAGCACGGGAGAACAGTCCTGTGATTGGTAACACTTGAGAACCATCCTGTGATTGGTAACGCTGGAGAACAGTCCGGTGATTGGTAACACTGGAGAATAGTCCTGTGATTGGTAACACTGGAGAACCATCCTGTGATTGGTAACACTGGAGATCCATCCTGTGATTTGTTACACTGGAGAACAGTCCTGTGATTGCTAACTCTGGAGAACAGTCCTGTCCTTGGTAACACTGGAGAACAGTCCTGTGATTGGTAACACTGGAGAACCGTCCTGTGATTGGTAATACTGGAGAACTGTCCTGTGCTTGGGAACACTGGGGAACAGTCCTGTCCTTGGTAACATTGGGGAACAGTCCTGTCCTTTGTAGCACTGGGGAAGAATCCTGTCCTTGGTAACACTGGGGAACGGTCCTGCGTTAGGTAACACTGGAAAAAATTCCTTTCAATGGTAACACTGGAGAACAGTCCTGTGATTGGTAACACTGGAGAACAGTCCTTTCCTAGGTAACAATGGGGTACATTCCTGTCCATGGTAACACTGGGGAACAGTCCTGTGATTGATAACACTGGAAAACAGTCCTGTGATTGGTAACACTGGAGAACAGTCCTGTGATTGGTAACACTGGAGAACAGTCATGTCCTTGGTAACCATGGGGAACAGGCCTACCCTTGGTAACAGTGGGGAACAGTCCAGTCCTTGGTAACAATGGAGAACAGTCCTGTGAATGGTAAAACTGGAGAACAGTCCTGTGATTGGTAACACTGGAGAACAGTCCTGTCCTTGGTGACACTGGAGAACTGTCCTGTGATTGGTAACACTGGAGAATAATCCTGTGATTGGTAACACAGGGGAACAGTCCTGTGATTGGTAACACTGAAGAACCGTCATGAGATGGGTAACACTGGAGAACAGTCCTGTGATTGGTAATACTGGAGACCAGTCCTGCCAATGGTAACACTAGGGAACAGTCCTGTGATTGTTAACTCTGGGTAACAGTCCTGCTCTTGGTAACACTGGAGAATAGTCCTGTCCTTGGTAACACTGGAGATTAGTCATGTGATTGGTAGCAATGGTGAACAGTCCTGTGATTGGTAACACTGGAGAACCGTCCTGTGATTGGTAACACTGGAGAACAGTCCTGTGATTGGTAACACTGGGGAACAGTCCAGTGATTCTTAATACTGGAGAACAATCCTGTGATTGCTAACTCTAGAGAACAGTCCTGTCCTTGGTGACACTGGAGAACAGTCCTGTGATTGGTAACACTGGAGAACTGTCCTGTGATTGGTAACACTGGGGAACAGTCCTGTCCTTGGTAACACTGGGGAACAGTCCAGTCCTTTGTAACACTGGGGAAGAGTCCTGTCTTTGGTAACACTGGAGAACAGTCATGTGATTGTTAACACTGGAGAACAGTCCTTTCCTAGGTAACACTTGGGAACATTCCTGTCCATGGAAGCACTGGGGAACAGTCCTGTCATTGGTAACACTGGGGAACAGTCCTGTGATTGGTAACACTGGAGAACAGTCCTGTGATTGGTAACACTGGAGAACAGTCCTGTCCTTGGTAACTCTGAGGAACAGGCCTACCCTTGGTAACAGTGGGGATCAGTCCTGTCCTTGGTAACACTGGGGAACAGTCCTGTGATTGGTAGCACTGAAGAACAGTCCTGTGATTGGTAACACTGGAGAACAGTCCTGTGATTGGTAACACTGGAGAATAGTCCTGTGATTGGTAACAGTGGAGAACAGTCCTCTCCTTGGAAACACTGTTGAACAGTCCTGTCCTTGGTTACAGTGGGAAACAGTCAACTCCTTGGAACACTGGAGGACAGTCCTGTGATTGGAAAAACTGGAGAACAGTACTGTGATTGGTAGCACTGGATAACAGTCTTGTCCTTGGTAACAATGGAGAACAGTCCTGTGATTGGTAACACTGGAGAACCATCCTGTGATTGGTAACGCTGGAGAACACGCCTGTGTTTAGTAATGCTGGAGAACAGTCATGTCCTTGGTAACTCTCGAGAACAGTCCTGTCCTTGCTAACACAAGAGAACAGTCCTGTGATTGGTAACACTGGAGAACAGTCCTGTGATTGGTAACACTGGAGAACCGTCCAGTGATTGGTAACACTGGGGAACAGTCCTGTCAATGGTAACACTGGAGAGATGTCCTGCGATTGGTAACACTGGAGAACATTCCAGTGATTGTTCACACTGGGGAACAGTCCTGCCCTTAGTAACGCTGGAGAACAGTCCTGTCCTTGGTAACACTGGAGATCAGTCCTGTGATTGGTAACACTGGAGAACTGTCCTGTGCTTGGTAACACTGGGGAACAGTCCTGTCCTTGGTAACATTGGGGAACAGTCCTGTCCTTTGTAACAATGGGGAAGAGTCCTGTCCTTGGTAACACTGGGGAACAGTCCTGCGTTAGGTAACACTGGAGAAAAGTCCTTTCAATGGTAACACTGGAGAACAGTCCTGTGATTGGTAACACTGGAGAACAGTCCTTTCCTAGGTAACAATGGGGAACATTCCTGTCCATGGTAACACTGATGAACAGTCCTGTCATTGGTAACACTGGGGAACAGTCCTGTGATTGATAACACTGGAAAACAGTCCTGTGATTGGTAACACTGGAGAACAGTCCTGTGATTGGTAACACTGGAGAACAGTCATGTCCTTGGTAACACTGGAGAACAGTCCTGTGAATGGTAAAACTGGAGAACAGTCCTGTGATTGGTAACACTGGAGAACAGTCCTGTCCTTGGTAACACTGGAGAACTGTCCTGTGATTGGTAACACTGGAGAATAATCCTGTGATTGGTAACACAGGGGAACAGTCCTGTGATTGGTAACACTGGAGAACCGTCCTGAGATGGGTAACACTGGAGAACATTCCTGTGATTGGTAATACTGGAGACCAGTCCTGCCAATGGTAACACTTGGGAACAGTCATGTGATTGTTAACACTGGGTAACAGTCCTGCTCTTGGTAACACTGGAGAACAGTCCTGTCCTTGGTAACACTGGAGATTAGTCATGTGATTGTTATCAATGGAGAACAGTCCTGTGATTGGTAAAACTGGAGAACAGTCCTGTGATTGGTCGCAAAGGAGAACAGTCCTGTGATTGGTAAAACTGGAGAACAGTCCTGTTCTTGGTAGCACTGGAGAACAGTCCTGTGATTGGTAACACTGGAGAATAGTCCTGTGATTGGTAACACTGGAAAACAGTCCTGTGATTGGTAACACTGGAGAAACGTCCTGTGATTGGTGACACTGGAGAACAGACCTGTGATTGGTAACACTGGGGAACAGTCCAGTGATTCTTAACACTGGAGAACAGTCCTGTGATTGCTAACTCTAGAGAACAGTCCTGTCCTTGGTGACACGGAGAACAGTCCTGTGATTGGTAACACTGGGTAACCGTCCTGTGATTGGTAACACTGGAGAACTGTCCTATGATTGGTAACACTGGGGAACAGTCCTGTCCTTGGTAACACTGGGGAAAGGTCCAGTCCTTTGTAACACTGTTGAACAGTCCTGTCCTTGGTTACAGTGGGAAACAGTCCTCTCCTTGGAACACTGGAGGACAGTCCTGTGATTGGAAAAACTGGAGAACAGTACTGTGATTGGTAAAACTGGAGAACCATCCTGTGATTGGTAACGCTGGAGAACACTCCAGTGTTTAGTAATGCTTGAGAACAGTCATGTCCTTGGTAACTCTCGAGAACAGTCCTGTCCTTGCTAACACAAGAGACCAGTCCTGTGATTGGTAACACTGGAGAACAGTCCTGTGATTGGTAACACTGGAGAACCGTCCAGTGATTGGTAACACTGGGGAACAGTCCTGTCAATGGTAACACTGGAGAGATGTCCTGCGATTGGTAACACTGGAGAACATTCCAGTGATTGTTAACACTGGGGAACAGTCCTGCCCTTAGTAACGCTGGAGAACAGTCCTGTCCTTGTTAACACTGGAGATTAGTCCTGTGATTGGTAGCACGGGAGAACAGTCCTGTGATTGGTAACACTTGAGAACCATCCTGTGATTGGTAACGCTGGAGAACAGTCCGGTGATTGGTAACACTGGAGAATAGTCCTGTGATTGGTAACACTGGAGAACCGTCCTGTGATTGGTAACACTGGAGATCCATCCTGTGATTTGTTACACTGGAGAACAGTCCTGTGATTGCTAACTCTGGAGAACAGTCCTGTCCTTGGTAACACTGGAGAACAGTCCTGTGATTGGTAACACTGGAGAACCGTCCTGTGATTGGTAATACTGGAGAACTGTCCTGTGCTTGGGAACACTGGGGAACAGTCCTGTCCTTGGTAACATTGGGGAACAGTCCTGTCCTTTGTAGCACTGGGGAAGAGTCCTGTCCTTGGTAACACTGGGGAACGGTCCTGCGTTAGGTAACACTGGAAAAAATTCCTTTCAATGGTAACACTGGAGAACAGTCCTGTGATTGGTAACACTGGAGAACAGTCCTTTCCTAGGTAACAATGGGGTACATTCCTGTCCATGGTAACACTGGGGAACAGTCCTGTGATTGATAACACTGGAAAACAGTCCTGTGATTGGTAACACTGGAGAACAGTCCTGTGATTGGTAACACTGGAGAACAGTCACGTCCTTGGTAACCATGGGGAACAGGCCTACCCTTGGTAACAGTGGGGAACAGTCCAGTCCTTGGTAACAATGGAGAACAGTCCTGTGAATGGTAAAACTGGAGAACAGTCCTGTGATTGGTAACACTGGAGAACAGTCCTGTCCTTGGTGACACTGGAGAACTGTCCTGTGATTGGTAACACTGGAGAATAATCCTGTGATTGGTAACACAGGGGAACAGTCCTGTGATTGGTAACACTGAAGAACCGTCATGAGATGGGTAACACTGGAGAACAGTCCTGTGATTGGTAATACTGGAGACCAGTCCTGCCATGGTAACACTTGGGAACAGTCCTGTGATTGTTAACTCTGGGTAACAGTCCTGCTCTTGGTAACACTGGAGAATAGTCCTGTCCTTGGTAACACTGGAGATTAGTCATGTGATTGGTAGCAATGGTGAACAGTCCTGTGATTGGTAACACTGGAGAACCGTCCTGTGATTGGTAACACTGGAGAACAGTCCTGTGATTGGTAACACTGGGGAACAGTCCAGTGATTCTTAATACTGGAGAACAATCCTGTGATTGCTAACTCTAGAGAACAGTCCTGTCCTTGGTGACACTGGAGAACAGTCCTGTGATTGGTAACACTGGAGAACTGTCCTGTGATTGGTAACACTGGGGAACAGTCCTGTCCTTGGTAACACTGGGGAACAGTCCAGTCCTTTGTAACACTGGGGAAGAGTCCTGTCTTTGGTAACACTGGAGAACAGTCATGTGATTGTTAACACTGGAGAACAGTCCTTTCCTAGGTAACACTTGGGAACATTCCTGTCCATGGAAGCACTGGGGAACAGTCCTGTCATTGGTAACACTGGGGAACAGTCCTGTGATTGGTAACACTGGAGAACAGTCCTGTGATTGGTAACACTGGAGAACAGTCCTGTCCTTGGTAACTCTGAGGAACAGGCCTACCCTTGGTAACAGTGGGGATCAGTCCTGTCCTTGGTAACACTGGGGAACAGTCCTGTGATTGGTAGCACTGAAGAACAGTCCTGTGATTGGTAACACTGGAGAACAGTCCTGTGATTGGTAACACTGGAGAATAGTCCTGTGATTGGTAACAGTGGAGAACAGTCCTCTCCTTGGAAACACTGTTGAACAGTCCTGTCCTTGGTTACAGTGGGAAACAGTCAACTCCTTGGAACACTGGAGGACAGTCCTGTGATTGGAAAAACTGGAGAACAGTACTGTGATTGGTAGCACTGGAGAACAGTCTTGTCCTTGGTAACAATGGAGAACAGTCCTGTGATTGGTAACACTGGAGAACCATCCTGTGATTGGTAACGCTGGAGAACACTCCTGTGTTTAGTAATGCTGGAGAACAGTCATGTCCTTGGTAACTCTCGAGAACAGTCCTGTCCTTGCTAACACAAGAGAACAGTCCTGTGATTGGTAACACTGGAGAACAGTCCTGTGATTGGTAACACTGGAGAACCGTCCAGTGATTGGTAACACTGGGGAACAGTCCTGTCAATGGTAACACTGGAGAGATGTCCTGCGATTGGTAACACTGGAGAACATTCCAGTGATTGTTCACACTGGGGAACAGTCCTGCCCTTAGTAACGCTGGAGAACAGTCCTGTCCTTGGTAACACTGGAGATCAGTCCTGTGATTGGTAACACTGGAGAACTGTCCTGTGCTTGGTAACACTGGGGAACAGTCCTGTCCTTGGTAACATTGGGGAACAGTCCTGTCCTTTGTAACAATGGGGAAGAGTCCTGTCCTTGGTAACACTGGGGAACAGTCCTGCGTTAGGTAACACTGGAGAAAAGTCCTTTCAATGGTAACACTGGAGAACAGTCCTGTGATTGGTAACACTGGAGAACAGTCCTTTCCTAGGTAACAATGGGGAACATTCCTGTCCATGGTAACACTGATGAACAGTCCTGTCATTGGTAACACTGGGGAACAGTCATGTGATTGTTAACACTGGGTAACAGTCCTGCTCTTGGTAACACTGGAGAACAGTCCTGTCCTTGGTAACACTGGAGATTAGTCATGTGATTGTTATCAATGGAGAACAGTCCTGTGATTGGTAACACTGGAGAACAGTCCTGTGATTGGTAACACTGGAGAACAGTCATGTCCTTGGTAACACTGGAGAACAGTCCTGTGAATGGTAAAACTGGAGAACAGTCCTGTGATTGGTAACACTGGAGAACAGTCCTGTCCTTGGTAACACTGGAGAACTGTCCTGTGATTGGTAACACTGGAGAATAATCCTGTGATTGGTAACACAGGGGAACAGTCCTGTGATTGGTAACACTGGAGAACCGTCCTGAGATGGGTAACACTGGAGAACATTCCTGTGATTGGTAATACTGGAGACCAGTCCTGCCAATGGTAACACTTGGGAACAGTCATGTGATTGTTAACACTGGGTAACAGTCCTGCTCTTGGTAACACTGGAGAACAGTCCTGTCCTTGGTAACACTGGAGATTAGTCATGTGATTGTTATCAATGGAGAACAGTCCTGTGATTGGTAAAACTGGAGAACAGTCCTGTGATTGGTCGCAAAGGAGAACAGTCCTGTGATTGGTAAAACTGGAGAACAGTCCTGTTCTTGGTAGCACTGGAGAACAGTCCTGTGATTGGTAACACTGGAGAATAGTCCTGTGATTGGTAACACTGGAAAACAGTCCTGTGATTGGTAACACTGGAGAAACGTCCTGTGATTGGTGACACTGGAGAACAGACCTGTGATTGGTAACACTGGGGAACAGTCCAGTGATTCTTAACACTGGAGAACAGTCCTGTGATTGCTAACTCTAGAGAACAGTCCTGTCCTTGGTGACACGGAGAACAGTCCTGTGATTGGTAACACTGGGTAACCGTCCTGTGATTGGTAACACTGGAGAACTGTCCTATGATTGGTAACACTGGGGAACAGTCCTGTCCTTGGTAACACTGGGGAAAGGTCCAGTCCTTTGTAACACTGTTGAACAGTCCTGTCCTTGGTTACAGTGGGAAACAGTCCTCTCCTTGGAACACTGGAGGACAGTCCTGTGATTGGAAAAACTGGAGAACAGTACTGTGATTGGTAAAACTGGAGAACCATCCTGTGATTGGTAACGCTGGAGAACACTCCAGTGTTTAGTAATGCTTGAGAACAGTCATGTCCTTGGTAACTCTCGAGAACAGTCCTGTCCTTGCTAACACAAGAGACCAGTCCTGTGATTGGTAACACTGGAGAACAGTCCTGTGATTGGTAACACTGGAGAACCGTCCAGTGATTGGTAACACTGGGGAACAGTCCTGTCAATGGTAACACTGGAGAGATGTCCTGCGATTGGTAACACTGGAGAACATTCCAGTGATTGTTAACACTGGGGAACAGTCCTGCCCTTAGTAACGCTGGAGAACAGTCCTGTCCTTGTTAACACTGGAGATTAGTCCTGTGATTGGTAGCACGGGAGAACAGTCCTGTGATTGGTAACACTTGAGAACCATCCTGTGATTGGTAACGCTGGAGAACAGTCCGGTGATTGGTAACACTGGAGAATAGTCCTGTGATTGGTAACACTGGAGAACCGTCCTGTGATTGGTAACACTGGAGATCCATCCTGTGATTTGTTACACTGGAGAACAGTCCTGTGATTGCTAACTCTGGAGAACAGTCCTGTCCTTGGTAACACTGGAGAACAGTCCTGTGATTGGTAACACTGGAGAACCGTCCTGTGATTGGTAATACTGGAGAACTGTCCTGTGCTTGGGAACACTGGGGAACAGTCCTGTCCTTGGTAACATTGGGGAACAGTCCTGTCCTTTGTAGCACTGGGGAAGAGTCCTGTCCTTGGTAACACTGGGGAACAGTCCTGCGTTAGGTAACACTGGAGAAAATTCCTTTCAATGGTAACACTGGAGAACAGTCCTGTGATTGGTAACACTGGAGAACAGTCCTTTCCTAGGTAACAATGGGGTACATTCCTGTCCATGGTAACACTGGGGAACAGTCCTGTGATTGATAACACTGGAAAACAGTCCTGTGATTGGTAACACTGGAGAACAGTCCTGTGATTGGTAACACTGGAGAACAGTCATGTCCTTGGTAACCATGGGGAACAGGCCTACCCTTGGTAACAGTGGGGAACAGTCCAGTCCTTGGTAACAATGGAGAACAGTCCTGTGAATGGTAAAACTGGAGAACAGTCCTGTGATTGGTAACACTGGAGAACAGTCCTGTCCTTGGTAACACTGGAGAACTGTCCTGTGATTGGTAACACTGGAGAATAATCCTGTGATTGGTAACACAGGGGAACAGTCCTGTGATTGGTAACACTGGAGAACCGTCATGAGATGGGTAACACTGGAGAACAGTCCTGTGATTGGTAATACTGGAGACCAGTCCTGCCAATGGTAACACTTGGGAACAGTCCTGTGATTGTTAACTCTGGGTAACAGTCCTGCTCTTGGTAACACTGGAGAATAGTCCTGTCCTTGGTAACACTGGAGATTAGTCATGTGATTGGTAGCAATGGTGAACAGTCCTGTGATTGGTAACACTGGAGAACCGTCCTGTGATTGGTAACACTGGAGAACAGTCCTGTGATTGGTAACACTGGGGAACAGTCCAGTGATTCTTAATACTGGAGAACAATCCTGTGATTGCTAACTCTAGAGAACAGTCCTGTCCTTGGTGACACTGGAGAACAGTCCTGTGATTGGTAACACTGGAGAACTGTCCTGTGATTGGTAACACTGGGGAACAGTCCTGTCCTTGGTAACACTGGGGAACAGTCCAGTCCTTTGTAACACTGGGGAAGAGTCCTGTCTTTGGTAACACTGGAGAACAGTCATGTGATTGGTAACACTGGAGAACAGTCCTTTCCTAGGTAACACTTGGGAACATTCCTGTCCATGGAAGCACTGGGGAACAGTCCTGTGATTGGTAACACTGGAGAACAGTCCTGTGATTGGTAACACTGGAGAACAGTCATGTCCTTGGTAACCATGGGGAACAGGCCTGACCTTGGTAACAGTGGGGAACAGTCCAGTCCTTGGTAACAATGGAGAACAGTCCTGTGATTGTTAACTCTGGGTAACAGTCCTGCTCTTGGTAACACTGGAGAATAGTCCTGTCCTTGGTAACACTGGAGATTAGTCATGTGATTGGTAGCAATGGTGAACAGTCCTGTGATTGGTAACACTGGAGAACCGTCCTGTGATTGGTAACACTGGAGAACAGTCCTGTGATTGGTAACACTGGGGAACAGTCCAGTGATTCTTAATACTGGAGAACAATCCTGTGATTGCTAACTCTAGAGAACAGTCCTGTCCTTGGTGACACTGGAGAACAGTCCTGTGATTGGTAACACTGGAGAACTGTCCTGTGATTGGTAACACTGGGGAACAGTCCTGTCCTTGGTAACACTGGAGATCAGTCCTGTGATTGGTAACACTGGAGAACTGTCCTGTGCTTGGTAACACTGGGGAACAGTCCTGTCCTTGGTAACATTGGGGAACAGTCCTGTCCTTTGTAACAATGGGGAAGAGTCCTGTCCTTGGTAACACTGGGGAACAGTCCTGCGTTAGGTAACACTGGAGAAAAGTCCTTTCAATGGTAACACTGGAGAACAGTCCTGTGATTGGTAACACTGGAGAACAGTCCTTTCCTAGGTAACAATGGGGAACATTCCTGTCCATGGTAACACTGATGAACAGTCCTGTCATTGGTAACACTGGGGAACAGTCATGTGATTGTTAACACTGGGTAACAGTCCTGCTCTTGGTAACACTGGAGAACAGTCCTGTCCTTGGTAACACTGGAGATTAGTCATGTGATTGTTATCAATGGAGAACAGTCCTGTGATTGGTAACACTGGAGAACAGTCCTGTGATTGGTAACACTGGAGAACAGTCATGTCCTTGGTAACACTGGAGAACAGTCCTGTGAATGGTAAAACTGGAGAACAGTCCTGTGATTGGTAACACTGGAGAACAGTCCTGTCCTTGGTAACACTGGAGAACTGTCCTGTGATTGGTAACACTGGAGAATAATCCTGTGATTGGTAACACAGGGGAACAGTCCTGTGATTGGTAACACTGGAGAACCGTCCTGAGATGGGTAACACTGGAGAACATTCCTGTGATTGGTAATACTGGAGACCAGTCCTGCCAATGGTAACACTTGGGAACAGTCATGTGATTGTTAACACTGGGTAACAGTCCTGCTCTTGGTAACACTGGAGAACAGTCCTGTCCTTGGTAACACTGGAGATTAGTCATGTGATTGTTATCAATGGAGAACAGTCCTGTGATTGGTAAAACTGGAGAACAGTCCTGTGATTGGTCGCAAAGGAGAACAGTCCTGTGATTGGTAAAACTGGAGAACAGTCCTGTTCTTGGTAGCACTGGAGAACAGTCCTGTGATTGGTAACACTGGAGAATAGTCCTGTGATTGGTAACACTGGAAAACAGTCCTGTGATTGGTAACACTGGAGAAACGTCCTGTGATTGGTGACACTGGAGAACAGACCTGTGATTGGTAACACTGGGGAACAGTCCAGTGATTCTTAACACTGGAGAACAGTCCTGTGATTGCTAACTCTAGAGAACAGTCCTGTCCTTGGTGACACGGAGAACAGTCCTGTGATTGGTAACACTGGGTAACCGTCCTGTGATTGGTAACACTGGAGAACTGTCCTATGATTGGTAACACTGGGGAACAGTCCTGTCCTTGGTAACACTGGGGAAAGGTCCAGTCCTTTGTAACACTGTTGAACAGTCCTGTCCTTGGTTACAGTGGGAAACAGTCCTCTCCTTGGAACACTGGAGGACAGTCCTGTGATTGGAAAAACTGGAGAACAGTACTGTGATTGGTAAAACTGGAGAACCATCCTGTGATTGGTAACGCTGGAGAACACTCCAGTGTTTAGTAATGCTTGAGAACAGTCATGTCCTTGGTAACTCTCGAGAACAGTCCTGTCCTTGCTAACACAAGAGACCAGTCCTGTGATTGGTAACACTGGAGAACAGTCCTGTGATTGGTAACACTGGAGAACCGTCCAGTGATTGGTAACACTGGGGAACAGTCCTGTCAATGGTAACACTGGAGAGATGTCCTGCGATTGGTAACACTGGAGAACATTCCAGTGATTGTTAACACTGGGGAACAGTCCTGCCCTTAGTAACGCTGGAGAA
Organism: Carcharodon carcharias; assembly: GCF_017639515.1. NCBI lineage: Eukaryota > Metazoa > Chordata > Chondrichthyes > Lamniformes > Lamnidae > Carcharodon > Carcharodon carcharias. Next base: position 67,922,350 of record NC_054479.1, read on the forward strand.
CAGTCCTGTCCTTGTTAACACTGGAGATTAGTCCTGTGATTGGTAGCACGGGAGAACAGTCCTGTGATTGGTAACACTTGAGAACCATCCTGTGATTGGTAACGCTGGAGAACAGTCCGGTGATTGGTAACACTGGAGAATAGTCCTGTGATTGGTAACACTGGAGAACCGTCCTGTGATTGGTAACACTGGAGATCCATCCTGTGATTTGTTACACTGGAGAACAGTCCTGTGATTGCTAACTCTGGAGAACAGTCCTGTCCTTGGTAACACTGGAGAACAGTCCTGTGATTGGTAACACTGGAGAACCGTCCTGTGATTGGTAATACTGGAGAACTGTCCTGTGCTTGGGAACACTGGGGAACAGTCCTGTCCTTGGTAACATTGGGGAACAGTCCTGTCCTTTGTAGCACTGGGGAAGAGTCCTGTCCTTGGTAACACTGGGGAACAGTCCTGCGTTAGGTAACACTGGAGAAAATTCCTTTCAATGGTAACACTGGAGAACAGTCCTGTGATTGGTAACACTGGAGAACAGTCCTTTCCTAGGTAACAATGGGGTACATTCCTGTCCATGGTAACACTGGGGAACAGTCCTGTGATTGATAACACTGGAAAACAGTCCTGTGATTGGTAACACTGGAGAACAGTCCTGTGATTGGTAACACTGGAGAACAGTCATGTCCTTGGTAACCATGGGGAACAGGCCTACCCTTGGTAACAGTGGGGAACAGTCCAGTCCTTGGTAACAATGGAGAACAGTCCTGTGAATGGTAAAACTGGAGAACAGTCCTGTGATTGGTAACACTGGAGAACAGTCCTGTCCTTGGTAACACTGGAGAACTGTCCTGTGATTGGTAACACTGGAGAATAATCCTGTGATTGGTAACACAGGGGAACAGTCCTGTGATTGGTAACACTGGAGAACCGTCATGAGATGGGTAACACTGGAGAACAGTCCTGTGATTGGTAATACTGGAGACCAGTCCTGCCAATGGTAACACTTGGGAACAGTCCTGTGATTGTTAACTCTGGGTAACAGTCCTGCTCTTGGTAACACTGGAGAATAGTCCTGTCCTTGGTAACACTGGAGATTAGTCATGTGATTGGTAGCAATGGTGAACAGTCCTGTGATTGGTAACACTGGAGAACCGTCCTGTGATTGGTAACACTGGAGAACAGTCCTGTGATTGGTAACACTGGGGAACAGTCCAGTGATTCTTAATACTGGAGAACAATCCTGTGATTGCTAACTCTAGAGAACAGTCCTGTCCTTGGTGACACTGGAGAACAGTCCTGTGATTGGTAACACTGGAGAACTGTCCTGTGATTGGTAACACTGGGGAACAGTCCTGTCCTTGGTAACACTGGGGAACAGTCCAGTCCTTTGTAACACTGGGGAAGAGTCCTGTCTTTGGTAACACTGGAGAACAGTCATGTGATTGGTAACACTGGAGAACAGTCCTTTCCTAGGTAACACTTGGGAACATTCCTGTCCATGGAAGCACTGGGGAACAGTCCTGTGATTGGTAACACTGGAGAACAGTCCTGTGATTGGTAACACTGGAGAACAGTCATGTCCTTGGTAACCATGGGGAACAGGCCTACCCTTGGTAACAGTGGGGAACAGTCCAGTCCTTGGTAACAATGGAGAACAGTCCTGTGATTGTTAACTCTGGGTAACAGTCCTGCTCTTGGTAACACTGGAGAATAGTCCTGTCCTTGGTAACACTGGAGATTAGTCATGTGATTGGTAGCAATGGTGAACAGTCCTGTGATTGGTAACACTGGAGAACCGTCCTGTGATTGGTAACACTGGAGAACAGTCCTGTGATTGGTAACACTGGGGAACAGTCCAGTGATTCTTAATACTGGAGAACAATCCTGTGATTGCTATCTCTAGAGAACAGTCCTGTCCTTGGTTACACTGGAGAACAGTCCTGTGATTGGTAACACTGGAGAACTGTCCTGTGATTGGTAACACTGGGGAACAGTCCTGTCCTTGGTAACACTGGGGAACAGTCCAGTCCTTTGTAACACTGGGGAAGAGTCCTGTCTTTGGTAACACTGGAGAACAGTCATGTGATTGTTAACACTGGAGAACAGTCCTTTCCTAGGTAACACTTGGGAACATTCCTGTCCATGGAAGCACTGGGGAACAGTCCTGTCATTGGTAACACTGGGGAACAGTCCTGTGATTGGTAACACTGGAGAACAGTCCTGTGATTGGTAACACTGGAGAACAGTCCTGTCCTTGGTAACTCTGAGGAACAGGCCTACCCTTGGTAACAGTGGGGATCAGTCCTGTCCTTGGTAACACTGGGGAACAGTCCTGTGATTGGTAGCACTGAAGAACAGTCCTGTGATTGGTAACACTGGAGAACAGTCCTGTGATTGGTAACACTGGAGAATAGTCCTGTGATTGGTAACAGTGGAGAACAGTCCTCTCCTTGGAAACACTGTTGAACAGTCCTGTCCTTGGTTACAGTGGGAAACAGTCAACTCCTTGGAACACTGGAGGACAGTCCTGTGATTGGAAAAACTGGAGAACAGTACTGTGATTGGTAGCACTGGATAACAGTCTTGTCCTTGGTAACAATGGAGAACAGTCCTGTGATTGGTAACACTGGAGAACCATCCTGTGATTGGTAACGCTGGAGAACACTCCTGTGTTTAGTAATGCTGGAGAACAGTCATGTCCTTGGTAACTCTCGAGAACAGTCCTGTCCTTGCTAACACAAGAGAACAGTCCTGTGATTGGTAACACTGGAGAACAGTCCTGTGATTGGTAACACTGGAGAACCGTCCAGTGATTGGTAACACTGGGCAACAGTCCTGTCAATGGTAACACTGGAGAGATGTCCTGCGATTGGTAACACTGGAGAACATTCCAGTGATTGTTAACACTGGGGAACAGTCCTGCCCTTGGTAACACTGGAGAACAGTCCAGTCCTTGGGAACACTGGAGATTAGTCCTGTGATTGGTAACACTGGAGAACCGTCCTGTGATTGGTAACGCTGGAGAACCATCCTGTGATTTGTTACACTGGAGTACAGTCCTGTGATTGCTAACTCTGGAGAACAGTCCTGTCCTTGGTAACACTGGAGAACAGTCCTATGATTGGCAACACTGGAGAACCGTGCTTTTATTGGTAACACTGGAGATCTGTCCTGTGCTTGGTAACAATGGGGAACAGTCCTGTCCTTGGTAACATTGGGGAACAGTCCTGTCCTTTGTAATACTGGGGAAGAGTCCTGTCCTTGGTAACACTGGGGAACAGTCCTGCGTTATGTAACACTGGAGATAAGTCCTGTGATTGGTAACACTGGAGAAAATTCCTTTCCTAAGTAACAATGGGGAACATTCCTGTCCATGGTAACACTGGGGAACAGTCCTGTCATTGGTAACATTGGAGTACAGTCCTGTGATTGATAACACTGGAACACAGTCCTGTGATTGGTAACACTGGAGAACAGTCCTGTGATTGGTAACACTGGAGAAAAGTCATGTCCTTGGTAACACTGGGGAACAGGCCTACCCTTGGTAACAGTGGGGAACAGTCCTGTCCTTGGTAACACTGGAGAACAGTCCTGTGAATGGTAAAACTGGGGAACAGTCCTGTGATTGGTAACACTGGAGAACAGTCCTGTCCTTGGTAACACTGGAGAACTGTCCTGTGATTGGTAACACTGGAGAATATTCCTGTGATTGGTAACACAGGGGAACAGTCCTGTGATTGGTAACACTGGAGAACCGTCCTGAGATGGGTAACACTGGAGAACAGTTCTGTGATTGGTAATACTGGAGACCAGTCCTGCCAATGGTAACACTTGGGAACAGTCCTGTGATTGTTAACACTGGGTAACAGTCCTGCTCTTGGTAAAACTAGAGAACAGTCCTGTCCTTGGTAACACTGGAGTTTAGTCATGTGATTGGTAGCAATGGAGAACAGTCCTGTGATTGGTAAAACTGGAGAACAGTCCTGTGATTGGTAGCAAAGGAGAACAGTCCTGTGATTGGTAAAACTGGAGAACAGTCCTGTTTTGGTAGCACTGGAGAACAGTCCTGTGATTGGTAACACTGGAGAATAGTCCTGTGATTGGTAACACTGGAAAACAGTCCTGTGATTGGTAACACTGGAGAACCGTCCTGTGATTGGTAACACTGGAGAACAGTCCTGTGATTGGTAACACTGGGGAACAGTCCAGTGATTCTTAAGACTGGAGAACAGTCCTGTGATTGCTAACTCTAGAGAACATTCCTGTTCTTGGTGACACTGGAGAACAGTCCTGTGATTGGTAACACTGTGGAACCGTCCTGTGATTGGTAACACTGGAGAACTGTCCTGCGATTGGTAACACTGGGGAAAAGTCCTGTCCTTGGTAACACTGGGGAACAGTCCAGTCCTTTGTAACACTGGGGAAGAGTCCTGCCTTTGGTAACACTGGGGAACAGTCCTGTGATAGGTGATACTGGAGAAAAGTCCTGTCAATGGTAACACTGGGGAACAGTCATGTGATTGGTAAGACTGGAGAACAGTCCTTTCCCAGGTAACACTGGGGAACATTCCTGTCCATGGTAACACTGGGGAACAGTCCTGTCATTGGTAACACTGGGGAACAGTCCTGTGATTGGTAACACTGGAGAACAGTCCTGTGATTGGTAACACTGGAGAACAGTCCTGTCCTTGGTAACACTGAGGAACAGGCCTACCCTTGGTATCAGTGGGGATCAGTCCTGTCCTTGGTAACACTGGGGAACAGTCCTGTGATTGGTAACACTGTAGAACCGTCCAGTGATTGGTAAAACTGGAGAACCGTCCTGTGATTGGTAACACTGGAGAACAGTCCTGTTCTTGGAAGCACTGGAGAACTGTCCTGTGATTGGTAACACTGGAGAATAGTCCGGTGATTGGTAACACTGGAGAACAGTCCTGTGATTGGTAACACTGGAGAACCGTCCTGTGATTGGTAACACTGGAGAACAGTCCTGTGATTCGTAACACTGGGGAACAGTCCAGTGATTCTGAACACTGGAGAACAGTCCTGTGATTGTCAACTCTAAAGAACAGTCCTGTCCTTGGTAACACTGGAGAACAGTCCTGTGATTGGGAACACTGGGGAACCGTCCTGTGTTTGGTAACACTGGAGAACTGTCCTGTGATTGGTAACACTGGGAAACAGTCCTGTCCTTGGTAACACTGGGTAACAGTCCAGTCCTTTGTAACACTGGGGATGAGTCCTGTCTTTGGTAACACTGGGGAACAGTCCCGTGATAGGTAACACTGGAGAAAAGTCCTGTCAATGGCAACACTGGAGAACAGTCATGTGATTGGTAACACGGGAGAACAGTCCTTTCCTAGGTAACACTGGGGAACATTCCTGTCCATGGTAACACTGGGGAACAGTCCCGTCATTGGTAACACTGGGGAACAGTCCTGTGATTGGTAAAACTGGAGAACAGTCCTGTCTTGGTAACACTGAGGAACAGGCCTACCCTTGGTAACAGTCGGGTTCAATCCTGTCCTTGGTAACACTGGGGAACAGTCCTGTGAATGGTAAAACTGGAGAACAGTCCTGTGATTTGTAACACTGGAGAACAGTCCTGTGATTGGTAACACTGGAGAATATTCATGTGATTGGTAACACTGGGGAACAGTCCTGTGATTGGTAACACTGGAGAACAGTCCTGAGATGGTTAACACTGGAGAACAGTCCTGTGAATGGTAACACTGGAGAACAGTCCTGTCCTTGGTAACACTGTAGAACCGTCCAGTGATTGGTAACACTGGAGAACCTTCCTGTGATTGGTAACCCTGGGGAACAGTCCTGTGATTGATAACACTGGAGAACACTCCTGTGAATGGTAACACTGGAGAACAGTCCTGTCCTTGGTAACACTGGGGAACAGGGATGCCCTTGGTAAAATTGGGGAACTGTCCTGTCCTCTGTAACACTGGAGAACTGTCCTGTGAAAGGTAAAACTGGAGAACAGTCCTGTGTTCGGTAACACTGGAGAACAGTCCTGTACTTGGTAACACTGTTGAACAGTCCTGTGATTGGTAACACTGGGGAATAGTACAGTTATTGGTAACACTAGGGAACAGTCCTGTGACTGGTAACACAGGAGAACCTTCCTGTGATGGTTAACACTGGAGAACAGTCCTGTGATTGGTAACACTGGAGAACAGTCTTGTCCTTGGTAACACAGTAGAACCGTCCAGTGATTGGTAACACTGGAGAACCGTCCTGTGATTGGTAACACTGGAGAACACTCCTGTCATTGGTAACACTGGGGAACCGTCCTGTGATTGGTAACACTGGAGAACAGTGCTGTTATTGGTAACACTGGGGAACATTCCTGCCCTTGGTAACAATGGGGAACAGTCCTGTGATTGGTAACACTGGGAAACCGTCCTGTGATTGGTAACATTGGGGAACAGTCCTTTGTTTGGTAACACTGGAGAAGAGACCTGTGATTGGTAACACTGGGGAACAGTCCTGTGATTGTTAACACTGGAGAACAGTCCTGTCCTTGGTAACACTGTAGAACCGTCCAGTGATTGGTAACACTGGAGAACCGTCCTGTGATTGGTAACACTGGAGAACAGTCCTGTGATTGGTAAATCTGGAGAACTGTCCTGTCCTTAGTAACACTGGAGAACCGTCCTGTGATTGGTAACACTGGAGAACAGTCCTGTGGTTGGTAACACTGGGGAACATTCCTGTCCCTTGGTAACAATGGAGAACAGTCCTGTGATTGGTAACTCTGGGAAACCGTCCTGTGATTGGTAACACTGGGGAACAGTCCTGTTTTTGGTACCACTGGAGTACAGACCTGTGAATGGTAACACAGGAGAACAGTCCAGTCCTTGGAACACAGGCAAAGCGTGCTGCGATAGGTAACAGCGGAGAACAGTCCTGTGATTGGTAACACTGGAGAACCATCCTGTGATTGGTAACACTGGAGAACTGTCAAGTGATTGGTAACAGTGGGGAACAGTCCTGTCAATGGTAACACTGGAGAGATGTCCTGCGATTGGTAACACTGGAGAACATTCCAGTGATTGTTCACACTGGGGAACAGTCCTGCCCTTAGTAACGCTGGAGAACAGTCCTGTCCTTGGTAACACTGGAGATCAGTCCTGTGATTGGTAACACTGGAGAACTGTCCTGTGCTTGGTAACACTGGGGAACAGTCCTGTCCTTGGTAACATTGGGGAACAGTCCTGTCCTTTGTAACACTGGGGAAGAGTCCTGTCCTTGGTAACACTGGGGAACAGTCCTGCGTTAGGTAACACTGGAGAAAAGTCCTTTCAATGGTAACACTGGAGAACAGTCCTGTGATTGGTAACACTGGAGAACAGTCCTTTCCTAGGTAACAATGGGGAACATTCCTGTCCATGGTAACACTGATGAACAGTCCTGTCATTGGTAACACTGGGGAACAGTCCTGTGATTGATAACACTGAAAAACAGTCCTGTGATTGGTAACACTGGAGAACAGTCCTGTGATTGGTAACACTGGAGAACAGTCATGTCCTTGGTAACACTGGAGAACAGTCCTGTGAATGGTAAAACTGGAGAACAGTCCTGTGATTGGTAACACTGGAGAACAGTCCTGTCCTTGGTAACACTGGAGAACTGTCCTGTGATTGGTAACACTGGAGAATAATCCTGTGATTGGTAACACAGGGGAACAGTCCTGTGATTGGTAACACTGGAGAACCGTCCTGAGATGGGTAACACTGGAGAACAGTCCTGTGATTGGTAATACTGGAGACCAGTCCTGCCAATGGTAACACTTGGGGAACAATCATGTGATTGTTAACACTGGGTAACAGTCCTGCTCTTGGTAACACTGGAGAACAGTCATGTCCTTGGTAACACTGGAGATTAGTCATGTGATTGTTATCAATGGAGAACAGTCCTGTGATTGGTAAAACTGGAGAACAGTCCTGTGATTGGTCGCAAAGGAGAACAGTCCTGTGATTGGTAAAACTGGAGAACAGTCCTGTTCATGGTAGCACTGGAGAACAGTCCTGTGATTGGTAACACTAGGGAACAGTCCAGTGATTCTTAACACTGGAGAACAGTCCTGTGATTGCTAACTCTAGAGAACAGTCCTGTCCTTGGTGACACGGAGAACAGTCCTGTGATTGGTAACACTGGGTAACCGTCCTGTGATTGGTAACACTGGAGAACTTTCCTGTTATTGGTAACACTGGGGAACAGTCCTGTACTTGGCAACACTGGGGAAAGGTCCAGTCCTTTGTAACACTGTTGAACAGTCCTGTCCTTGGTTACAGTGGGAAACAGTCCTCTCCTTGGAACACTGGAGGACAGTCCTCTGATTGGAAAAACTGGAGAACAGTACTGTGATTGGTAAAACTGGAGAACAGTCTTTTCCTTGGTAACAATGGAGAACAGTCCTGTGATTGGTAACACTGGAGAACCATCCTGTGATTGGTAACGCTGGAGAACACTCCAGTGTTTAGTAATGCTTGAGAACAGTCATGTCCTTGGTAACTCTCGAGAACAGTCCTGTCCTTGCTAACACAAGAGACCAGTCCTGTGATTGGTAACACTGGAGAACAGTCCTGTGATTGGTAACACTGGAGAACCGTCCAGTGATTGGTAACACTGGGGAACAGTCCTGTCAATGGTAACACTGGAGAGATGTCCTGCGATTGGTAACACTGGAGAACATTCCAGTGATTGTTAACACTGGGGAACAGTCCTGCCCTTAGTAACGCTGGAGAACAGTCCTGTCCTTGGTAACACTGGAGATTAGTCCTGTGATTGGTAGCACGGGAGAACAGTCCTGTGATTGGTAACACTTGAGAACCATCCTGTGATTGGTAACGCTGGAGAACAGTCCGGTGATTGGTAACACTGGAGAATAGTCCTGTGATTGGTAACACTGGAGAACCGTCCTGTGATTGGTAACACTGGAGATCCATCCTGTGATTTGTTACACTGGAGAACAGTCCTGTGATTGCTAACTCTGGAGAACAGTCCTGTCCTTGGTAACACTGGAGAACAGTCCTGTGATTGGTAACACTGGAGAACCGTCCTGTGATTGGTAATACTGGAGAACTGTCCTGTGATTGGTAACGCTGGAGAACACTCCTGTGTTTAGTAATGCTGGAGAACAGTCATGTCCTTGGTAACTCTCGAGAACAGTCCTGTCCTTGGTAACACTGGAGAACAGTCCTATGATTGGCAACACTGGAGAACCGTTCTGTGATTGGTAACACTGGAGATCTGTCCTGTGCTTGGTAACAATGGGGAACAGTCCTGTCCTTGGTAACATTGGGGAACAGTCCTGTCCTTTGTAATACTGGGGAAGAGTCCTGTCCTTGGTAACACTGGGGAACAGTCCTGCGTTATGTAACACTGGAGATAAGTCCTGTGATTGGTAACACTGGAGAAAATTCCTTTCCTAAGTAACAATGGGGAACATTCCTGTCCATGGTAACACTGGGGAACAGTCCTGTCATTGGTAACACTGGAGTACAGTCCTGTGATTGATAACACTGGAACACAGTTCTGTGATTGGTAACACTGGAGAACAGTCCTGTGATTGGTAACACTGGAGAAAAGTCATGTCCTTGGTAACACTGGGGAACAGGCCTACCCTTGGTAACAGTGGGGAACAGTCCTGTCCTTGGTAACACTGGAGAACAGTCCTGTGAATGGTAAAACTGGGGAACAGTCCTGTGATTGGTAACACTGGAGAACAGTCCTGTCCTTGGTAACACTGGAGAACTGTCCTGTGATTGGTAACACTGGAGAACCGTCCTGAGATGGGTAACACTGGAGAACAGTCCTGTGATTGGTAATACTGGAGACCAGTCCTGCCAATGGTAACACTTGGGAACAGTCCTGTGATTGTTAACACTGGGTAACAGTCCTGCTCTTGGTAACACTAGAGAACAGTCCTGTCCTTGGTAACACTGGAGTTTAGTCATGTGATTGGTAGCAATGGAGAACAGTCCTGTGATTGGTAAAACTGGAGAACAGTCCTGTGATTGGTAGCAAAGGAGAACAGTCCTGTGATTGGTAAAACTGGAGAACAGTCCTGTTTTGGTAGCACTGGAGAATAGTCCTGTGATTGGTAACACTGGAGAATAGTCCTGTGATTGGTAAAACGGGAGAACAGTCCTGTGATTGGTAACACTGGAGAACCGTCCTGTGATTGGTAACACTGGGGAACAGTCCAGTGATTCTTAAGACTGGAGAACAGTCCTGTGATTGCTAACTCTAGAGAACATTCCTGTTCTTGGTGACACTGGAGAACAGTCCTGTGATTGGTAACACTGTGGAACCATCCTGTGATTGGTAACACTGGAGAACAGTCCTGTCCTTGGTAACACTGGGGAACAGTCCAGTCCTTTGTAACACTGGGGAAGAGTCCTGCCTTTGGTAACACTGGGGAACAGTCCTGTGATAGGTGATACTGGAGAAAAGTCCTGTCAATGGTAACACTGGGGAACAGTCATGTGATTGGTAAGACTGGAGAACAGTCCTTTCCTAGGTAACACTGGGGAACATTCCTGTCCATGGTAACACTGGGGAACAGTCCTGTCATTGGTAACACTGGGGAACAGTCCTGTGATTGGTAACACTGGAGAACAGTCCTGTGATTGGTAACACTGGAGAACAGTCCTGTCCTTGGTAACACTGAGGAACAGGCCTACCCTTGGTATCAGTGGGGATCAGTCCTGTCCTTGGTAACACTGGGGAACAGTCCTGTGAATCGTAAAACTGGAGAACAGTCCTGTGATTGGTAACACTGGAGAACAGTCCTGTGATTGGTAACACTGGAGAATATTCATGTGATTGGTAACACTGGGGAACAGTCCTTTGATTGGTAACACTGGAGAACCGTCGTGAGATGGGTAACACTGGAGAACAGTCCTGTGATTGGTAACACTGGAGAACAGTCCTGTCCTTGGTAACACTGTAGAACCGTCCAGTGATTGGTAAAACTGGAGAACCGTCCTGTGATTGGTAACACTGGAGAACAGTCCTGTTCTTGGTAGCACTGGAGAACAGTCCTGTGATTGGTAACACTGGAGAATAGTCCGGTGATTGGTAACACTGGAGAACAGTCCTGTGATTGGTAACACTGGAGAACCGTCCTGTGATTGGTAACACTGGAGAACAGTCCTGTGATTCGTAACACTGGGGAACAGTCCAGTGATTCTGAACACTGGAGAACAGTCCTGTGATTGTCAACTCTAAAGAACAGTCCTGTCCTTGGTAACACTGGAGAACAGTCCTATGATTGGCAACACTGGAGAACCGTTCTGTGATTGGTAACACTGGAGATCTGTCCTGTGCTTGGTAACAATGGGGAACAGTCCTGTCCTTGGTAACATTGGGGAACAGTCCTGTCCTTTGTAATACTGGGGAAGAGTCCTGTCCTTGGTAACACTGGGGAACAGTCCTGCGTTATGTAACACTGGAGAAAAGTCCTTTCAACGGTAACACTGGAGAACAGTCCTGTGATTGGTAACACTGGAGAACAGTCCTTTCCTAGGTAACAATGCGGAACATTCCTGTCCATGGTAACAATGGGGAACAGTCCTGTCATTGTTAACACTGGGGAACAGTCCTGTGATTGATAACACTGGAGAACAGTCCTGTGATTGGTAACACTGGAGAACAGTCCTGTCATTGGTAACACTGGAGAACAGTCCTGTCCTTGGTAACACTGGAGATTAGTCCAGTGATTGGTAACACTGGGGAACAGTCCTGCCAATGGTAACACTGGAGAACAGTCCTGTGATTGTTAACACTGGGTAACAGTCCTGCCCTTGGTAAAACAGGAGAACAGTCCTGTCCTTGGTAACACTGGGGTACAGGTCTACTCTTTGTAACAGTGGGGAACAGTCCTGTTCTTGGTAACACTGGAGAACAGTCCTGTGAATGGTAAAACTACAGACCAGTCCTGTGATTGGTAACACTGGAGAACCGTCCTGTGATTGGTAACACTGGAGAACAGTCCTGTGATTGGTAAATCTGGAGAACTGTCCTGTCCTTAGTAACACTGGAGAACCGAACTGTGATTGGTAACACTGGAGAACAGTCCTGTGGTTGGTAACACTGGGGAACATTCCTGCCCTTGGTAACAATGGAGAACAGTCCTGTGATTGATAACTCTGGGAAACCGTCCTGTGATTGGTAACACTGGGGAACAGTCCTGTTTTTGGTACCACTGGAGTACAAACCTGTGAATGGTAACACAGGAGAACAGTCCAGTCCTTGGTAACACAGGCAAAGCGTGCTGAGATAGGTAACAGCGGAGAACAGTCCTGTGATTGGTAACACTGGAGAACCATCCTGTGATTGGTAACACTGGAGAACTGTCAAGTGATTGGTAACAGTGGGGAACAGTCCTGTCAATGGTAACACTGGAGAGATGTCCTGCGATTGGTAACACTGGAGAACATTCCAGTGATTGTTCACACTGGGGAACAGTCCTGCCCTTAGTAACGCTGGAGAACAGTCCTGTCCTTGGTAACACTGGAGATCAGTCCTGTGATTGGTAACACTGGAGAACTGTCCTGTGCTTGGTAACACTGGGGAACAGTCCTGTCCTTGGTAACATTGGGGAACAGTCCTGTCCTTTGTAACACTGGGGAAGAGTCCTGTCCTTGGTAACACTGGGGAACAGTCCTGCGTTAGGTAACACTGGAGAAAAGTCCTTTCAATGGTAACACTGGAGAACAGTCCTGTGATTGGTAACACTGGAGAACAGTCCTTTCCTAGGTAACAATGGGGAACATTCCTGTCCATGGTAACACTGATGAACAGTCGTGTCATTGGTAACACTGGGGAACAGTCCTGTGATTGATAACACTGGAAAACAGTCCTGTGATTGGTAACACTGGAGAACCATCCTGTGATTGGTAACACTGGAGAACTGTCAAGTGATTGGTAACAGTGGGGAACAGTCCTGCCAATGGTAACACTTGGGAACAGACCTGTGATTGTTAACACTGGGTAACAGTCCTGCTCATGGTAACACTGGAGAACAGTCCTGTCCTTGGTAACACTGGAGATTAGTCATGTGATTGGTAGCAATGGAGAACAGTCCTGTGATTGGTAAAACAGGAGAACTGTCCTGTGATTGGTAGCAATGGAGAACAGTCCTGTGATTGGTAAAACTGGAGAACTGTCCAGTTCTTGGTAGCACTGGAGAACAGACCTGTGATTGGTAACACTGGAGAATAGTCCTGTGATTGGTAACGCTGGAGAACAGTCCAGTGATTGGTAACACTGCAGAACAGTCTTGTCCTTGGTAACACGGTAGAACCGTCCAGTGATTGGTAATACTGGAGAACCGTCCTGTGTTTGGTAACACTGGAGAACCGTCCTGTGATTGGTAACACTGGAGAACAGTCCTGTTATTGGTAACACTGGGGAACATTCCTGCCCTTGGTAACAATGGGGAACAGTCCTGTGATTGGTAACACTGGGAAACTGTCCTGTGTTTGGTAACACTGGGGAACAGTCCTTTGTTTGGTAACACTGGAGAAGAGACCTGTGATTGGTAACACTGGAGAACCATCCTGTGATTGGTAACACTGGAGAACTGTCGAGTGATTGGTAACAGTGGGGAACAGTCCTGCCAATGGTAACACTTGGGAACAGTCCTGTGATTGTTAACACTGTGTAACAGTCCTGTGATTGTTAACACTGTGTAACAGTCCTGCTCTTTGTAACACTGGAGAACAGTCCTGTCCTTGGTAACACTGGAGATTAGTCATGTGATTGGTAGCAATGGAGAACAGTCCTGTGATTGGTAAAACAGGAGAACTGTCCTGTGATTGGTAGCAATGGAGAACAGTCCTGTGATTGGTAAAACTGGAGAACTGTCCTGTTCTTGGTATCTCTGGAGAACAGTCCTGTGATTGGTAACACTGGAGAATAGTCCTGTGATTGGTAACACTGGAGAACAGTCCAGTGATTGGTAACACTGGCGAACCGTCCTGTGATCTGTTCAGCTCGAGAACAGTCTTCTGATTGGTTACACTGGAGAACAGTCCAGTCCTTGGTAACACTGGAGAACAGTTCTGTGATTGGTAACACTGGCGAACAGTCCTGTCCTTGGTAATAGAGGGGATCTATCCTGTCCTTTGTAACACTGGGGAAGAGTCCTGTCCTTGGTAACACTGGGGTACAGTCCTGTGAATGGTAACACTGGAGAACATTCCTTTCAATGGTAACACTGGATAACAGTGCTGTGATTGGTAACACTGGAGAACATTCCTGTCCTTGGTAACACTGGGGAACAGTCCTGACCTTGGTAACATTGGGGAACAGTCCTGAGATTGTTAACACTGGAGAACAATCCTGTGATTGGTAACACTGGAGAACAGTCCTGTGATCTGTTCAACTCGAGAACAGTCTTGTGATTGGTTACACTGGAGAACAGTCCAGTCCTTGGTAACACTGGAAAACAGTCCTGTGATTGGTAACACTGGCGAACAGTCCTGTCCTTGGTAATAGAGGGGAACTATCCTGTCCTTGGTAACACTGGGGAAGAGTCCTGTCCTTGTTAACACTGGGGTACAGTCCTGTGAATGGTAACACTGGAGAACAGTCCTGTCAATGGTAACACTGGGGAACAGTCCTGTCCTTGGTAACAGTGGGGAACAGTCCTGTCCTTGGTGACACTGGGGAACAGTCCTGAGATTGTTAACACTGGAGATCAGTCCTGTGATTGGTAACACTGGAGAACAGTCCTGTGATTGGTAACACTGGAGAACAGTCCTGTCCTTGGTAACACTGGGGAACAGTCCTGCGTTAGGTAACGCTGGAGAAAACTCCTTTCAACGGTAACACTGGAGAACAGTCCTGTGATTGGTAACACTGGAGAACAGTCCTTTCCTAGGTAACAATGCGGAACATTCCTGTCCATGGTAACACTGGGGAACAGTCCTGTCATTGTTAACACTGGGGAACAGTCCTGTGATTGATAACACTGGAGAACAGTCCTGTGATTGGTAACACTGGAGAACAGTCCTGTCATTGGTAACACTGGAGAACAGTCCTGTCCTTGGTAACACTGGAGATTAGTCCAGTGATTGGTAACACTGGGGAACAGTCCTGCCAATGGTAACACTGGAGAACAGTCCTGTGATTGTTAACACTGGGTAACAGTCCTGCCCTTGGTAAAACAGGAGAACAGTCCTGTCCTTGGTAACACTGGGGTACAGGTCTACTCTTTGTAACAGTGGGGAACAGTCCTGTTCTTGGTAACACTGGAGAACAGTCCTGTGAATGGTAAAACTACAGACCAGTCCTGTGATTGGTAACACTGGAGAACCGTCCTGTGATTGGTAACACTGGAGAACAGTCCTGTGATTGGTAAATCTGGAGAACTGTCCTGTCCTTAGTAACACTGGAGAACCGAACTGTGATTGGTAACACTGGAGAACAGTCCTGTGGTTGGTAACACTGGGGAACATTCCTGCCCTTGGTAACAATGGAGAACAGTCCTGTGATTGATAACTCTGGGAAACCGTCCTGTGATTGGTAACACTGGGGAACAGTCCTGTTTTTGGTACCACTGGAGTACAAACCTGTGAATGGTAACACAGGAGAACAGTCCAGTCCTTGGTAACACAGGCAAAGCGTGCTGAGATAGGTAACAGCGGAGAACAGTCCTGTGATTGGTAACACTGGAGAACCATCCTGTGATTGGTAACACTGGAGAACTGTCAAGTGATTGGTAACAGTGGGGAACAGTCCTGTCAATGGTAACACTGGAGAGATGTCCTGCGATTGGTAACACTGGAGAACATTCCAGTGATTGTTCACACTGGGGAACAGTCCTGCCCTTAGTAACGCTGGAGAACAGTCCTGTCCTTGGTAACACTGGAGATCAGTCCTGTGATTGGTAACACTGGAGAACTGTCCTGTGCTTGGTAACACTGGGGAACAGTCCTGTCCTTGGTAACATTGGGGAACAGTCCTGTCCTTTGTAACACTGGGGAAGAGTCCTGTCCTTGGTAACACTGGGGAACAGTCCTGCGTTAGGTAACACTGGAGAAAAGTCCTTTCAATGGTAACACTGGAGAACAGTCCTGTGATTGGTAACACTGGAGAACAGTCCTTTCCTAGGTAACAATGGGGAACATTCCTGTCCATGGTAACACTGATGAACAGTCGTGTCATTGGTAACACTGGGGAACAGTCCTGTGATTGATAACACTGGAAAACAGTCCTGTGATTGGTAACACTGGAGAACCATCCTGTGATTGGTAACACTGGAGAACTGTCAAGTGATTGGTAACAGTGGGGAACAGTCCTGCCAATGGTAACACTTGGGAACAGACCTGTGATTGTTAACACTGGGTAACAGTCCTGCTCATGGTAACACTGGAGAACAGTCCTGTCCTTGGTAACACTGGAGATTAGTCATGTGATTGGTAGCAATGGAGAACAGTCCTGTGATTGGTAAAACAGGAGAACTGTCCTGTGATTGGTAGCAATGGAGAACAGTCCTGTGATTGGTAAAACTGGAGAACTGTCCAGTTCTTGGTAGCACTGGAGAACAGACCTGTGATTGGTAACACTGGAGAATAGTCCTGTGATTGGTAACGCTGGAGAACAGTCCAGTGATTGGTAACACTGCAGAACAGTCTTGTCCTTGGTAACACGGTAGAACCGTCCAGTGATTGGTAATACTGGAGAACCGTCCTGTGTTTGGTAACACTGGAGAACCGTCCTGTGATTGGTAACACTGGAGAACAGTCCTGTTATTGGTAACACTGGGGAACATTCCTGCCCTTGGTAACAATGGGGAACAGTCCTGTGATTGGTAACACTGGGAAACTGTCCTGTGTTTGGTAACACTGGGGAACAGTCCTTTGTTTGGTAACACTGGAGAAGAGACCTGTGATTGGTAACACTGGAGAACCATCCTGTGATTGGTAACACTGGAGAACTGTCGAGTGATTGGTAACAGTGGGGAACAGTCCTGCCAATGGTAACACTTGGGAACAGTCCTGTGATTGTTAACACTGTGTAACAGTCCTGCTCTTTGTAACACTGGAGAACAGTCCTGTCCTTGGTAACACTGGAGATTAGTCATGTGATTGGTAGCAATGGAGAACAGTCCTGTGATTGGTAAAACAGGAGAACTGTCCTGTGATTGGTAGCAATGGAGAACAGTCCTGTGATTGGTAAAACTGGAGAACTGTCCTGTTCTTGGTATCTCTGGAGAACAGTCCTGTGATTGGTAACACTGGAGAATAGTCCTGTGATTGGTAACACTGGAGAACAGTCCAGTGATTGGTAACACTGGCGAACCGTCCTGTGATCTGTTCAGCTCGAGAACAGTCTTCTGATTGGTTACACTGGAGAACAGTCCAGTCCTTGGTAACACTGGAGAACAGTCCTGTGATTGGTAACACTGGCGAACAGTCCTGTCCTTGGTAATAGAGGGGATCTATCCTGTCCTTGGTAACACTGGGGAAGAGTCCTGTCCTTGGTAACACTGGGGTACAGTCCTGTGAATGGTAACACTGGAGAACATTCCTTTCAATGGTAACACTGGATAACAGTGCTGTGATTGGTAACACTGGAGAACATTCCTGTCCTTGGTAACACTGGGGAACAGTCCTGACCTTGGTAACATTGGGGAACAGTCCTGAGATTGTTAACACTGGAGAACAATCCTGTGATTGGTAACACTGGAGAACAGTCCTGTGATCTGTTCAACTCGAGAACAGTCTTGTGATTGGTTACACTGGAGAACAGTCCAGTCCTTGGTAACACTTGAGAACAGTCCTGTGATTGGTAACACTGGCGAACAGTCCTGTCCTTGGTAATACTGGGGAACTATCCTGTCCTTGGTAACACTGGAGATTAGTCATGTGATTGGTAGCAAATGAGAACAGTCCTGTGATTGGTAAAACAGGAGAACTGTCCTGTGATTGTTAGCAATGGAGAACAGTCCTGTGATTGGTAAAACTGGAGAACTGTCCTGTTCTTGGTATCACTGGAGAACAGTCCTGTGATTGGTAACACTGGAGAATAGTCCTGTGATTGGTAACACTGGAGAACAGTCCAGTGATTGGTAACACAGGAGAAACGTCCTGTGATCTGTTCAGCTCGAGAACAGTCTTGTGATTGGTTACACTGGAGAACAGTCCAGTCCTTGGTAACACTGGAAAACAGTCCTGTGATTTGTAACACTGGCGAACAGTCCTGTCCTTGGTAATAGAGGGGAACTATCCTGTCCTTGGTAACACTGGGGAAGAGTCCTGTCCTCGGTAACACTGGGGTACAGTGCTGTGAATGGTAACACTGGAGAACAGTCCTGTCAATGGTAACACTGGATAACAGTGCTGTGATTGGTAACACTGGAGAACAGTCCTGTCCTTGGTAACACTGGGGAACAGTCCTGACCTTGGTAACAGTGGGGAACAGTCCTGTCCTTGGTGACACTGGGGAACAGTCCTGAGATTGTTAACACTGGAGAACAGTCCTGTGATTGGTAACACTGGAGAACAGTCCTGTGATTGGTAACACTGGAGAACAGTCCTGTCCTTGGTAACACGGGGGAACAGGCAAGCCCTTGGTAACAGTGGGGAACAGTCCTGTCCTTGGTAACACTGGAGAACAGTCCTGTGATTGGTAACACTGGAGAACAGTCCTGTAATTGGTAACACTGGAGAACCGTCCAGTGATTGGTAACACTGGGGAACAGTCCTGTGATTGGTATCACTGGAGAACAGTCCTGTGATTGTTAACACTGGGTAACAGTCCTGCCCTTGGTAACACAGGAGAACAGTCCTGTCATTGGTAACACTGGAGAACAGACCTGTGATTGGTAACAGTGGAGAACCGTCCAGTCCTTGGTAACACAGGCAAACCGTCCTGCGATAGGTAACACTGGAGAAGAGTCCTGTGATTTGTAACACTGGAGAACCATCTTGTGATTAGTAAGACTGGAGAACAATCAAGTGATAGGTAACACTGGGGAACAGTCCTGCCAATGGTAATACTTGTGAACAGTCCTGTGATTGATAACACTTTGTAACAGTCCTGCTCTTGGTAACACTGGAGAACAGTCCTGTCCTTGGTAACATTGGAGATTAGTCATCTGATTGGTAGCAATGGAGAACAGTCCTGTGATTGGTAAAACTGGGGAACAGTCCTGTTCTTGGAGGCACTGGAGAATAGTCCTGTGATTGGTAACACTGGAGAATAATCCTGTGATTGGTAACACTGGGAAACCGTCCTGTGATTGGGAACACTGGGGAACAGTCCTTTGTTTGGTAACACTGGAGAAGAGACCTGTGATTGGTAACACTGGAGAACAGTCCTGTGATTGGTAACACTGGAGAACAGTCCTGTCCTTGGTAACACTGTAGAACCGTCCAGTGATTGGTAACACTGGAGAACCGTCCTGTGATTGGCAACACTGGAGAACTGTCCTGTCCTTAGTAACACTGGAGAACCGTCCTGTGATTGGTAACACTGGAGAACAGTCCTGTGGTTGGTAACACTGGGGAACATTCCTGCCCTTGGTAACAATGGAGAACAGTCCTGTGATTGGTAACTCTGGTAAACCGTCCTGTGATTGGTAACACTGGGGAACAGTCCTGTGCTTGGTACCACTGGAGTACAGACCTGTGATTGGTAACACAGGAGAACAGTCCAGTCCTTGGTAACACAGGCAAAGCGTGCTGAGATAGGTAACAGCGGAGAACAGTCCTGTGATTGGTAACACTGGAGAACCATCCTGTGATTGGTAACACTGGAGAACTGTCAAGTGATTGGTAACAGTGGGGAACAGTCCTGCCAATGGTAACACTTGGGAACAGTGCTGTGATTGTTAACACTGGGTAACAGTCCTGCTCTTGGTAACACTGGAGAACAGTCCTGTCCTTGGTAACACTGGAGATTAGTCATGTGATTGGTAGCAATGGAGAACAGTCCTGTGATTGGTAAAACAGGAGAACTGTCCTGTGATTGGTAGCAATGGAGAACAGTCCTGTGATTGGTAAATTTGGAGAACTGTCCTGTTCTTGGTAGCACTGGAGAACAGTCCTGTGATTGGTAACACTGGAGAATAGTCCTGTGATTGCTAACACTGGAGAACAGTCCAGTGATTGGTAACACTGGAGAACCGTCCTGTGACCTGTTCAACTCGAGAACAGTCTTCTGATTGGTTACACTGGAGAACAGTCCAGTCCTTGGTAACACTGGAGAACTGTCAAGTGATTGGTAACACTGGAGAACCGTCCTGTGATTGGTAACACTGGAGAACAGTCCTGTCCTTGGTAACACTGGAGATTAGTCATGTGATTGGTAGCAATGGAGAACAGTCCTGTGATTGGTAAAACAGGAGAACTGTCCTGTGATTGGTAGCAATGGAGAACAGTCCTGTGATTGGTAAAACTGGAGAACTGTCCTGTTCTTGGTAGCACTGGAGAACAGACCTGTGATTGGTAACACTGGAGAATAGTCCTGTGATTAGTAACACTGGAGAACAGTCCAGTGATTGGTAACACTGCAGAACAGTCTTGTCCTTGGTAACACGGTAGAACCGTCCAGTGATTGGTAATACTGGAGAACCGTCCTGTGTTTGGTAACACTGGAGAACCGTCCTGTGATTGGTAACACTGGAGAACAGTCCTGTTATTGGTAACACTGGGGAACATTCCTGCCCTTGGTAACAATGGGGAACAGTACTGTGATTGGTAACACTGGGAAACCGTCCTGTGATTGGTAACACTGGGGAACAGTCCTTTGTTTGGTAACACTGGAGAAGAGACCTGTGATTGGTAACACTGGAGAACAGTCCTGTGATTGGTAACACTGGAGAACAGTCCTGTCCTTGGTAACACTGTAGAACCGTCCAGTGATTGGTAACACTGGAGAACCGTCTTGTGATTGGTAACACTGGAGAACAGTCCTGTGATTGGTAAAACTGGAGAACTGTCCTGTCCTTAGTAACACTGGAGAACCTTCCTGTGATTGGTAACACTGGAGAACATTCCTGTGGTTGATAACACTGGGGAACATTCCTGCCCTTGGTAACAATGGAGAACAGTCCTGTGATTGGTAACTCTGGGAAACCGTCCTGTGATTGGTAACACTGGGGAACAGTCCTGTGCTTGGTACCACTGGAGTACAGACCTGTGATTGGTAACACAGGAGAACAGTCCAGTCCTTGGTAACACAGGCAAACTGTGCTGAGATAGGTAACAGCGGAGAACAGTCCTGTGATTGGTAACACTGGAGAACCATCCTGTGATTGGTAACACTGGAGAACTGTCGAGTGATTGGTAACAGTGGGGAACAGTCCTGCCAATGGTAACACTTGGGAACAGTGCTGTGATTGTTAACACTGGGTAACAGTCCTGCTCTTGGTAACACTGGAGAACAGTCCTGTCCTTGGTAACACTGGAGATTAGTCATGTGATTGGTAGCAATGGAGAACAGTCCTGTGATTGGTAAAACAGGAGAACTGTCCTGTGATTGGTAGCAATGGAGAACAGTCCTGTGATTGGTAAAACTGGAGAACTGTCCTGTTCTTGGTAGCACTGGAGAACAGTCCTGTGATTGGGAACACTGGAGAATAGTCCTTTGATTGGTAACACTGGAGAACAGTCCTGTGATTGGTAACACTGGAGAATCGTCCTGTGATCTGTTCAACTGGAGAACAGTCCTCTGATTGGTTACAATGGAGAACAGTCCAGCCCTTGGAAACACTGGAGAACAGTCCTGTGATTGGTAACACTGGAGAACCGTCCTGTGATTGGTAACACAGGAGAACAGTCCTGTGATTGGTAACACTGGGGAACAGTCCTGTCCTTGGTAACACTGGGGAACTATCCTGTCCTTGGTAACACTGGGGAAGAGTCCTGTTCTTGGTAGCACTGGAGAACAGACCTGTGATTGTAACACTGGAGAACAGTCCTGTCAATGGTAACACTGGAGAACAGTCCTGTGATTGGTAACACTAGAGAAAAGTCCTGTCCTTGGTAACACTGGGGAAAGTCCTGTCATTGGTAACAGTGGGGAACAGTCCTTTCCTTTGTCACACTGGGGAATAGTCCTGAGCTTGGTAACACTGGAGAACAGTCCTGTGATTGGTAACACTGGAGAGCAGTCCTGTGTTTGGTAACACTGGAGAACTGTCCTGTCCTTGGTAACACGGGGGAACAGGCCAGCCCTTGGCAACAGTGGGGAACAGTCCTGTCCTTGGTAACACTGGAGAACAGTCCTGTGATTGGTAAAACTGGAAAACAGTCCTGTGATTGGTAACACTGGAGAACAGTCCTGTGATTGGTAACACTGGAGAACAGTCCTGTGATTGGTAACACTGGAGAACCATCCAGTGATTGGTAACACTGGGGAACAGTCCTGCCAATGGTATCACTGGAGAACAGTCCTGTGATTGTTCACACTGGGTAACAGTCCTGCCCTTGGTAAAACAGGAGAACAGTCCTGTCCTTGGTAACACTGGAGAACAGACCTGTGATTGGTAACACTGGAGAACCGTCCAGTCCTTGGTAACACAGGCAAACCGTCCTGCTATAGGTAACACTGGAGAACAGTCCTGTGATTGGTAACACTGGAGAACCATCCTGTGATTAGTATCACTGGAGCACCGTCAAGTGATTGGTAACACTGGGGAGCAGTCCTGCCAATGGTAACACTTGGGAACAGTCCAGTGATTGTTAAAACTGGGTAACGGTCCTGCTCTTGGTAACACTTGAGAACAGTCCTGTCCTTGGTAACACTGGGGATTAGTCATGTGATTGGTAGCAATGGAGAACAGTCCTGTGATTGGTAAAACTGGAGAACAGTCCTGTTCTTGGTAGCACTGGAGAATAGTCCTGTGATTGGTAACACTGGAGAATAGTCCTGTGATTGGTAACACTGCAGAACAGTCCTGTGATTGGTAACACTGGAGAACCGTCCTGTGATCTGTTCAACTGGAGAACAGTCCTCTGATTGGTAACACTGGAGAACAGTCCAGTCCTTGGTAACACTGGAGAACAGTCCTGTGATTGGAAACACTGGAGAACTGTCCGGTGATTGGTAACACTGGAGAACAGTCCTGCGATTGGTAACACTGGGGAACAGTCCTGTTCTTGGTAACACTGGGAAACAGTCCTGTGCTTGGTAAAACTGGGGGAGAGTCCTGTCCTTGGTAACACTGTTGTACCGTCCTGTGATTGGTAACACTGCGGAGCAGTCCTGTCAATGGTAACACTGGAGAAAAGTCCTGTGATTGGTAACACTGGAGAACAGTCCTGTCCTTGGTAACACTGGGGAACAGTCCTGTCCTTGGTAACACTGGGGAACAGTCCTGTCCTTGCTCACACTGGGGAACAGTCCTGAGATTGGTAACACTGGAGATCATTCCTGTGATTGGTAACCCTGGAGAACAGTCCTGTGATTGGTAACACTGGAGAACAGTCCTGTCCTTAGTAACACGGGGGAACAGGACAGCCCTTGGTAACAGTGGGGAACATTCCTGTCCTTGGTAACACTGGAGAACAGTCCTGTGATTGGTAAAACTGGAAAACAGTCCTGTGATTGGTAGCAGAGGAGAACAGTCCTGTGATTGGTAACACTTTAGAATCGTCCAGTGATTGGTAACACTGGGGAACAGTCCTGCCAATGGTAACACTGGAGAACAGTCCTGTGATTGTTAACACTGGGTAACTTTCCTGCCCTTGGTAACACAGGAGAACAGTCCTGTCCTTGGTAACACTGGAGATTAGTCATGTGATTGGTAGCATTGGAGAACGGTCCTGTCATTGGTAAAACTGGAGAACAGTCCTGTTCTTGATAGCACTGGAGAATGGTCTTGTGATTGGTAACACTGGAGAATAGTCCTGTGATTGGTAACACTGGAGAACGGTCCTGTGATTGTTAACACTGGAGAACCGTCCTGTGATCTGTTACACTGGAGAACAGTCCTGTGATTGGTAACACTGGAGAACAGTCCTGTGATTGGTAACACTGGAGAACAGTCCTGTGATTGGTAACACTGGAGAACTGTCCTGTGATTGGTAACACTGCAGAGCTGTCCTGTGATTGGTAACACTGGGGAACAGTCATGTCCTTGGTCACACTGGGGAACCGTCCTCTCCTTGGTAACACAGGGGAAGAGTCCTGTCCTTGGTAACACTTGGGTAAAGTCCAGTGATTGATAACACTGGAGATCTGTCCTGTGAATGGGAACACTGGAGAACAGTCCTGTGATTGGTAACACTGGAGAACAGTCCTGTGCTTGGTAACACTGGGGAACAGTCCTGTCCTTGGCAACAGTCGGGAACATTCCTGTCCTTGGTATCACTGGGGAACAGTCCTGTGATTGATAACACCGGAGAACAATCCTGTGATTGGTAACACTGGAGAACAGTCTTGTGATTGGTAACACTGGAGAATCGTCCTGTGATCTGTTCAACTGGAGAACAGTCCTCTGATTGGTTACACTGGAGAACAGTCCAGCCCTTGGTAACACTGGAGAACAGTCCTGTGATTGGTAACACTGGAGAACCGTTCTGTGATTGGTAACACAGGAGAACAGTCCTGTGATTGGTAACACTGGGGAACAGTCCTGTCCTTGGTAACACTGGGGAACTATCCTGTCCTTGGTAACACTGGGGAAGTGTCCTGTCCTTGGTAACACTGTTGTACCGTCCTGTGATTGGTAACACTGCGGAGCAGTCCTGTCAATGGTAACACTGGAGAAAAGTCCTGTGATTGGTAACACTGGAGAACAGTCCTGTCCTTGGTAACACTGGGGAACAGTCCTGTCCTTGGTAACACTGGGGAACAGTCCTGTCCTTGGTCACACTGGGGAACAGTCCTGAGCTTCGTAACACTGGAGAACAGTCCTGTGATTGGTAACACTGGAGAGCAGTCCTGTGTTTGGTAACACTGGAGAACTGTCCTGTCCTTGCTAACACGGGGGAACAGGCCAGCCCTTGGTATCCGTGAGGAACAGTCCTGTCCTTGGTAACACTGGAGAACATTCCTGTGATTGGAAAAACTGGATAAAATTCCTGTGATTGGTAACACTGTAGAACAGTGCTGTCCTTGGTAACACTGGAGAACAGTCCTGTGCTTGTTAAAGCTGGAGAGCAGTCCTTCCTTGGTAACACTGGAGAAAAGTCCTGTGATTGGTAAAACTGGAAAACAGTCCTGTGATTGGTAACACTGGAGAACAGTCCTGTGATTGGTAACACTGGAGAACAGTCCTCTGATTGGTAACACTGGAGAACCATCCAGTGATTGGTAACACTGGGGAACACTCCTGCCAATGGTATCACTGGAGAAGAGTCCTGTGATTGTTCACACTGGGTAACAGACCTGCCCTTGGTAAAACAGGAGAACAGTCCTGTCCTTGGTAACACTAGAGAACAGACCTGTCATTGGTAACACTGGAGAACCATCCAGTCCTTGGTAACACAGGCAAACCGTCCTGCTATAGGTAACACTGGAGAACAGTCCTGTGATTGGTAACACTGGAGAACCATCCTGTGATTAGTAACACTGGAGAACCGTCAAGTGATTGGTAACACTGGGGAACAGTCCTGCCAATGGTAACACTTGGGAACAGTCCAGTGATTGTTAAAACTGGGTAACGGTCCTGCTCTTGGTAACACTGGAGAACAGTCCTGTCCTTGGTAACACTGGAGATTAGTCATGTGATTGGTAGCATTGGAGAACCGTCCTGTGATTGGTAATGCTGGAGAACCATCCTGTGATTGGTAACCCTGGAGAACAGTCCTGTGATTGGTAACACTGGAGAACAGTCCTCGTCTTGGTAACACGGTGGAACAGGACAGCCCTTGGTAACAGTGGGGAACAGTCCTGTCCTTGGTAACACTGGAGAACAGTCCTGTGATTGGTAGCATTGGAGAACAGTCCTGTGATTGTTAACACTGGGTAACAGTCCTGCCCTTGGCAACAAAGGAGAACAGTCCTGTCCTTGGTAACACTGGAGATTAGTCATGTGATTGGTAGCATTGGAGAACAGTCCTGTCATTGGTAAAACTGGAGAACAGTCCTGTTCTTGATAGCACTGGACAACAGTCTTGTGATTGGTTACACTGGAGAATAGTCCTGTGATTGGTAACACTGGAGAACGGTCCTGTGATTGTTAACACTGGATAACAGTCCTGTGATCTGTTACACTGGAGAACAGTCCTGTGATTGGTAACACTGGAGAACAGTCCTGTCCTTGGTAACACTGGAGAACAGTCCTGTGATTGGTAACACTGGAGAACTGTCCTGTGATTGGTAACACTGGAGAACTGTCCTGTGATTGGTAACACTGGGGAACAGTCATGTCCTTGGTATCACTGGGGAACAGTCCTGTTCTTGGTAAACAGGGGAAGAGTCCTGTCCTTGGTAACACTTGGGTAAAGTCCAGTGATTGGTAACACTGGAGATCTGTCCTGTGAATGGGAACACTGGAGAACAATCCTGTGATTGGTAACACTGGAGAACAGTCCTGTGCTTGGTAACACTGGGGAACAGTCCTGTCCTTGGCAACAGTTGGGAACATTCCTGTCCTTGGTATCACTGGGGAACAGTCCTGTGATTGATAACACCGGAGAACAATCCTGTGATTGGTAACACTGGAGAACAGTCCTGTGATTGGTAAAACTGGAAAAAATTCCTGTGATTGGTAACGCTGGAGAACAGTCCTGTCCTTGGTAACACTGGAGAATAGTCCTGTGATTTGTAACACTGGGGAACAGTCCTGTGATTGGCAACACAGGAGAACCGTCCTGTGATGGGTAACACTGGAGAACAGTCCTGTGCTTGGTAACACTGGAGAGCAGTCCTTCCTTGGTAACACTGGAGAACCGTCCAGTGATTGGTAACACTGGAGAACTTTCCTGTGATTGGTAACACTGGAGAACAGTCCTGTGATTGGTAACAGTGAAGAACAGTCCTGTGATTGGTTACACTGGGGAAAGGTCCTGTCCTTGGTTACACTGGAGAACAGTCCTGTGACTGGTAACACTGGAGAACAGTCCTGTGATTGCTTATAGTGGGGAACAGTCCGGCCCTTGGTAACACTGGAGAACAGTCCTGTGATTGGAAATACTGGAGAACAGTCCTGTGAATTTTAACACTGGGGAACAGTCCTGTGATAGGTAACACTGGAGAACAGTCCTGTGAGTGGTAACACTGGAGAACCGTCATGTGTTTGGTAACACTGAAGAATAGTCCTGTGATTGGTAACACTGTAGACCTTCCTGTGATTGGTAACACTGGAGAATAGTTTTGTGACTGGTAAAACTGGAGAACCGTGCTGTGATTGCTAACACTGGAGAACCGTCCACTGATTGGTAACACAGGGGAACAGTCCTGCACTTGATAAGCCTGGAGAACAGTCCTGTCCCTGGTAACACTGGAGAAAAGTCCTGTGATTGATAACACTGGGGAACAGTCCTGCGATAGGTAACCCTGGAGAACAGTTCTGTGATTGTTAACACTGGGGAACAGTCCTGCCCTTGGCAAGACTGGAGAACAATCCTATCCTTGGTAACACTGCAGATTAGTCCTGTGATTGGTAGCACTGGAGAACAGTCCTGTGATTGGTAACACTGGAGAACAGTCCTGTGATTGGTAACACTGGAGAATAGAACTGTGATTGGTAACAGTGGAGAACAGTCCTGTGATTGGTAACACTGGAGAACAGTCCTGTGATTGGTAACACTGGAGAACCGTCCAGTGATAGGTAACACTGTGGAACAGTCCTGTCAATGGTAACACTGGAGAGATGTGCTGCGATTGGTAACACTGGAGAACAGTCCAGTGATTGTTAACACTGGGGAACAGTCCTGCCCTTGGTAACACTGGAGATTAGTCCTGTGATTGGTAGCATGGGAGAACAGTCCTGTCATTGGTAAAACTGGAGAACAGTCCTGTTCTTGATAGCACTGGAGAACAGTCTTGTGATTGTTTACACTGGAGAATAGTCCTGTGATTGGTAACACTGGAGAACGGTCCTGTGATTGTTAACACTGGAGAACAGTCCTGTGATCTGTTACACTGGAGAACAGTCCTGTGATTGGTAACACTGGAGAACAGTCCTGTCCTTGGTAACACTGGAGAACAGTCCTGTGATTGGTAACACTGGAGAACTGTCCTGTGATTGGTAACACTGCAGAACTGTCCTGTGATTGGTAACACTGGGGAACTGTCATGTCCTTGGTATCACAGGGGAACAGTCCTGTCCTTGGTAACACAGGGGAAGAGTCCTGTCCTTGGTAACACTGGGGTAATGTCCAGTGATTGGTAACACTGGAGATCTGTCCTGTGAATGCGTAAACTGGAGAACAATCCTGTGATTGGTAACACTGGAGAACAGTCCTGTGCTTGGTAACACTGGGGAACAGTCCTGTCCTTGGCAACAGTCGGGAACATTCCTGTCCTTGGTATCACTGGGGAACAGTCCTGTGATTGATAACACCGGAGAACAATCCTGTGATTGGTAACACTGGAGAACAGTCCTGTGATTGGTAAAGCTGGAAAAAATTCCTGTGATTGGTAACGCTGGAGAACAGTCCTGTCCTTGGTAACACTGGAGAACATTCCTGTGATTGGTAACACTGTAGAATAGTCCTGTGATTTGTAACACTGGGGAATAGTCCTGTGATTGGCAACACAGGAGAACCGTCCTGTGATGGGTAACACTGGAGAACAGTCCTGTGCTTGGTAACGCTGGAGAACCGTCCAGTGATTGGTAACACTGGAGAACTTTCCTGTGATTGGTAACACTGGAGAACAGTCCTGTGATTGGTAACAGTGAAGAACAGTCCTGTGATTGGTTACACTGGGGAAAAGTCCTGTCCTTGGTAACACTTGAGAACAGTCCTGTGACTGGTAACACTGTAGAACAGTCCTGTGATTGGTTACAGTGGGGAACAGTCCGGCCCTTGGTAAAACTGGAGAACAGTCCTGTGATTGGAAATACTGGAGAACAGTCCTGTGAATTTTAACACTGGGGAACCGTCCTGTGATAGGTAACACTGGAGAACAGTCCTGTGAGTGGTAACACTGGAGAACCGTCCTGTGTTTGGTAACACTGAAGAGTAGTCCTGTGATTGGTAACACTGGAGACCTTCCTGTGACTGGTAACACTGGAGAATATTTTTGTGACTGGTAAAACTGGAGAACCGTGCTGTGATTGCTAACAATGGAGAACCGTCCAGTGATTGGTAACACAGGGGAACAGTCCTGCCCTTGATAAGCCTGGAGAACAGTCCTTTCCCTGGTAACACTGGAGAAAAGTCCTGTGATTGATAACACTGGGGAACAGTCCTGCGATAGGTAACCCTGGAGAACAGTTCTGTGATTGTTAACACTGGGGAACAGTCCTGCCCTTGGTAAGACTGGAGAACAATCCTATCCTTGGTAACACTGCAGATTAGTCCTGTGATTGGTAGCACTGGAGAACAGTCCTGTGATTGGTAACACTGGAGAACAGTCCTGTGATTGGTAACACTGGAGAATAGACCTGTGATTGGTAACAGCGGAGAACAGTCCTGTGATTGGTAACACTGGAGAACATTTCTGTGATTGGTAACACTGGAGAACAGTTCTGTGATTGGTAACACTGGAGAATAGTCTTGTCCTTGGTAACAATGGAGAACAGTCCTGTGATTGGTAACACTGGAGAACCATCCTGTGATTGGTAACGCTGGAGAACACTCCTGTGTTTAGTAATGCTGGAGAAGTCTTGTCCTTGGTAAATCTCGAGAACAATCCTGTCCTTGCTAACACAAGAGAACAGTCCTGTGATTGGTAACACTGGAGAACAGTCCTGTGATTGGTAACACTGGAGAACCGTCCAGTGATAGGTAACACTTGGGAACAGTCCTGTCAATGGTAACACTAGAGAGATGTGCTGTGATTGGTAACACTGGAGAATAGTCCAGTGATTGATAACACTGGGGAACATTCCTGCCCTTGGTAACGCTGGAGAACATTCCTTTCCTTGGTAACACTGGAGATTAGTCCTGTGATTGGTAGCATGGGAGAACAGTCCTGTGATTGGTAACACTTGAGAACCATCCTGTGATTGGTAACGCTGGAGAACAGTTCGGTGATTGGTAACACTGGAGAATAATCCTGTGATCGGTAACACTGGAGAACCGTCCTGTGATTGGTAACGCTGGAGAACCGTCCTGTGATTTGTTACACTGGAGAACAGTCCTGTGATTGCTAACTCTGGAGAACAGTCCTGTCCTTGGTAACACTGGAGAACAGTCCTGTGATTGGTAACACTGGAGAACCGCCCTGTGATTGGTAACACAGCAGAACTGTCCTGTGACTCGTAACACTGGAGAACAGTCCTGTGATTGGTTACAGTGGGGAACAGTCCGGCCCTTGGTAACACTGGAAAATAGTCCTGTGATTGGAAATACTAGAGAACAGTCCTGTGAATTTTAACACTAGGGAACCGTCCTGTTATAGGTAACACAGGAGAACAGTCCTGTGAGTGGTAACACTGGAGAACCGTCCTGTGTTTGGTAACACTGGAGAATAGTCCTGTGATTGGTAACACTGGAGACCTTCCTGTGATTGGTAACACTGGAGAATAGTTTTGTGACTGGTAAAACTGGAGAACCGTGCTGTGATTGCTAACACTGGAGAACCGTCCAGTGATTGGTAACACAGGGGAGCAGTCCTGCCCTTGATAAGCCTGGAGAACAGTCCTGTCCCTGGTAACACTGGAGAAAAGTCCTGTGATTGTTAACACTGGGGAACAGTCCTGCGATTGGTAACCCTGGAGAACAGTTCTGTGATTGTTAACACTGGGGAACAGTCCTGCCCTTGGTAAGACTGGAGAACAGTCCTGTCCTTGGTAACACTGCAGATTAGTCCTGTGATTGGTGGCACTGGAGAACAGTCCGGTGATTGGTAACACTGAAGAACAGTCCTGTGACTGGTAACACTGTAGAATAGTCCTGTGATTGGTAACAGTGGAGAACAGTCCTCTCCTTGGAAACACTGTTGAACAGTCCTGTCCTTGGTAACAGTGGGAAACAGTCCTCTCCTTTGAACACTGGAGGACAGTCCCGTGATTGGAAAAACTGGAGAACAGTACTGTGATTGGTAACAGTGGAGAACAGTCTTGTCCTTGGTAACAATGGAGAAGAGTCCTGTGATTGGTAACACTGGAGAACCATACTGTGATTGGTAATGCTGGAGAACACTCCTGTGTTTAGTAATGCTGGAGAACAGTCATGTCTTTGGTAACTCTCGAGAACAGTCCTGTGCTTGCTAACACAAGGCAACAGTCCTGTGATTGGTAACACTGGAGAACAGTCCTGTGATTGGTAACATTGGAGAACCGTCCAGTGATTGGTAACACTGGGGAACAGTCCTGTCAATGGTAACACTGGAGAGATGTCCTGCGATTGGTAACACTGGAGAGCAGTCCAGTGATTGTTAACACTGGGGAACAGTCCTGCCCTTGGTAACGCTGGAGAACAGTCCTGTCCTTGGTAACACTGGAGATTAGTCCCTTGATTGGTAGCACGGGAGAACAGTCCTGTGATTGGTAACACTGGAGAACCATCCTGTGATTGGTAACGCTGGAGAACAGTCCGGTGATTGGTAACAATGGAGAATAGTCCTGTGATTGGTAACACTGGAGAACCGTCCTGTGATTGGTAACGCTGGAGAACGGTCCTGTGATTGCTAACTCTGGAGAAGAGTCCTGTCCTTGGTAACACTGGAGAACAGTCCTGTGATTGGTAACACCGGAGATCCGTCCTGTGATTGGTAACAATGGAGAACTGTCCTGTGCTTGGTAACACTGGGGAACAGTCCTGTCCTTGGTAACATTGGGAAAGAGTCCTGTCCTTTGTAACACTGGGGAAGAACCCTGTCCTTGGTAACACTGGGGAGCAGTCCTGCATTAGGTAACACTGGAGAAAAGTCCGTTCAATGGTAACACTGGAGAACAGTCCTGTGATTGGTAACACTGGAGAACAGTCCTTTTCTAAGTAGCACTGGGGAACATTCCTGTCCATGGTAACACTGGGGAACAGTCCTGTCATTGGTAACACTGGGGAAAAGTCCTGTGATTGGTTACACTGGAGAATAGTCCTGTGATTGGTAACACTGGAGAACCGTCCTGTGTTTGGTAACACTGGAGAATAGTCCTGTGATTGGTAACACTGGAGACCTTCCTGTGATTGGTAACACTGGAGAATAGTTTTGTGACTGGTAAAACTGGAGAACCGTGCTGTGATTGCTAACACTGGAGAACCGTCCAGTGATTGGTAACACAGGGGAGCAGTCCTGCCCTTGATAAGCCTGGAGAACAGTCCTGTCCCTGGTAACACTGGAGAAAAGTCCTGTGATTGTTAACACTGGGGAACACTCCTGCGATTGGTAACCCTGGAGAACAGTTCTGTGATTGTCAACACTGGGGAACAGTCCTGCCCTTGGTAAGACTGGAGAACAGTCCTGTCCTTGGTAACACTGCAGATTAGTCCTGTGCTTGGTGGCACTGGAGAACAGTCCGGTGATTGGTAACACTGTAGAATAGTTCTGTGATTGGTAACAGTGGAGAACAGTCCTCTCCTTGGAAACACTGTTGGACAGTCCTGTCCTTGGTAACAGTGGGAAACAGTCCTCTCCTTTGAACACTGGAGGACAGTCCTGTGATTGGTAACACTGGAGAACGGTCCTGTGATTGTTAACACTGGAGAACAGTCCTGTGATCTGTTACACTGGAGAACAGTCCTGTGATTGGTAACACTGGAGAACAGTCCTGTCCTTGGTAACACTGGAGAACAGTCCTGTGATTGGTAACACTGGAGAACTGTCCTGTGATTGGTAACACTGCAGAACTGTCCTGTGATTGGTAACACTGTGGAACAGTCATGTCCTTGGTATCACAGGGGAACAGTCCTGTCCTTGGTAACACAGGGGAAGAGTCCTGTCCTTGGTAACACTGGGGTAATGTCCAGTGATTGGTAACACTGGAGATCTGTCCTGTGAATGCGTAAATTGGAGAACAATCCTGTGATTGGTAACACTGGAGAACAATCCTGTGCTTGGTAACACTGGGGAACAGTCCTGTCCTTGGCAACAGTCGGGAACATTCCTGTCCTTGGTATCACTGGGGAACAGTCCTGTGATTGATAACACCGGAGAACAATCCTGTGATTGGTAACACTGGAGAACAGTCCTGTGATTGGTAAAGCTGGAAAAAATTCCTGTGATTGGTAACGCTGGAGAACAGTCCTGTCCTTGGTAAATCTGGAGAACATTCCTGTGATTGGTAACACTGTAGAATAGTCCTGTGATTTGTAACACTGGGGAACAGTCCTGTGATTGGCAACACAGGAGAACCGTCCTGTGATGGGTAACACTGGAGAACAGTCCTGTGCTTGGTAACACTGGAGAGCAGTCCTTCCTTGGTAACACTGGAGAACCGTCCAGTGATTGGTAACACTGGAGAACTTTCCTGTGATAGGTAACACTGGAGAACAGTCCTGTGATTGGTAACAGTGAAGAACAGTCCTGTGATTGGTTACACTGGGGAAAAGTCCTGTCCTTGGTAACACTTGAGAACAGTCCTGTGACTGGTAACACTGGAGAACAGTCCTGTGATTGGTTACAGTGGGGAACAGTCCGGCCCTTGGTAACACTGGAGAACAGTCCTGTGATTGGAAATACTGGAGAACAGTCCTGTGAATTTTAACACTGGGGAACCGTCCTGTGATAGGTAACACTGGAGAACAGTCCTGTGAGTGGTAACACTGGAGAACCGTCCTGTGTTTGGTAACACTGAAGAATAGTCCTGTGATTGGTAACACTGGAGACCTTCCTGTGACTGGTAACACTGGAGAATATTTTTGTGACTGGTAAAACTGGAGAACCGTGCTGTGATTGCTAACAATGGAGAACCGTCCAGTGATTGGTAACACAGGGGAACAGTCCTGCCCTTGATAAGCCTGGAGAACAGTCCTTTCCCTGGTAACACTGGAGAAAAGTCCTGTGATTGATAACACTGGGGAACAGTCCTGCGATAGGTAACCCTGGAGAACAGTTCTGTGATTGTTAACACTGGGGAACAGTCCTGCCCTTGGTAAGACTGGAGAACAATCCTATCCTTGGTAACACTGCAGATTAGTCCTGTGATTGGTAGCACTGGAGAACAGTCCTGTGATTGGTAACACTGGAGAACAGTCCTGTGATTGGTAACACTGGAGAACTGTCCTGTGATTGGTAACACTGCAGAACTGTCCTGTGATTGGTAACACTGGGGAACTGTCATGTCCTTGGTATCACAGGGGAACAGTCCTGTCCTTGGTAACACAGGGGAAGAGTCCTGTCCTTGGTAACACTGGGGTAATGTCCAGTGATTGGTAACACTGGAGATCTGTCCTGTGAATGCGTAAACTGGAGAACAATCCTGTGATTGGTAACACTGGAGAACAGTCCTGTGCTTGGTAACACTGGGGAACAGTCCTGTCCTTGGCAACAGTCGGGAACATTCCTGTCCTTGGTATCACTGGGGAACAGTCCTGTGATTGATAACACCGGAGAACAATCCTGTGATTGGTAACACTGGAGAACAGTCCTGTCCTTGGTAACACTGGAGAACATTCCTGTGATTGGTAACACTGTAGAATAGTCCTGTGATTTGTAACACTGGGGAATAGTCCTGTGATTGGCAACGCAGGAGAACCGTCCTGTGATGGGTAACACTGGAGAACAGTCCTGTGCTTGGTAACGCTGGAGAGCAGTCCTTCCTTGGTAACACTGGAGAACCGTCCAGTGATTGGTAACACTGGAGAACTTTCCTGTGATTGGTAACACTGGAGAACAGTCCTGTGATTGGTAACAGTGAAGAACAGTCCTGTGATTGGTTACACTGGGGA
The DNA here is from genome assembly GCF_017639515.1 of Carcharodon carcharias. NCBI lineage: Eukaryota > Metazoa > Chordata > Chondrichthyes > Lamniformes > Lamnidae > Carcharodon > Carcharodon carcharias. Next base: position 67,957,272 of record NC_054479.1, read on the forward strand.
AAAGTCCTGTCCTTGGTAACACTTGAGAACAGTCCTGTGAATGGTAACACTGGAGAACAGTCCTGTGATTGGTTACAGTGGGGAACAGTCCGGCCCTTGGTAACACTGGAGAACAGTCCTGTGATTGGAAATACTGGAGAACAGTCCTGTGAATTTTAACACTGGGGAACCGTCCTGTGATAGGTAACACTGGAGAACAGTCCTGTGAGTGGTAACACTGGAGAACCGTCCTGTGTTTGGTAACACTGAAGAATAGTCCTGTGATTGGTAACACTGGAGACCTTCCTGTGACTGGTAACACTGGAGAATATTTTTGTGACTGGTAAAACTGGAAAACCGTGCTGTGATTGCTAACAATGGAGAACCGTCCAGTGATTGGTAACACAGGGGAACAGTCCTGCCCTTGATAAGCCTGGAGAACAGTCCTTTCCCTGGTAACACTGGAGAAAAGTCCTGTGATTGATAACACTGGGGAACATTCCTGCAATAGGTAACCCTGGACAATAGTTCTGTGATTGTTAACACTGGGGAACAGTCCTGCCCTTGGTAAGACTGGAGAACAATCCTATCCTTGGTAACACTGCAGATTAGTCCTGTGATTGGTAGCACTGGAGAACAGTCCTGTGATTGGTAACACTGGAGAACAGTCCTGTGATTGGTAACACTGGAGAATAGACCTGTGATTGGTAACAGCGGAGAACAGTCCTGTGATTGGTAACACTGGAGAACAGTTCTGTGATTGGTAACACTGGAGAACAGTTCTGTGATTGGTAACACTGGAGAATAGTCTTGTCCTTGGTAACAATGGAGAACAGTCCTGTGATTGGTAACACTGGAGAACCATCCTGTGATTGGTAACGCTGGAGAACACTCCTGTGTTTAGTAATGCTGGAGAAGTCTTGTCCTTGGTAAATCTCGAGAACAATCCTGTCCTTGCTAACACAAGAGAACAGTCCTGTGATTGGTAACACTGGAGAACAGTCCTGTGATTGGTAACACTGGAGAACCGTCCAGTGATAGGTAACACTGGGGAACAGTCCTGTCAATGGTAACACTAGAGAGATGTGCTGTGATTGGTAACACTGGAGAATAGTCCAGTGATTGGTAACACTGGGGAACATTCCTGCCCTTGGTAACGCTGGAGAACATTCCTTTCCTTGGTAACACTGGAGATTAGTCCTGTGATTGGTAGCATGGGAGAACAGTCCTGTGATTGGTAACACTTGAGAACCATCCTGTGATTGGTAACGCTGGAGAACAGTCCGGTGATTGGTAACACTGGAGAATAATCCTGTGATCGGTAACACTGGAGAACCGTCCTGTGATTGGTAACGCTGGAGAACCGTCCTGTGATTTGTTACACTGGAGAACAGTCCTGTGATTGCTAACTCTGGAGAACAGTCCTGTCCTTGGTAACACTGGAGAACAGTCCTGTGATTGGTAACACTGGAGAACCGCCCTGTGATTGGTAACACTGCAGAACTGTCCTGTGACTGGTAACACTGGAGAACAGTCCTGTGATTGGTTACAGTGGGGAACAGTCCGGCCCTTGGTAACACTGGAAAATAGTCCTGTGATTGGAAATACTTGAGAACAGTCCTGTGAATTTTAACACTAGGGAACCGTCCTGTTGTAGGTAACACAGGAGAACAGTCCTGTGAGTGGTAACACTGGAGAACCGTCCTGTGTTTGGTAACACTGGAGAATAGTCCTGTGATTGGTAACACTGGAGACCTTCCTGTGATTGGTAACACTGGAGAATAGTTTTGTGACTGGTAAAACTGGAGAACCGTGCTGTGATTGCTAACACTGGAGAACCGTCCAGTGATTGGTAACACAGGGGAGCAGTCCTGCCCTTGATAAGCCTGGAGAACAGTCCTGTCCCTGGTAACACTGGAGAAAAGTCCTGTGATTGTTAACACTGGGGAACAGTCCTGCGATTGGTAACCCTGGAGAACAGTTCTGTGATTGTTAACACTGGGGAACAGTCCTGCCCTTGGTAAGACTGGAGAACAGTCCTGTCCTTGGTAACACTGCAGATTAGTCCTGTGATTGGTGGCACTGGAGAACAGTCCGGTGATTGGTAACACTGAAGAACAGTCCTGTGACTGGTAACACTGTAGAATAGTCCTGTGATTGGTAACAGTGGAGAACAGTCCTCTCCTTGGAAACACTGTTGAACAGTCCTGTCCTTGGTAACAGTGGGAAACAGTCCTCTCCTTTGAACACTGGAGGACAGTCCCGTGATTGGAAAAACTGGAGAACAGTACTGTGATTGGTAACAGTGGAGAACAGTCTTGTCCTTGGTAACAATGGAGAAGAGTCCTGTGATTGGTAACACTGGAGAACCATACTGTGATTGGTAATGCTGGAGAACACTCCTGTGTTTAGTAATGCTGGAGAACAGTCATGTCTTTGGTAACTCTCGAGAACAGTCCTGTGCTTGCTAACACAAGGCAACAGTCCTGTGATTGGTAACACTGGAGAACAGTCCTGTGATTGGTAACATTGGAGAACCGTCCAGTGATTGGTAACACTGGGGAACAGTCCTGTCAATGGTAACACTGGAGAGATGTCCTGCGATTGGTAACACTGGAGAGCAGTCCAGTGATTGTTAACACTGGGGAACAGTCCTGCCCTTGGTAACGCTGGAGAACAGTCCTGTCCTTGGTAACACTGGAGATTAGTCCCTTGATTGGTAGCACGGGAGAACAGTCCTGTGATTGGTAACACTTGAGAACCATCCTGTGATTGGTAACGCTGGAGAACAGTCCGGTGATTGGTAACAATGGAGAATAGTCCTGTGATTGGTAACACTGGAGAACCGTCCTGTGATTGGTAACGCTGGAGAACGGTCCTGTGATTGCTAACTCTGGAGAAGAGTCCTGTCCTTGGTAACACTGGAGAACAGTCCTGTGATTGGTAACACCGGAGATCCGTCCTGTGATTGGTAACAATGGAGAACTGTCCTGTGCTTGGTAACACTGGGGAACAGTCCTGTCCTTGGTAACATTGGGAAAGAGTCCTGTCCTTTGTAACACTGGGGAAGAACCCTGTCCTTGGTAACACTGGGGAGCAGTCCTGCGTTAGGTAACACTGGAGAAAAGTCCGTTCAATGGTAACACTGGAGAACAGTCCTGTGATTGGTAACACTGGAGAACAGTCCTTTTCTAAGTAGCACTGGGGAACATTCCTGTCCATGGTAACACTGGGGAACAGTCCTGTCATTGGTAACACTGGGGAAAAGTCCTGTGATTGGTTACACTGGAGAATAGTCCTGTGATTGGTAACACTGGAGAACCGTCCTGTGTTTGGTAACACTGGAGAATAGTCCTGTGATTGGTAACACTGGAGACCTTCCTGTGATTGGTAACACTGGAGAATAGTTTTGTGACTGGTAAAACTGGAGAACCGTGCTGTGATTGCTAACACTGGAGAACCGTCCAGTGATTGGTAACACAGGGGAGCAGTCCTGCCCTTGATAAGCCTGGAGAACAGTCCTGTCCCTGGTAACACTGGAGAAAAGTCCTGTGATTGTTAACACTGGGGAACACTCCTGCGATTGGTAACCCTGGAGAACAGTTCTGTGATTGTCAACACTGGGGAACAGTCCTGCCCTTGGTAAGACTGGAGAACAGTCCTGTCCTTGGTAACACTGCAGATTAGTCCTGTGCTTGGTGGCACTGGAGAACAGTCCGGTGATTGGTAACACTGTAGAATAGTTCTGTGATTGGTAACAGTGGAGAACAGTCCTCTCCTTGGAAACACTGTTGGACAGTCCTGTCCTTGGTAACAGTGGGAAACAGTCCTCTCCTTTGAACACTGGAGGACAGTCCTGTGATTGGTAACACTGGAGAACGGTCCTGTGATTGTTAACACTGGAGAACAGTCCTGTGATCTGTTACACTGGAGAACAGTCCTGTGATTGGTAACACTGGAGAACAGTCCTGTCCTTGGTAACACTGGAGAACAGTCCTGTGATTGGTAACACTGGAGAACTGTCCTGTGATTGGTAACACTGCAGAACTGTCCTGTGATTGGTAACACTGTGGAACAGTCATGTCCTTGGTATCACAGGGGAACAGTCCTGTCCTTGGTAACACAGGGGAAGAGTCCTGTCCTTGGTAACACTGGGGTAATGTCCAGTGATTGGTAACACTGGAGATCTGTCCTGTGAATGCGTAAATTGGAGAACAATCCTGTGATTGGTAACACTGGAGAACAATCCTGTGCTTGGTAACACTGGGGAACAGTCCTGTCCTTGGCAACAGTCGGGAACATTCCTGTCCTTGGTATCACTGGGGAACAGTCCTGTGATTGATAACACCGGAGAACAATCCTGTGATTGGTAACACTGGAGAACAGTCCTGTGATTGGTAAAGCTGGAAAAAATTCCTGTGATTGGTAACGCTGGAGAACAGTCCTGTCCTTGGTAAATCTGGAGAACATTCCTGTGATTGGTAACACTGTAGAATAGTCCTGTGATTTGTAACACTGGGGAACAGTCCTGTGATTGGCAACACAGGAGAACCGTCCTGTGATGGGTAACACTGGAGAACAGTCCTGTGCTTGGTAACACTGGAGAGCAGTCCTTCCTTGGTAACACTGGAGAACCGTCCAGTGATTGGTAACACTGGAGAACTTTCCTGTGATAGGTAACACTGGAGAACAGTCCTGTGATTGGTAACAGTGAAGAACAGTCCTGTGATTGGTTACACTGGGGAAAAGTCCTGTCCTTGGTAACACTTGAGAACAGTCCTGTGACTGGTAACACTGGAGAACAGTCCTGTGATTGGTTACAGTGGGGAACAGTCCGGCCCTTGGTAACACTGGAGAACAGTCCTGTGATTGGAAATACTGGAGAACAGTCCTGTGAATTTTAACACTGGGGAACCGTCCTGTGATAGGTAACACTGGAGAACAGTCCTGTGAGTGGTAACACTGGAGAACCGTCCTGTGTTTGGTAACACTGAAGAATAGTCCTGTGATTGGTAACACTGGAGACCTTCCTGTGACTGGTAACACTGGAGAATATTTTTGTGACTGGTAAAACTGGAGAACCGTGCTGTGATTGCTAACAATGGAGAACCGTCCAGTGATTGGTAACACAGGGGAACAGTCCTGCCCTTGATAAGCCTGGAGAACAGTCCTTTCCCTGGTAACACTGGAGAAAAGTCCTGTGATTGATAACACTGGGGAACAGTCCTGCGATAGGTAACCCTGGAGAACAGTTCTGTGATTGTTAACACTGGGGAACAGTCCTGCCCTTGGTAAGACTGGAGAACAATCCTATCCTTGGTAACACTGCAGATTAGTCCTGTGATTGGTAGCACTGGAGAACAGTCCTGTGATTGGTAACACTGGAGAACAGTCCTGTGATTGGTAACACTGGAGAACTGTCCTGTGATTGGTAACACTGCAGAACTGTCCTGTGATTGGTAACACTGGGGAACTGTCATGTCCTTGGTATCACAGGGGAACAGTCCTGTCCTTGGTAACACAGGGGAAGAGTCCTGTCCTTGGTAACACTGGGGTAATGTCCAGTGATTGGTAACACTGGAGATCTGTCCTGTGAATGCGTAAACTGGAGAACAATCCTGTGATTGGTAACACTGGAGAACAGTCCTGTGCTTGGTAACACTGGGGAACAGTCCTGTCCTTGGCAACAGTCGGGAACATTCCTGTCCTTGGTATCACTGGGGAACAGTCCTGTGATTGATAACACCGGAGAACAATCCTGTGATTGGTAACACTGGAGAACAGTCCTGTCCTTGGTAACACTGGAGAACATTCCTGTGATTGGTAACACTGTAGAATAGTCCTGTGATTTGTAACACTGGGGAATAGTCCTGTGATTGGCAACGCAGGAGAACCGTCCTGTGATGGGTAACACTGGAGAACAGTCCTGTGCTTGGTAACGCTGGAGAGCAGTCCTTCCTTGGTAACACTGGAGAACCGTCCAGTGATTGGTAACACTGGAGAACTTTCCTGTGATTGGTAACACTGGAGAACAGTCCTGTGATTGGTAACAGTGAAGAACAGTCCTGTGATTGGTTACACTGGGGAAAAGTCCTGTCCTTGGTAACACTTGAGAACAGTCCTGTGAATGGTAACACTGGAGAACAGTCCTGTGATTGGTTACAGTGGGGAACAGTCCGGCCCTTGGTAACACTGGAGAACAGTCCTGTGATTGGAAATACTGGAGAACAGTCCTGTGAATTTTAACACTGGGGAACCGTCCTGTGATAGGTAACACTGGAGAACAGTCCTGTGAGTGGTAACACTGGAGAACCGTCCTGTGTTTGGTAACACTGAAGAATAGTCCTGTGATTGGTAACACTGGAGACCTTCCTGTGACTGGTAACACTGGAGAATATTTTTGTGACTGGTAAAACTGGAAAACCGTGCTGTGATTGCTAACAATGGAGAACCGTCCAGTGATTGGTAACACAGGGGAACAGTCCTGCCCTTGATAAGCCTGGAGAACAGTCCTTTCCCTGGTAACACTGGAGAAAAGTCCTGTGATTGATAACACTGGGGAACATTCCTGCAATAGGTAACCCTGGACAATAGTTCTGTGATTGTTAACACTGGGGAACAGTCCTGCCCTTGGTAAGACTGGAGAACAATCCTATCCTTGGTAACACTGCAGATTAGTCCTGTGATTGGTAGCACTGGAGAACAGTCCTGTGATTGGTAACACTGGAGAACAGTCCTGTGATTGGTAACACTGGAGAATAGACCTGTGATTGGTAACAGCGGAGAACAGTCCTGTGATTGGTAACACTGGAGAACAGTTCTGTGATTGGTAACACTGGAGAACAGTTCTGTGATTGGTAACACTGGAGAATAGTCTTGTCCTTGGTAACAATGGAGAACAGTCCTGTGATTGGTAACACTGGAGAACCATCCTGTGATTGGTAACGCTGGAGAACACTCCTGTGTTTAGTAATGCTGGAGAAGTCTTGTCCTTGGTAAATCTCGAGAACAATCCTGTCCTTGCTAACACAAGAGAACAGTCCTGTGATTGGTAACACTGGAGAACAGTCCTGTGATTGGTAACACTGGAGAACCGTCCAGTGATAGGTAACACTGGGGAACAGTCCTGTCAATGGTAACACTAGAGAGATGTGCTGTGATTGGTAACACTGGAGAATAGTCCAGTGATTGGTAACACTGGGGAACATTCCTGCCCTTGGTAACGCTGGAGAACATTCCTTTCCTTGGTAACACTGGAGATTAGTCCTGTGATTGGTAGCATGGGAGAACAGTCCTGTGATTGGTAACACTTGAGAACCATCCTGTGATTGGTAACGCTGGAGAACAGTCCGGTGATTGGTAACACTGGAGAATAATCCTGTGATCGGTAACACTGGAGAACCGTCCTGTGATTGGTAACGCTGGAGAACCGTCCTGTGATTTGTTACACTGGAGAACAGTCCTGTGATTGCTAACTCTGGAGAACAGTCCTGTCCTTGGTAACACTGGAGAACAGTCCTGTGATTGGTAACACTGGAGAACCGCCCTGTGATTGGTAACACTGCAGAACTGTCCTGTGACTGGTAACACTGGAGAACAGTCCTGTGATTGGTTACAGTGGGGAACAGTCCGGCCCTTGGTAACACTGGAAAATAGTCCTGTGATTGGAAATACTAGAGAACAGTCCTGTGAATTTTAACACTAGGGAACCGTCCTGTTGTAGGTAACACAGGAGAACAGTCCTGTGAGTGGTAACACTGGAGAACCGTCCTGTGTTTGGTAACACTGGAGAATAGTCCTGTGATTGGTAACACTGGAGACCTTCCTGTGATTGGTAACACTGGAGAATAGTTTTGTGACTGGTAAAACTGGAGAACCGTGCTGTGATTGCTAACACTGGAGAACCGTCCAGTGATTGGTAACACAGGGGAGCAGTCCTGCCCTTGATAAGCCTGGAGAACAGTCCTTTTCCTGGTAACACTGGAGAAAAGTCCTGTGATTGTTAACACTGGGGAACAGTCCTGCGATTGGTAACCCTGGAGAACAGTTCTGTGATTGTTAACACTGGGGAACAGTCCTGCCCTTGGTAAGACTGGAGAACAGTCCTGTCCTTGGTAACACTGCAGATTAGTCCTGTGATTGGTGGCACTGGAGAACAGTCCGGTGATTGGTAACACTGAAGAACAGTCCTGTGACTGGTAACACTGTAGAATAGTCCTGTGATTGGTAACAGTGGAGAACAGTCCTCTCCTTGGAAACACTGTTGAACAGTCCTGTCCTTGGTAACAGTGGGAAACAGTCCTCTCGTTTGAACACTGGAGGACAGACCTGTGATTGGAAAAACTGGAGAACAGTACTGTGATTGGTAACAGTGGAGAACAGTCTTGTCCTTGGTAACAATGGAGAAGAGTCCTGTGATTGGTAACACTGGAGAACCATACTGTGATTGGTAATGCTGGAGAACACTCCTGTGTTTAGTAATGCTGGAGAACAGTCATGTCTTTGGTAACTCTCGAGAACAGTCCTGTCCTTGCTAACACAAGAGAACAGTCCTGTGATTGGTAACACTGGAGAACAGTCCTGTGATTGGTAACATTGGAGAACCGTCCAGTGATTGGTAACACTGGGGAACAGTCCTGTCAATGGTAACACTGGAGAGATGTCCTGCGATTGGTAACACTGGAGAGCAGTCCAGTGATTGTTAACACTGGGGAACAGTCCTGCCCTTGGTAACGCTGGAGAACAGTCCTGTCCTTGGTAACACTGGAGATTAGTCCCTTGATTGGTAGCACGGGAGAACAGTCCTGTGATTGGTAACACTGGAGAACCATCCTGTGATTGGTAACGCTGGAGAACAGTCCGGTGATTGGTAACAATGGAGAATAGTCCTGTGATTGGTAACACTGGAGAACCGTCCTGTGATTGGTAACGCTGGAGAACGGTCCTGTGATTGCTAACTCTGGAGAAGAGTCCTGTCCTTGGTAACACTGGAGAACAGTCCTGTGATTGGTAACACCGGAGATCCGTCCTGTGATTGGTAACAATGGAGAACTGTCCTGTGCTTGGTAACACTGGGGAACAGTCCTGTCCTTGGTAACATTGGGAAAGAGTCCTGTCCTTTGTAACACTGGGGAAGAACCCTGTCCTTGGTAACACTGGGGAGCAGTCCTGCGTTAGGTAACACTGGAGAAAAGTCCGTTCAATGGTAACACTGGAGAACAGTCCTGTGATTGGTAACACTGGAGAACAGTCCTTTTCTAAGTAGCACTGGGGAACATTCCTGTCCATGGTAACACTGGGGAACAGTCCTGTCATTGGTAACACTGGGGAAAAGTCCTGTGATTGGTTACACTGGAGAATAGTCCTGTGATTGGTAACACTGGAGAACCGTCCTGTGTTTGGTAACACTGGAGAATAGTCCTGTGATTGGTAACACTGGAGACCTTCCTGTGATTGGTAACACTGGAGAATAGTTTTGTGACTGGTAAAACTGGAGAACCGTGCTGTGATTGCTAACACTGGAGAACCGTCCAGTGATTGGTAACACAGGGGAGCAGTCCTGCCCTTGATAAGCCTGGAGAACAGTCCTGTCCCTGGTAACACTGGAGAAAAGTCCTGTGATTGTTAACACTGGGGAACACTCCTGCGATTGGTAACCCTGGAGAACAGTTCTGTGATTGTTAACACTGGGGAACAGTCCTGCCCTTGGTAAGACTGGAGAACAGTCCTGTCCTTGGTAACACTGCAGATTAGTCCTGTGATTGGTGGCACTGGAGAACAGTCCGGTGATTGGTAACACTGAAGAACAGTCCTGTGACTGGTAACACTGTAGAATAGTCCTGTGATTGGTAACAGTGGAGAACAGTCCTCTCCTTGGAAACACTGTTGGACAGTCCTGTCCTTGGTAACAGTGGGAAACAGTCCTCTCCTTTGAACACTGGAGGACAGTCCTGTGATTGGTAACACTGGAGAACGGTCCTGTGATTGTTAACACTGGAGAACAGTCCTGTGATCTGTTACACTGGAGAACAGTCCTGTGATTGGTAACACTGGAGAACAGTCATGTCCTTGGTAACACTGGAGAACAGTCCTGTGATTGGTAACACTGGAGAACTGTCCTGTGATTGGTAACACTGCAGAACTGTCCTGTGATTGGTAACACTGGGGAACAGTCATGTCCTTGGTATCACAGGGGAACAGTCCTGTCCTTGGTAACACAGGGGAAGAGTCCTGTCCTTGGTAACACTGGGGTAATGTCCAGTGATTGGTAACACTGGAGATCTGTCCTGTGAATGCGTAAATTGGAGAACAATCCTGTGATTGGTAACACTGGAGAACAATCCTGTGCTTGGTAACACTGGGGAACAGTCCTGTCCTTGGCAACAGTCGGGAACATTCCTGTCCTTGGTATCACTGGGGAACAGTCCTGTGATTGATAACACCGGAGAACAATCCTGTGATTGGTAACACTGGAGAACAGTCCTGTGATTGGTAAAGCTGGAAAAAATTCCTGTGATTGGTAACGCTGGAGAACAGTCCTGTCCTTGGTAAATCTGGAGAACATTCCTGTGATTGGTAACACTGTAGAATAGTCCTGTGATTTGTAACACTGGGGAACAGTACTGTGATTGGCAACACAGGAGAACCGTCCTGTGATGGGTAACACTGGAGAACAGTCCTGTGCTTGGTAACGCTGGAGAGCAGTCCTTCCTTGGTAACACTGGAGAACCGTCCAGTGATTGGTAACACTGGAGAACAGTCCTGTGATTGGTAACAGTGAAGAACAGTCCTGTGATTGGTTACACTGGGGAAAAGTCCTGTCCTTGGTAACACTTGAGAACAGTCCTGTGACTGGTAACACTGGAGAACAGTCCTGTGATTGGTTACAGTGGGGAACAGTCCGGCCCTTGGTAACACTGGAGAACAGTCCTGTGATTGGAAATACTGGAGAACAGTCCTGTGAATTTTAACACTGGGGAACCGTCCTGTGATAGGTAACACTGGAGAACAAGTCCTGTGAGTGGTAACACTGGAGAACCGTCCTTTGTTTGGTAACACTGAAGAATAGTCCTGTGATTGGTAACACTGGAGACCTTCCTGTGACTGGTAACACTGGAGAATATTTTTGTGACTGGTAAAACTGGAGAACCGTGCTGTGATTGCTAACAATGGAGAACCGTCCAGTGATTGGTAACACAGGGGAACAGTCCTGCCCTTGATAAGCCTGGAGAACAGTCCTTTCCCTGGTAACACTGGAGAAAAGTCCTGTGATTGATAACACTGGGGAACAGTCCTGCGATAGGTAACCCTGGAGAACAGTTCTGTGATTGTTAACACTGGGGAACAGTCCTGCCCTTGGTAAGACTGGAGAACAATCCTATCCTTGGTAACACTGCAGATTAGTCAGGTGATTGGTAGCACTGGAGAACAGTCCTGTGATTGGTAACACTGGAGAACAGTCCTGTGATTGGTAACACTGGAGAATAGACCTGTGATTGGTAACAGCGGAGAACAGTCCTGTGATTGGTAACACTGGAGAACAGTTCTGTGATTGGTAACACTGGAGAACAGTTCTGTGATTGGTAACACTGGAGAATAGTCTTGTCCTTGGTAACAATGGAGAACAGTCCTGTGATTGGTAACACTGGAGAACCATCCTGTGATTGGTAACGCTGGAGAACACTCCTGTGTTTTGTAATGCTGGAGAAGTCTTGTCCTTGGTAACTCTCGAGAACAGTCCTGTCCTTGCTAACACAAGAGAACAGTCCTGTGATTGGTAACACTGGAGAACAGTCCTGTGATTGGTAACACTGGAGAACCGTCCAGTGATAGGTAACACTGGGGAACAGTCCTGTCAATGGTAACACTGGAGAATTGTGCTGTGATTGGTAACACTGGAGAATAGTCCAGTGTTTGTTAACACTGGGGAACAGTCCTGCCCTTGGTAACGCTGGAGAACAGTCCTGTCCTTGGTAACACTGGAGATTAGTCCTGTGATTGGTAGCATGGGAGAACAGTCCTGTGATTGGTAACACTTGAGAACCATCCTGAGATTGGTAACGGTGGAGAACAGTCCGGTGATTGGTAACACTGGAGAATAGTCCTGTGATCGGTAACACTGGAGAACTGTCCTGTGATTGGTAACGCTGGAGAACCGTCCTGTGATTTGTTACACTGGAGAACAGTCCTGTGATTGCTAACTCTGGAGAACAGTCCTGTCCTTGGTAACACTGGAGAACAGTCCTGTGATTGGTAACACTGGAGAACCGCCCTGTGATTGGTAACACTGCAGAACTGTCCTGTGACTGGTAACACTGGAGAACAGTCCTGTGATTGGTTACAGTGGGGAACAGTCCGGACCTTGGTAACACTGGAGAATAGTCCTGTGATTGGAAATACTAGAGAACAGTCCTGTGAATTTTAACACTAGGGAACCGTCCTGTTATAGGTAACACTTGAGAACAGTCCTGTGAGTGGTAACACTGGAGAACCGTCCTGTGTTTGGTAACACTGGAGAATAGTCCTGTGATTGGTAACACTGGAGACCTTCCTGTGATTGGTAACACTGGAGAATATTTTTGTGACTGGTAAAACTGGAGAACCGTGCTGTGATTGCTAACACTGGAGAACCGTCCAGTGATTGGTAACACAGGGGAGCAGTCCTGCCCTTGATAAGCCTGGAGAACAGTCCTGTCCCTGGTAACACTGGAGAAAAGTTCTGTGATTGTTAACACTGGGGAACAGTCCTGCGATTGGTAACCCTGGAGAACAGTTCTGTGATTGTTAACACTGGGGAACAGTCCTGCCCTTGGTAAGACTGGAGAACAGTCCTGTCCTTGGTAACACTGCAGATTAGTCCTGTGATTGGTGGCACTGGAGAACAGTCCTGTGACTGGTAACACTGTAGAATAGTCCTGTGATTGGTAACAGTGGAGAACAGTCCTCTCCTTGGAAACACTGTTGAACAGTCCTGTCCTTGATAACAGTGGGAAACAGTCCTCTCCTTTGAACACTGGAGGACAGTCCTGTGATTGGAAAAACTGGAGAACAGTACTGTGATTGGTAACAGTGGAGAACAGTCTTGTCCTTGGTAACAATGGAGAAGAGTCCTGTGATTGGTAACACTGGAGAACCATACTGTGATTGGTAATGCTGGAGAACACTCCTGTGTTTAGTAATGCTGGAGAACAGTCATGTCTTTGGTAACTCTCGAGAACAGTCCTGTCCTTGCTAACACAAGAGAACAGTCCTGTGATTGGTAACACTGGAGAACAGTCCTGTGATTGGTAACATTGGAGAACCGTCCAGTGATTGGTAACACTGGGGAACAGTCCTGTCAATGGTAACACTGGAGAGATGTCCTGCGATTGGTAACACTGGAGAGCAGTCCAGTGATTGTTAACACTGGGGAACAGTCCTGTCCTTGGTAACACTGGAGATTAGTCCCTTGATTGGTAGCACGGGAGAACAGTCCTGTGATTGGTAACACTGGAGAACCATCCTGTGATTGGTAACGCTGGAGAACAGTCCGGTGATTGGTAACAATGGAGAATAGTCCTGTGATTGGTAACACTGGAGAACCGTCCTGTGATTGGTAACAATGGAGAACTGTCCTGTGCGTGGTAACACTGGGGAACAGTCCTGTCCTTGGTAACATTGGGGAAGAGTACTGTCCTTTGTAACACTGGGGAAGAACCCTGTCCTTGGTAACACTGGGGAGCAGTCCTGCGTTAGGTAACACTGGAGAAAAGTCCGTTCAATGGTAACACTGGAGAACAGTCCTGTGATTGGTAACACTGGAGAACAGTCCTTTTCTATGTAGCACTGGGGAACATTCCTGTCCATGGTAACACTGGGGAACAGTCCTGTCATTGGTAACACTGGGGAAAAGTCCTGTGATTGATAACACTGGAGAACAGTCCTGTGATTGGTAACACTGGAGGACAGTCCTGTGATTGGTAACACTGGGGAACAGGCCTACTTTTGGTAACAGTGGGGAACAGTCCTGTCCTTGGTAACACTGGAGAACAGTCCTGTGAATGGAAAAACTGGAGAACAGTCCTGTGATTGGTAACACTGGAGAACAGTCCTGTCCTTGGTAACACTGGGGAACAGGCCTACTTTTGGTAACAGTGGGGAACAGTCCTGTCCTTGGTAACACTGGAGAACAGTCCTGTGAATGGAAAAACTGGAGAACAGTCCTGTGATTGGTAACACTGGAGAACAGTCCTGTCCTTGGTAACACTGGAGAACAGTCCTGTGATTGGTAACACTGGAGAATAATCCTGTGATTGGTAACACTGGGGAACAGTCCTCTGATTGGTAACACTGGAGAACCGTCCTGAGATGGGTAACAATGGAGAACATTCCTGCGATTGGTACTACTTGAGATCGGTCCTGTCCTTGGTAACACTGTAGAACCGTCCAGTGATTGGTAACACTGGAGAACCGTCCTGTGATTGGAAACCCTGGAGAACAGTCCTGTCAGTGGTAACGCTGGGGAACAGTCCTGTGATTGGTAACACTGGAGAACAGTCCTGACCTTGGTAACACTTGGGAACAGGCCTGCCCTTGGTAAAATTGGGGAACAGTCCTGTCCTTGGTAACACTGGAGAATAGTCCTGTGATTAGTAACACTGGGGAACAGTCCTGTGATTGGCAACACTGGAGAACAATCCTTTCCTAGGTAACACTGGGGAACATTCCTGTCCATGGTAACACTGGTGTACAGTCCTGTCCTTGGTAACACTGGGGAACAGACTACCCTTGGTAACAGTGGGGAACAGTCCTGTCCTTGGTAAAACTGGAGAATAGTCCTTTGAATGGTAAAACTGGAGAACAGTCCTGTGATTGCTAACACTGGTGAACAGTCCTGTCCTTTTTAACACTGGTGAACAGTCCTGTGAATGGTAACACTGGAGAATAGTCCTGTGATTGGTAACAATGGGGAACAGTCCTGTGATTGGTAACTCTGGAGATCCGTCCTGAGATGGGTAACACTGGAGAACAGTCCTGTGATTGGTAATACTGGAGAACAGTCCTGTCATTGGTAAAACTGTAGAACCGTCCAGTGATTTGTAACACTGGAGAACCGTCCTGTGATTGGAAACACTGCAGAACAGTCCTGTCATTGGTAACACTGGGGAACAGTCCTGTGATTGATAACACTGGAGAACAGTCCTGTGAATGGTAACACTGGAGAACAGTCCTGTCCTTGGTAACACTGGGGAACAGGCCTGCCCTTGGTAAAATTGGGGAACAGTCCTGTCCGCTGTAACACTGGAGAACAGTCCTGTGAATGTTAAAACTGGAGAACAGTCCTGTGATTGGTAACACTGGAGAACAGTCCTGTCCTTGGTAACACTGGAGAATAGTCCTGTGATTAGTAACACTGGGGAACAGTCCTGTGATTGGCAATACTGGAGAACAATCCTTTCCTAGGTAACACTGGGGAACATTCCTGTCCATGGTAACACTTGGGAACAGTCCTTTCATTGGTAACACTGGGGAACAGTCCTGTGATTGATAACACTGGAGATCAGTCCTGTGATTGGTAACACTGGAGAACAGTCCTGTGATTGGTAACACTGGTGAACAGTCCTGTCCTTGGTAACACTGGGGAACAGACTACCCTTGGTAACAGTGGGGAACAGTCCTGTCCTTGGTAAAACTGGAGAATAGTCCTTTGAATGGTAAAACTGGAGAACAGTCCTGTGATTGCTAACACTGGAGAACAGTCCTGTCCTTGTTAACACTGGTGAACAGTCCTGTGAATGGTAACACTGGAGAATAGTCCTGTGATTGGTAACAATGGGGAACAGTCCTGTGATTGGTAACTCTGGAGATCCGTCCTGAGATGGGGAACACTGGAGAACAGTCCTGTGATTGGTAATACTGGAGAACAGTACTGTCCTTGGTAAAACTGTAGAACCGTCCAGTGATTGGTAACACTGGAGAACCGTCCTGTGATTGGAAACACTGCAGAACAGTCCTATCAGTGGTAACACTGGGGAACAGTCCTGTGATTGATAACACTGGAGAACAGTCCTGTGAATGGTAACACTGGGGAACAGTCCTGTGATTGATAACACTGGATAACAGTCCTGTGAATGGTAACACTGGAGAACAGTCCTGTCCTTGGTAACACTGGGGAACAGGCCTGCCCTTGGTAAAATTGGGGAACAGTCCTGTCCACTGTTACACTGGAGAACAGTCCTGTGAATGGTAAAACTGGAGAACAGTTCTGTGATTGCTAACACTGGAGAACAGTCCTGTCCTTGGTAAAACTGGAGTACAGTCCTGTGATTGGTAAGACTGGAGAATAGTCCTGTGATTGGTAACACAGGGGAACAGTCCTGTGATTGGTAACACTGGAGAACCGTTCTGTGAAGGGTATCACTGGAGAACAGTCCTGTGATTGGTAACAATGGAGAACAGTCCTGTCCTTGGTAACACTGTAGATCCGTCCAGCGATTGGTAACACTGGGGAACCGTCCTGTGATTTATAACATTGGAGAACAGTCCTGTGATTGGTAACACTGGAGAACAGTCCTGTCCTTGGTAACACTGGAGAACAGTCCTGTGATTGGTAACACTGGAGAACAGTCCTGTGATTGGTAACACTGGGGAACATTCCTGCCCTTGGTAACAATGGAGAACAGTCCTGTGATTGTTAATACTGGGAAACCGTCCTGTGATTGGTAACACTGGGGAACAGTCCTTTGCTTGGTAACACTGGAGAAGAGACCTGTGATTGGTAACACTGGAGAACAGTCCTGTGATTGGTAACACTGGAGAACAGTCCTGTCCTTGGTAACAGTGTAGAACCGTCCAGTGATTGGTAACACTGGAGAACCGTCCTGTGATTGGTAACACTGGAGAACAGTCCTGTGATTGGTAAAACTGGAGAACAGTCCTGTCCTTGGTAACACTGTAGAACCGTCCAGTGATTGGTAACACTGGAGAACAGTCCAGGGAGTGGTAACACTGGAGAACAGTCCTGTAATAGGTAACACTGGAGGACAGTCCTGACCTTGGTAACACTTGGGAACAGGCCTGCCCTTGGTAAAATTGGGGAACAGTCCTGTCCGATGTAACACTGGAGAACAGTCCTGTGAATGTTAAAACTGGAGAACAGTCCTGTGATTGGTAACACTGGAGAACAGTCCTGTCCTTGGTAACACTGGAGAATAGTCCTGTGATTAGTAACACTGGGGAACAGTCCTGTGATTGGCAACACTGGAGAACAATCCTTTCCTAGGTAACACTGGGGAACATTCCTGTCCATGGTAACACTTGGGGAACAGTCCTGCCCTTGGTAAAACTGGAGAATAGTCCTTTGAATGGTAAAACTGGAGAACAGTCCTGTGATTGCTAACACTGGTGAACAGTCCTGTCCTTTTTAACACTGGTGAACAGTCCTGTGAATGGTAGCACTGGAGAATAGTCCTGTGATTGGTAACAATGGGGAACAGTCCTGTGATTGGTAACTCTGGAGATCCGTCCTGAGATGGGTAACACTGGAGAACAGTCCTGTGATTGGTAATACTGGAGAACAGTCCTGTCATTGGTAAAACTGTAGAACCGTCCAGTGATTTGTAACACTGGAGAACCGTCCTGTGATTGGAAACACTGCAGAACAGTCCTGTCATTGGTAACACTGGGGAACAGTCCTGTGATTGCTAACACTGGAGAACAGTCCTGTAATTGGTAGCACTGGAGAACAGTCCTGAACTTGGTAACACTGGGGAACAGGCCTGCCCTTGGTAAAATTGGGGAACAGTCCTGTCCGCTGTAACAGTGCAGAACTGTCCTGTGAATGTTAAAACTGGAGAACAGTCCTGTGATTGGTAACACTGGAGAACAGTCCTGTCCTTGGTAACACTGGAGAATAGTCCTGTGATTAGTAACACTGGGGAACAGTCCTGTGATTGGCAACACTGGAGAACAATCCTTTCCTAGGTAACACTGGGGAACATTCCTGTCCATGGTAACACTGGTGTACAGTCCTGTCCTTGGTAACACTGGGGAACAGACTACCCTTGGTAACAGTGGGGAACAGTCCTGTCCTTGGTAAAACTGGAGAATAGTCCTTTGAATGGTAAAACTGGAGAACAGTCCTGTGATTGCTAACACTGGTGAACAGTCCTGTCCTTTTTAACACTGGTGAACATTCCTGTGAATGGTAACACTGGAGAATAGTCCTGTGATTGGTAACAATGGGGAACAGTCCTGTGATTGGTAACTCTGGAGATCCGTCCTGAGATGGGTAACACTGGAGAACCGTCCTGTGATTGGAAACACTGCAGAACAGTCCTGTCATTGGTAACACTGGGGATCAGTCCTGTGATTGATAACACTGGAGAACAGTCCTGTGAATGGTAACACTGGAGAACAGTCCTGTCCTTGGTAACACTGGGGAACAGGCCTGCCCTTGGTAAAATTGGGGAACAGTCCTGTCCACTGTAACACTGGAGAACAGTCCTGTGAATGGTAAAACTGGAGAACAGTCCTGTGATTGGTAACACTGGAGAACAGTCCTGTCCTTGGTAAAACTGGAGTGCAGTCCTGTGATTGGTAAGACTGGAGAATAGTCCTGTGATTGGTAACACAGGGGAACAGTCCTGTGATTGGTAACACTGGAGAACCGTCCTGTGAAGGGTAACACTGGAGAACAGTCCTGTGGTTAGTACCAATGGAGAACAGTCCTGTCCTTGGTAACACTGTAGATCCGTCCAGCGATTGGTAACACTGGGGAACCGTCCTGTGATTGGTAACATTGGAGAACAGTCCTGTGATTGGTAACACTGGAGAACAGTCCTGTCCTTGGTAACACTGGAGAACAGTCCTGTGATTGGTAACACTGGAGAACAGTCCTGTGATTGGTAACACTGGGGAACATTCCTGCCCTTGGAAACGCTGGAGAACAGTCCTGTCCTTGGTAACACTGGAGATTAGTCCTGTGATTGGTAACACTGGAGAACCGTCCTGTGATTGGTAACAATGGAGAACAGTCCTGTGATTGTTAATACTGGGAAACCGTCCTGTGATTGGTAACACTGGGGAACAGTCCTTTGCTTGGTAACACTGGAGAAGAGTCCTGTGATTGGTAACACTGGAGAACAGTCCTGTGATTGGTAACACTGGAGAACAGTCCTGTCCTTGGTAACACTGTAGAACCGTCCAGTGATTGGTAACACTGGAGAACCGTCCTGTGATTGGTAACAATGGAGAACAGTCCTGTGATTGGTAAAACTGGAGAACAGTCCTGTCCTTGGTAACACTGGAGAACCATCCTATGATTGGTAACACTGGAGAACAGTCCTGTGATTGGTAACACTGGGGAACTTGCGTGCCCTTGGTAACAATGGAGAACAGTCCTGTGATTGGTAACACTGGGAAACCGTCCTGTGATTGGTAACACTGGGGAACAGTCCTGTGACTGGTAACACTGGAGAACTGTGTTGTGATTGCTAACACTGGAGAACCATCCAGTGATTGGTAACACAGTGGAACAGTCCTGCCCTTTATAAGCCTGGAGAACAGTCCTGTCCCTGGTAACAATGGAGAAAAGTCCTGTGATTGTTAACACTGGAGAACAGTGCTGCCCTTGGTTAGACTGGAGAACAGTCCTGTCCTTGGTAGCACTGGAGATTAGTCCTGTGATTGGTAACACTGGAGAACCATCTAGTGATTGGTAACACTGGGGAACAGTCCTGTCAATGGTAACACTGGAGAGATTTCCTGCGATTGGTAACACTTGAGAACAGTCCAGTGATTGTTAACACTGGGGAACAGTCCTGCCCTTGGAAACGCTGGAGAACAGTCCTCTCCTTGGTAACACTGGAGATTAGTCCTGTGATTGGTAGCACGGGAGAACAGTCCTGTGATTGGTAACACTGGAGAACCATCCTATGATTGGTAACGCTGGAGAACAGTCCTGTGATTGGTAACACTGGAGAATAGTCCTGTGATTGGTAACACTGGAGAACCGTCCTGTGATTGGTAAGGCTGGAGAACCGTCCTGTGATTTGTTACACTGGAGAACAGTCCTGTGATTGCTAACTCTGGAGCACAGTCCTGTACTTGTAACACTGGAGAACAGTCCTGTGATTGGTAACACTGGAGAACCGTCCTGTGATTGGTAACACTGGAGAACTGTCCTGTGCTTGGTAACACAGGGGAATAGTCCTGTCCTTGGTAACATTGGGGAACAGTCCTGTCCTTTGTAACACTGGGGAATAGTCCTGTCCTTGGTAACACTGGGGAACAGTCCTGCGTTAGGTAACACTGGAGCAAAGTCCTTTCAATGGTAACACTGGAGAACAGTCCTGTGATTGGTAACACTGGAGAACAGTCCTTTCCTAGGTAACACTGGGGAACATTCCTGTCCATGGTAACACTGGGGAACAGTCCTGTCATTGGTAACACTGGGGAACAGTCCTGTGATTGATAACACTGGAGAACAGTCCTGTGATTGGTAACACTGGAGAACAGTCCTGTGATTGGTAACACTGAAGAACAGTCCTGTCCTTGGTATCACTGGAGACAGTCCTGTGAATGGTAAAACTGGAGAACAGTCCTGTGATTGGTAACACTGGAGAACAGTCCTGTCCTTGGTAACACTGGAGAACAGTCCTGTGATTGGTAACACTGGAGAATAATCCTGTGATTGGTAACACTGGGGAACAGTCCTGTGATTGGTAACACTGGAGAACCGTCCTGAGATGTGTAACACTGGGGAACAGTCCTGTGATTGGTAACACTGGAGAACCGTCCTGTGAGTGGAAACACTGGAGAACAGTCCTGTCATTGGTAACGCTGGGTAACCATTCTGTGATTGATAACACTGGAGAACAGTCCTGTGAATGGTAACAAAGGAGATAAGTCCTGTGATTGGTAACACTGGAGAACAGTCCTGACCTTGGTAACACTGGGGAACAGGCCTGCCCTTGGTAAAATTGGAGAACAGTCCTCTCCTCTGTAACACTGGAGAACAGTCCTGTGAATGGTAATACTGGAGTACAGTCCTGTGATTGGTAACACTGGAGAATAGTTCTGTGATTAGTAACAATGGGGAAAAAACCTGTGATTGGTAACACTGGAGAACAGTCCTGTGATTGGTAACACTGGGGAACTTTTCTCCCCTTGGTAACAATGGAGAACAGTCCTGTGATTGTAATACTGGGAAACCGTCCTGTGATTGGTAACACTGGGGAACAGTCCTTTGCTTGGTAACACTGGAGAAGAGACCTGTGATTGGTAACACTGGAGAACAGTCCTGTGATTGGTAACACTGGAGAACAGTCCTGTCCTTGGTAACAATGTAGAACCGTCCAGTGATTGGTAACACTGGAGAACCGTCCTGTGATTGGTAACACTGGAGAACAGTCCTGTGATTGGTAAAACTGGAGAACAGTCCTGTCCTTGGTAACACTGTAGAACCGTCCAGTGATTGGTAATACTGGAGAACCGTCCTGTGATTGGAAACCCTGGAGAACAGTCCTGTCATTGGTAACGCTGGGGAACAGTCCTGTGATTGATAACACTGGAGAACAGTCCTGTCATTGGTAACACTGGAGAACAGTCCTGTGATTGGTAACACTGGAGAACAGTCCTGACCTTGGTAACACTTGGGAACAGGCCTGCCTTTGGTAAAATTGGGGAACAGTCCTGTCCGCTGTAACACTGGAGAACAGTCCTGTGAATGTTAAAACTGGAGAACAGTCCTGTGATTGGTAACACTGGAGAACAGTCCTGTCCTTGGTAACACTGGAGAATAGTCCTGTGATTAGTAACACTGGGGAACAGTCCTGTGATTGGCAACACTGGAGAACAATCCTTTCCTAGGTAACACTGGGGAACATTCCTGTCCATGGTAACACTTGGGAACAGTCCTGTCATTGGTAACACTGGGGAACAGTCCTGTGATTGATAACACTGGGGATCAGTCCTGTGATTGGTAACACTGGAGAACAGTCCTGTGATTGGTAACACTGGTGAACAGTCCTGTCCTTGGTAACACTGGGGAACAGACTACCCTTGGTAACAGTGGGGAACAGTCCTGTCCTTGGTAAAACTGGAGAATAGTCCTTTGAATGGTAAAACTGGAGAACAGTCCTGTGATTGCTAACACTGGAGAACAGTCCTGTCCTTTTTAACACTGGTGAACAGTCCTGTGAATGGTAACACTGGAGAATAGTCCTGTGATTGGTAACAATGGTGAACAGTCCTGTGATTGGTAACTCTGGAGATCCGTCCTGAGATGGGTAACACTGGAGAACAGTCCTGTGATTGGTAATACTGGAGAACAGTCCTGTCATTGGTAAAACTGTAGAACCGTCCAGTGATTTGTAACACTGGAGAACCGTCCTGTGATTGGAAACACTGCAGAACAGTCCTGTCATTGGTAACACTGGGGAACAGTCCTGTGATTGATAACACTGGAGAACAGTCCTGTGAATGGTAACACTGGAGAACAGTCCTATCCTTGGTAACACTGGAGAACAGTCCTGTCCTTGGTAAAACAGGATTACAGTCCTGTGATTGGTAAGACTGGAGAACAGTCCTGTGATTGGTAACACTGGGGAACTTGCGTGCCCTTGGTAACAATGGAGAACAGTCCTGTGATTGGTAACACTGGGAAACCGTCCTGTGATTGGTAACACTGGGGAACAGTCCTGTGACTGGTAACACTGGAGAACTCTGTTGTGATTGCTAACACTGGAGAACCATCCAGTGATTGGTAAAACAGGGGAACAGTCCTGCCCTTTATAAACCTGGAGAACAGTCCTGTCCCTGGTAACAATGGAGAAAAGTCCTGTGATTGTTAACACTGGGGAACAGTCCTACGATTGGTAACACAGGAGAACAGTTCTGTGATTGTTAACACTGGAGAACAGTCCTGCCCTTGGTTAGACTGGAGAACAGTCCTGTCCTTGGTAGCACTGGAGATTAGTCCTGTGATTGGTAGCATTGGAGAACAGTCCTGTGATTGGTAACACTGGAGAATAGTCCTGTGATTGGTAACACTGGAGAATAGTCCTGTGATTGGTAACAGTGGAAAAAACTTCTTTCCTTGGAAACACTGTTGAACATTCCCTTCCTTGGTAACAGTGGGGAACAGTCCTCTCCTTGGAACACAGGAGGACAGTCCTGTGATCGGTATAACTGGAGAACAGTACTGTGATTGGTAACACTGGAGAACAGTCTTGTCCTTGGTAACAATGGAGAACAGTCCTGTGATTGGTAACACTGGAGAACCATCCTGTGATTGGTAACGCTGGAGAACAGTCCTGTGTTTCGTAATGCTGGAGGACAGTCCTGTCCTTGGTAACTCTCGAGAACAGTCCTGTTCTTGCTAACACAAGAGAACTTTCCTGTGATTGGTAACACTGGAGAACAGTCCTGTGATTGGTAACACTGGAAAACCGTCTAGTGATTGGTAACACTGGGGAACAGTCCTGTCAATGGTAACTCTGGAGAGATTTCCTGCGATTGGTAACTCTGGAGAACAGTCCAGTGATTGTTAACACTGGGGAACAGTCCTGCCCTTGGAAACGCTGGAGAACAGTCCTGTCCTTGGTAACACTGGAGATTAGTCCTGTGATTGGTAGCACGGGAGAACAGTCCTGTGATTGGTAACACTGGAGAATAGTCCTGTGATTGGTAACACTGGAGAACCGTCCTGTGATTGGTAAGGCTGGAGAACCGTCCTGTGATTTGTTACACTGGATAACAGTCCTGTGATTGCTAACTCTGGAGCACAGTCCTGTACTTGTAACACTGGAGAACAGTCCTGTGATTGGTAACACTGGAGAACCGTCCTGTGATTGGTAACACTGGAGAACTGTCCTGTGCTTGGTAACACTGTGGAATAGTCCTGTCCTTGGTAACATTGGGGAACAGTCCTGTCCTTTGTAACACTGGGGAATAGTCCTGTCCTTGGTAACACTGGGGAACAGTCCTGCGTTAGGTAACACTGGAGAAAAGTCCCTTCAATGGTAACACTGGAGAACAGTCCTGTGATTGGTAACACTGGAGAACAGTCCTTTCCTAGGTAACACTGGGGAACATTCCTGTCCATGGTAACACTGGGGAACAGTCCTGTATTTGGTAACACTGGGGAACAGTCCTGTGATTGATAACACTGGAGAACAGTCCTGTGATTGGTAACACTGGAGAACAGTCCTGTGATTGGTAAAACTGGAGAACAGTCCTGTCCTTGGTATCACTGGAGAACAGTCCTGTGAATGGTAAAACTGGAGAACAGTCCTGTGATTGGTAACACTGGAGAACAGTCCTGTCCTTGGTAACACTGGAGAACAGTCCTGTGATTGGTAACACTGGAGAATAATCCTGTGATTGGTAACACTGGGGAACAGTCCTGTGATTGGTAACACTGGAGAACCGTCCTGAGATGTGTAACACTGGGGAACAGTCCTGTGATTGGTAACACTGGAGAACCGTCCTGTAAGTGGAAACACTGGAGAACAGTCCTGTCATTGGTAACGCTGGGGAACCATTCTGTGATTGATAACACTGGAGAACAATCCTTTGAATGGTAACACTTGAGAGAAGTCCTGTGATTGGTAACACTGGAGAACATTCCTGACCTTGGTAACACTGGGGAACAGGCCTGCCCTTGGTAAAATTGGGGAACAGTCCTCTCCTCTGTAACACTGGAGAGCAGTCCTGTGAATGGTAATACTGGAGTACAGTCCTGTGATTGGTAACACTGGAGAATAGTTCTGTGATTAGTAACACTGGGGAAAAATCCTGTTATTGGTAACACTGGAGAACAATCCTTTCTTAGGTAACACTGGGGAACATTCCTGTCCATGGTAACACCGGGGAACAGTCTTGTGATTGATAACACTGGAGATCAGTCCTGTGATTGGTAACACTGGAGAACAGTCCTGTGATTGGTAATACTGGAGAAAAGTCCTGTCCTTGGTAACACTTGGTAACAGGCCTACCCTTGGTAACAGTGGGGAACCGCCCTGTCCTTGGTAAAAATGGAGAACAGTCCTGTGATTGGTAACACTGGAGAATAGTCCTGTGATTGGTAACACTGGGGAACAGTCCTGTGATTGGTAACACTGGAGATCCGTCCTGAGATGGGTAACACTGGAGAACAGTCCTGTGATTGGTAATACTGAAGAACAGTCCTGTCCTTGGTAACACTGTAGAACTGTCCAGTGATTGGTAACACTGGAGAACCGTCCTGTGATTGGAAACACTGGAGAACAGTCCTGTCATTGGTAACGCTGGGGAACAGTCCTGTGATTGATAACACTGGAGAACAGTGCTGTGAATGGTAACACTGGAGAACAGTCCTGTGATTGGTAACACTGGAGAACAGTGCTTTCCATGGTAACACTGGGGAACAGGCCTTCCCTTGGTAAAATTGGGGAACAGTCCTGTCCACTGTAACACTGGAGAACAGTCCTGTGAATGGTAAAACTGGAGAACAGTCCTGTGATTGGTAACACTGGAGAACAGTCCTGTCCTTGGTAACACTGGAGTACAGTCCTGTGATTGGTGAGACTGGAGAATAGTCCTGTGATTGGTAACACTGGGGAACAGTCCTGTGATTGGTAACACTGGAGAACCGTCCTGTGATGGGTAACACTGGAGAACAGTCCTGTGAATGGTAACACTGGAGAACAGTCCTGTCCTTGGTAACACTGTAGATCCGTCCAGCGATTGGTAACACTGGAGAACCGTCCTGTGATTGGTAACACTGGAGAACAGTCCTGTGATTGGTAACACGGGAGAACAGTCCTGTCCTTGGTAACACTGGAGAACCGTCCCTTGATTGGTAACTCTGGAGAACAGTGCTGTGATTGGTAACACTGGGGAACATTCCTGCCCTTGGTAACAATGGAGAACAGTCCTGTGATTGTTAACAATGGGAAACCGTCCTGTGTTTGGTAACACTGGGGAACAGTCCTTTGCTTGGTAACACTGGAGAAGAGACCTGTGATTGGTAACACTGGAGAACAGTCCTGTGATTGGTAACACTGGAGAACCATCCTTTGATTGGCAACACTGGAGAACAGTCCTGTGATTGGTAAAACTGGAGAACAGTCCTGTCCTTGGTAACACTGGAGAACCGTCCTTTGATTGGAAACACTGGAGAAAAGTCCTGTCATTGGTAACGCTGGGGAACAGTCCTGTGATTGATAACACTGGAGAACAGTGCTGTGAATGGTAACACTGGAGAACAGTACTGTGATTGGTAACACTGGAGAACAGTCCTGTCCTTGGTAACACTGGAGTACAGTCCTGTGATTGGTGAGACTGGAGAATAGTCCTGTGATTGGTAACACTGGGGAACAGTCCTGTGATTGGTAACACTTGGGAACCGTCCTGTGATGGGTAATACTGGAGAACAGTCCTGTGAATGGTAACACTGGAGAACAGTCCTGTCCTTGGTAACACTGTAGATCCGTCCAGCGATTGGTAACACTGGAGAACCGTCCTGTGATTGGTAACACTGGAGAACAGTCCTGTGATTGGTAACACGGGAGAACAGTCCTGTCCTTGGTAACACTGGAGAACCGTCCCTTGATTGGTAACTCTGGAGAACAGTGCTGTGATTGGTAACACTGGGGAACATTCCTGCCCTTGGTAACAATGGAGAACAGTCCTGTGTTTGTTGACACTGGGAAACCGTCCTGTGTTTGGTAACACTGGGGAACAGTCCTTTGCTTGGTAACACTGGAGAAGAGACCTGTGATTGGTAACACTGGAGAACAGTCCTGTGATTGGTAACACTGGAGAACACTCCTGTCCTTGGTAACACTGTAGAACCTTCCAGTGATTGGTAACACTGGAGAACCATCCTTTGATTGGCAACACTGGAGAACAGTCCTGTGATTGGTAAAACTGGAGAACAGTCCTGTCCTTGGTAACATTGGAGAACCGTCCTGTGATTGGTAACACTGGAGAACACTCCTGTCCTGGTAACACTGGGGAACATTCCTGCCCTTGGCAACAATGGAGAACAGTCCTGTGATTGGTAACACTGGGAAAAAGTCCTGTGATTTATAGCACTGGGGAACAGTCCTGTGACTGGTAACACTGGAGAACCGTGCTGTGATTGCTAACACTGGAGAACCATCCAGTGATTGGTAACACAGGGGAACAGTCCTGCCCTTTTTAATCCTGGAGAACAGTCCTGTCCCTGGTAACAATGGAGAAACGTCCTGTGATTGTTAACACTGGAGAAACGTCCAGTGATTGGTAACACTGGGGAACAGTCCTGTCAACGGTAACACTGGAGAGATGTCCTGCGATTGGAAACACTGGAGAACAGTCCAGTGATTGTTAACACTGGGGAACAGTCCTGCCTTGGTAAGACTGGAGAACAGTCCTGTCCTTGGTAACACTGGAGATTAGTCCTGTGATTGTTAGCACTGGAGAACAGTCCTGTGATTGGTAACACTGGAGAACAGTCCTGTGATTGGTAACAGTGGAGAACAGCCCTGACCTTGGAAACACTGTTGAACAGTCCCTTCCTTGGTAACAGTGGGGAACAGTGCTCTCCTTGGAACACTGGTGGACAGTCCTGTGATTGTTAAAACTGGAGAACAGTACTGTGATTGGTAACACTGGAGAACAAGACTTGTCCTTGGTAAAAATGGAGAACAGTCCTGTGATTGGTAAAACTGGAGAACCATCCTGTGATTGGTAACGCTGGAGAACAGTCCTGTGCTAAGTAATGTTGGAGGACAGTCCTGTCCTTGGTAACTCTCGAGAACAGTCCTGTCCTTGCTAACACAAGAGAACAGTCCTGTGATTGGTAACACTGGAGAACATTCCTGTGACTGGTAACACTGGAGAACAGTCCTTCCCTTGGTATCAATGGAGAACAGTCCTGTGATTGGTAAAACTGGAGAACCGTCCAGTGATTGGTAACACTGGGGAACAGTCCTGTCAATGGTAACACTGGAGAGATGTCCTGCGATTGGAAACACTGGAGAACAGTCCAGTGATTGTTAACATTGGGGAACAGTCCTGCCCTTGGTAACGCTGGAGAATAGTCCTGTCCTTGGTAACACTGGAGATTAGTCCTGTGATTGGTAGCACGGGAGAACAGTCCTGTGATTGGTAACACTGGAGAACATTCCTGTGATTGGTAACACTGGAGAACAGTCCTGTGATTGGTAACACTGGAGAATAGTCCTGTGATTGGTAACACTGGAGAACCATCCTGTGATTGGTAACACTGGAGAACCGGCCTGTGATTTGTTAAACTGGAGAACAGTCCTGTGATTGCTAACTCTGGAGAACAGTCCTGTCCTTGGTAACACTGGAGAACAGTCCTGTGATTGGTAAACTGGAGAACAGTCCTGTGATTGGTAACACTGGAGAACAGTCCTGTGATTGGTAACACTGGAGAACAGTCCTGTAATTGGTAACACTGGAGAACAGTCCTGTCTTGGAAACACTGTTGAACAGTCCTGTCCTTGGTAACACTGGGGAACAGTCCTGTCCTTGGAACACTGGAGAACAGTCCTGTGATTGGTAAAACTGGAGAACAGTCCTGTGATTGGTAACACTGGAGAACAGTCCTGTCCTTGGTAACACTGGAGAACAGTCCTGTGATTGGTAAAACTGGAGAACCAGTCCTGTGATTGGTAACACTGGAGAACAGTCCTGTGCTAAGTAATGTTGGAGGACAGTCCTGTCCTTGGTAACTCTGGAGAACAGTCCTGTCCTTGGTAACACTGGAGAACAGTCCTGTGATTGGTAACACTGGAGAACAGTCCTGTGATTGGTAACACTGGAGAACAGTCCTGTCCTTGGTATCAATAGAGAACAGTCCTGTGATTGGTAACACAGGAGAACCGTCCAGTGATTGTTAACACTGGGGAACAGTCCTGTCAATGGTAACACTGGAGAGATGTCCTGCGATTGGAAACACTGGAGAACAGTCCAGTGATTGTTAACATTGGGGAACAGTCCTGCCCTTGGTAATGCTGGAGAACAGTCCTGTCCTTGGTAACACTGGAGATTAGTCCTGTGATTGGTAGCACGGGAGAACAGTCCTGTGATTGGTAACACTGGAGAACATTCCTGTGATTGGTAACACTGGAGAACAGTCCTGTGATTGGTAACACTGGAGAATAGTCCTGTGATTGGTAACACTGGAGAACCATCCTGTGATTGGTAACACTGGAGAACCGGCCTGTGATTTGTTAAACTGGAGAACAGTCCTGTGATTGCTAACTCTGGAGAACAGTCCTGTCCTTGGTAACACTGGAGAACAGTCCTGTGATTGGAAACACTGGAGAACCGTTGTGTGATTGGTAACACTGGAGAACTGTCCTGTGATTGGTAATACTGGGGAACAGTCCTGTCCTTGGTAACACTGGGGAACAGTCCTGTCCTTGGTAACACTGGGGAAGAGTCCCCCTCCTTGGTAAAACTGGGGAACAGTCCTGTGTTAGGTAACACTGTAGAAAAGTCCTGTCAATGGTAGCACTGGAGAACAGTCCTGTGATTGGAAACACTGGAGAACATTCCTGTCCTTGGTAACAATAGAGAACAGTCCTGTGATTGGTAACACTGGAGAATAGTCCTGTGATTGGTAACACTGGGGAACAGTCCTGTGATAGGTAACACTGGAGATCCGTCCTGAGATGGTAACACTGGAGAACAGTCCTGTGATTGGTAATACTGAAGAACTTTCCTGTCCTTGGTAACACTGTAGAACCGTCCAGTGATTGGTAACACTGGAGAACCGTCCTGTGATTGGAAACCCTGGAGAACAGTCCTGTCATTGGTAACGCAGGGGAACAGTCCTGTGATTGATAACACTGGAGAACAGTCCTGTGAAGGTTAACACTGGAGAACAGTCCTGTGATTGGTAACACTGGAGAACAGTCCTGACTTGGTAACACTGGGGAACAGGCCTTCCCTTGGTAAAATTGGGAACAGTCCTGTCCATTTTAACACTGGAGAACAGTCCTGTGAATGGTAAAACTGGAGAACAGTCCTGCGATTGGTGAGACTGGAGAATAGTCCTGTGATTGGTAACACTGGGGAACAGTCCTGTGATTGGTAACACTGGAGAACCGTCCTGTGATGGGTAACACTGGAGAACAGTCCTGTGATTGGTAACACTGGAGAACAGTCCAGTCCTTGGTAACACTGTAGATCCGTCCAGCGATTGGTAACACTGGAGAACCGTCCTGTGATTGGTAACACTGGAGAACAGTCCTGTGATTGGTAACACTGGAGAACAGTCCTGTCCTTGGTAACACTGGAGTACCGTCCTCTGATTGGTAACTCTGGAGAACAGTGCTGTGATTGGTAACACTGGGGAACATTCCTGCCCTTGGTAACAATGGAGAACAGTCCTGTGATTGTTACACTGGGAAACCGTCCTGTGTTTGGTAACACTGGGGAACAGTCCTTTGCTTGGTAACACTGGAGAAGAGACCTGTGATTGGTAACACTGGAGAACAGTCCTGTGATTGGTAACACTGGAGAACACTCCTGTCCTTGGTAACACTGTAGAACCTTCCAGTGATTGGTAACACTGGAGAACCATCCTTTGATTGGCAACACTGGAGAACAGTCCTGTGATTGGTAAAACTGGAGAACAGTCCTGTCCTTGGTAACACTGGAGAACCGTCCTGTGATTGGTAACACTGGAGAACACTCCTGTCCTGGTAACACTGGGGAACATTCCTGCCCTTGGCAACAATGGAGAACAGTCCTGTGATTGGTAACACTGGGAAAAAGTCCTGTGATTTGTAACACTGGGGAACAGTCCTGTGACTGGTAACACTGGAGAACCGTGCTGTGATTGCTAACACTGGAGAACCATCCAGTGATTGGTAACACAGGGGAACAGTCCTGCCCTTTATAATCCTGGAGAACAGTCCTGTCCCTGGTAACAATGGAGAAAAGTCCTGTGATTGGTAACACTGGAGAACGTCCAGTGATTGGTAACACTGGGGAACAGTCCTGTCAACGGTAACACTGGAGAGATGTCCTGCGATTGGAAACACTGGAGAACAGTCCAGTGATTGTTAACACTGGGGAACAGTCCTGCCCTTGGTAAGACTGGAGAACAGTCCTGTCCTTGGTAACACTGGAGATTAGTCCTGTGATTGGTAGCACTGGAGAACAGTCCTGTGATTGGTAACACTGGAGAACAGTCCTGTGATTGGTAACACTGGAGAATAGTCCTGTGATTGGTAACAGTGGAGAACAGCCCTGACCTTGGAAACACTGTTGAACAGTCCCTTCCTTGGTAACAGTGGGGAACAGTCCTCTCCTTGGAACACTGGTGGACAGTCCTGTGATTGTTAAAACTGGAGAACAGTACTGTGATTGGTAACACTGGAGAACAAGACTTGTCCTTGGTAAAAATGGAGAACAGTCCTGTGATTGGTAAAACTGGAGAACCATCCTGTGATTGGTAACGCTGGAGAACAGTCCTGTGCTAAGTAATGTTGGAGGACAGTCCTGTCCTTGGTAACTCTCGAGAACAGTCCTGTCCTTGCTAACACAAGAGAACAGTCCTGTGATTGGTAACACTGGAGAACATTCCTGTGACTGGTAACACTGGAGAACAGTCCTTCCTTGGTATCAATGGAGAACAGTCCTGTGATTGGTAAAACTGGAGAACCGTCCAGTGATTGGTAACACTGGGGAACAGTCCTGTCAATGGTAACACTGGAGAGATGTCCTGCGATTGGAAACACTGGAGAACAGTCCAGTGATTGTTAACATTGGGGAACAGTCCTGCCCTTGGTAACGCTGGAGAATAGTCCTGTCCTTGGTAACACTGGAGATTAGTCCTGTGATTGGTAGCACGGGAGAACAGTCCTGTGATTGGTAACACTGGAGAACATTCCTGTGATTGGTAACACTGGAGAACAGTCCTGTGATTGGTAACACTGGAGAATAGTCCTGTGATTGGTAACACTGGAGAACCATCCTGTGATTGGTAACACTGGAGAACCGGCCTGTGATTTGTTAAACTGGAGAACAGTCCTGTGATTGCTAACTCTGGAGAACAGTCCTGTCCTTGGTAACACTGGAGAACAGTCCTGTGATTGGTAACACTGGAGAACCGTCCTGTGATTGGTAACACTGGAGAACTGTCCTGTGATTGGTAATACTGGGGAACAGTCCTGTCCTTGGTAACACTGGGGAACAGTCCTGTCCTTGGTAACACTGGGGAAGAGTCCCCTCCTTGGTAAAACTGGGGAATAGTCCTGTGTTAGGTAACACTGTAGAAAAGTCCTGTCAATGGTAGCACTGGAGAACAGTCCTGTGATTGGAAACACTGGCGAACATTCCTGTCCTTGGTAACAATGGAGAACAGTCCTGTGATTGGTAACACTGGAGAATAGTCCTGTGATTGGTAACACTGGGGAACAGTCCTGTGATAGGTAACACTGGAGATCCGTCCTGAGATGGTAACACTGTAGAACCGTCCAGTGATTGGTAACACTGGAGAACCGTCCTGTGATTGGAAACCCTGGAGAACAGTCCTGTCATTGGTAACGCTGGGGAACAGTCCTGTGATTGATAACTTGAGAACAGTCCTCTGAATGGTAACACTGGAGAACAGTCCTGTGATTGGTAACACTGGATAACTGTCCTGTGATTGGTAACTCTGGAGAACAGTGCTGTGATTGGTAACACTGGGGAACATTCCTGCCCTTGGTAACAATGGAGAACAGTCCTGTGATTGTTAACACTGGCAAACCGTCCTGTGTTTGGTAAAACTGGGGAGCAGTCCTTTGCTTGGTAACACTGGAGAAGAGACCTGTGATTGGTAACACTGGAGAACAGTCCTGTGATTGGTAACACTGGAGAACACTCCTGTCCTTGGTAACACTGTAGAACCTTCCAGTGATTGGTAACACTGGAGAACCGTCCTTTGATTGGTAACACTGGAGAACAGACCTGTGATTGGTAAAACTGGAGAACAGTCCTGTCCTTGGTAACACTGGAGAACCGTCCTGTGATTGGTAATACTGGAGAACACTCCTGTACTTGGTAACACTGGGGAACAGTCCTGTGATTGGTAACACTGGAGAACCGTCCTGAGATTTGTAACACTGGGGAACAGTCCTGTGATTGGTAACACTGGAGAACCGTCCTGTGAGTGGAAACACTGGAGAACAGTCCTGTCATTGGTAACGCTGGGGAACCATCCTGTGATTGATAACACTGGAGAACAGTCCTGTGAATGGTAACACTGGAGAGAAGTCCTGTGATTGGTAACACTGGAGAACAGTCCTGACCTTGGTAACACTGGGGAACAGGCCTGCCCTTGGTAAAATTGGGGAACAGTCCTCTCCTCTGTAACACTGGAGAACAGTCCTGTGAATGGTAATACTGGAGAACAGTCCTGTGATTGGTAACACTGGAGAATAGTTCTGTGATTAGTAACACTGGGGAAAAATCCTGTGATTGGTAACACTGGAGAACAATCCCTCCTAGGTAACACTGGGGAACATTCCTGTCCATGGTAACACTGGGGAACAGTCCTGTCATTGGTAACACTGGGGAACAGTCCTTTGATTGATAACACTGGAGATCAGTCCTGTGATTGGTAACACTGGAGAACAGTCCTGTGATTGGTAACACTGGAGAAAAGTCCTGTCCTTCCTAACACTGGGGAACAGGCCTACCCTTGGTAACAGTGGGGAACCGCCCTGTCCTTGGTAAAAATGGAGAACAGTCCTGTGATTGGTAACACTGGAGAATATTCCTGTGATTGGTAACACTGGGGAACAGTCCTGTGATTGGTAACACTGGAGATCCGTCCTGAGATGGGTAACACTGGAGAACAGTCCTGTGATTGGTAATACTGAAGAACAGTCCTGTCCTTGGTAACACTGTAGAACCGTCCAGTGATTGGTAACACTGGAGAACCGTCCTGTGATTGGAAACACTGGAGAACAGTCCTGTCATTGGTAACGCTGGGGAACAGTCCTGTGATTGATAACACTGGAGAACAGTGCTGTGAATGGTAACACTGGAGAACAGTCCTGTGATTGGTAACACTGGAGAACAGTCCTTTCCTTGGTAACACTGGGGAACAGGCATTCCCTTGGCAAAATTGGGGAACAGTCCTTCCACTGTAACACTGGAGAACAGTCCTGTGAATGGTAAAACTGGAGAACAGTCCTGTGATTGGTAACACTGGAGAACAGTCCTGTCCTTGGTAACACTGGAGTACAGTCCTGTGATTGGTGAGACTGGAGAATAGTCCTGTGATTAGTAACACTGGGGAACAGTCCTGTGATTGTTAACACTGGAGAACCGTCCTGTGATGGGTAACACTGGAGAACAGTCCTGTGAATGGTAACACTGGAGAACAGTCCTGTCTTTGGGAACACTGTAGATCCGTCCAGCGATTGGTAACACGGGAGAACAGTCCTGTGATTGGTAACACGGGAGAACAGTCTTGTCCTTGGTAACACAGGAGAACCGTCCTGTGATTGGTAACTCTGGAGAACAGTGCTGTGATTGGTAACACTGGGGAACATTCCTGCCCTTGGTAACAATGGAGAACAGTCCTGTGATTGTTAATACTGGGAAACCGTCCTGTGTTTGGTAACGCTGGGGAACAGTCCTTCGCTTGGTAACACTGGAGAAGAGACCTGTGATTGGTAACACTGGAGAACAGTCCTGTGATTGGTAACACTGGAGAACACTCCTGTCCTTGGTAACACTGTAGAACCTTCCAGTGATTGGTAACACTGGAGAACCATCCTTTGATTGGCAACACTGGAGAACAGTCCTGTGATTGGTAAAACTGGAGAACAGTCCTGTCCTTGGTAACACTGGAGAACCGTCCTGTGATTGGTAACACTGGAGAACACTCCTGTCCTGGCAACACTGGGGAACATTCCTGCCCTTGGCAACAATGGAGAACAGTCCTGTGATTGGTAACACTGGGAAAAAGTCCTGTGATTTGTAACACTGGGGAACAGTCCTGTGAGTGGTAACACTGGAGAACCGTGCTGTGATTGCTAACACTGGAGAACCATCCAGTGATTGGTAACACAGGGGAACAGTCCTGCCCTTTATAATCCTGGAGAACAGTCCTGTCCCTGGTAACAATGGAGAAATGTCCTGTGATTGGTAACACTGGAGAACTGTCCAGTGATTGGTAACACTGGGGAACAGTCCTGTCAACGGTAACACTGGAGAGATGTCCTGCGATTGGAAACACTGGAGAACAGTCCAGTGATTGTTAACACTGGGGAACAGTCCTGCCCTTGGTAAGACTGGAGAACAGTCCTGTCCTTGGTAACACTGGAGATTAGTCCTGTGATTGGTAGAACTGGAGAACAGTCCTGTGATTGGTAACACTGGAGAACAGTCCGTTGATTGGTAACACTGGAGAATAGTCCTCTAATTGGTAACAGTGGAGAACAGCCCTGACCTTGGAAACACTGTTGAACAGTCCCTTCCTTGGTAACAGTGGGGAACAGTCCTCTCCTTGGAACACTGGTGGACAGTCCTGTGATTCTTAAAACTGGAGAACAGTACTGCGATTGGTAACACTGGAGTACAAGACTTGTCCTTGGTAACAATGGAGAACAGTCCTGTGATTGGTAAAACTGGAGAACCATCCTGTGATTTGTAACGCTGGAGAACAGTCCTGTGCTAAGTAATGTTGGAGGACAGTCCTGTCCTTGGTAACTCTCGAGAACAGTCCTGTCCTTGCTAACACAAGAGAACTGTCCTGTGATTGGTAACACTGGAGAACATTCCTGTGACCGGTAACACTGGAGAACAGTCCTGTCCTTGGTATCAATAGAGAACAGTCCTGTGATTGGTAACACAGGAGAACCGTCCAGTGATTGTTAACACTGGGGAACAGTCCTGTCAATGGTAACACTGGAGAGATGTCCTGCGATTGGAAACACTGGAGAACAGTCCAGTGATTGTTAACATTGGGGAACAGTCCTGCCCTTGGTAATGCTGGAGAACAGTCCTGTCCTTGGTAACACTGGAGATTAGTCCTGTGATTGGTAGCACGGGAGAACAGTCCTGTGATTGGTAACACTGGAGAACATTCCTGTGATTGGTAACACTGGAGAACAGTCCTGTGATTGGTAACACTGGAGAATAGTCCTGTGATTGGTAACACTGGAGAACCATCCTGTGATTGGTAACACTGGAGAACCGGCCTGTGATTTGTTAAACTGGAGAACAGTCCTGTGATTGCTAACTCTGGAGAACAGTCCTGTCCTTGGTAACACTGGAGAACAGTCCTGTGATTGGAAACACTGGAGAACCGTTGTGTGATTGGTAACACTGGAGAACTGTCCTGTGATTGGTAATACTGGGGAACAGTCCTGTCCTTGGTAACACTGGGGAACAGTCCTGTCCTTGGTAACACTGGGGAAGAGTCCCCTCCTTGGTAAAACTGGGGAACAGTCCTGTGTTAGGTAACACTGTAGAAAAGTCCTGTCAATGGTAGCACTGGAGAACAGTCCTGTGATTGGAAACACTGGAGAACATTCCTGTCCTTGGTAACAATAGAGAACAGTCCTGTGATTGGTAACACTGGAGAATAGTCCTGTGATTGGTAACACTGGGGAACAGTCCTGTGATAGGTAACACTGGAGATCCGTCCTGAGATGGTAACACTGGAGAACAGTCCTGTGATTGGTAATACTGAAGAACTTTCCTGTCCTTGGTAACACTGTAGAACCGTCCAGTGATTGGTAACACTGGAGAACCGTCCTGTGATTGGAAACCCTGGAGAACAGTCCTGTCATTGGTAACGCAGGGGAACAGTCCTGTGATTGATAACACTGGAGAACAGTCCTGTGAAGGTTAACACTGGAGAACAGTCCTGTGATTGGTAACACTGGAGAACAGTCCTGACTTGGTAACACTGGGGAACAGGCCTTCCCTTGGTAAAATTGGGGAACAGTCCTGTCCATTTTAACACTGGAGAACAGTCCTGTGAATGGTAAAACTGGAGAACAGTCCTGCGATTGGTGAGACTGGAGAATAGTCCTGTGATTGGTAACACTGGGGAACAGTCCTGTGATTGGTAACACTGGAGAACCGTCCTGTGATGGGTAACACTGGAGAACAGTCCTGTGATTGGTAACACTGGAGAACAGTCCAGTCCTTGGTAACACTGTAGATCCGTCCAGCGATTGGTAACACTGGAGAACCGTCCTGTGATTGGTAACACTGGAGAACAGTCCTGTGATTGGTAACACTGGAGAACAGTCCTGTCCTTGGTAACACTGGAGTACCGTCCTCTGATTGGTAACTCTGGAGAACATTGCTGTGATTGGTAACACTGGGGAACAGTCCTGCCCTTGGTAACAATGGAGAACAGTCCTGTGATTGTTAACACTGGGAAACCGTCCTGTGTTTGGTAACACTGGGGAACAGTCCTTTGCTTGGTAACACTGGAGAAGAGACCTGTGATTGGTAACACTGGAGAACAGTCCTGTGATTGCAAAAACTGGAGAACACTCCTGTCCTTGGTAACACTGTAGAACCTTCCAGTGATTAGTAACACTGGAGAACCGTCCTTTGATTGGTAACACTGGAGAACAGTCCTGTGATTGGTAAAACTGGAGAACAGTCCTGTCCTTGGTAACACTGGAGAACCGTCCTGTGATTGGTAACACTGGAGAACACTCCTGTCCTTGGTAACACTGGGGAACATTCCTGCCCTTGGCAACAATGGAGAACAGTCCTGTGATTGGTAACACTGGGAAAACGTCCTGTGATTTGTAACACTGGGGAACACTCCTGTGACTGGTAATACTGGAGAACCGTGCTGAGATTGCTAACACTGGAGAACCATCCAGTGATTGGTAACACAGGGGAACAGTCCTGCCCTTTATAATCCTGGAGAACAGTCCTGTCCCTGGTAACACTGGAGAAAAGTCCTGTGATTGGTAACACTGGAGAACCGTCCAGTGATTGGTAACACTGGGGAACAGTCCTGGCAATGGTAACACTGGAGAGATGTCCTGCGATTGGAAACACTGGAGAACAGTCCAGTGATTGTTAACACTGGGGAACAGTCCTGCCCTTGGTAAGACTGGAGAACAGTCCTGTCCTTGGTAACACTGGAGATTAGACCTGTGATTGGTAGCACTGGAGAACTGTCCTGTGATTGGTAACACTGGAGAACAGTCCTGTGATTGGTAACACTGGAGAATAGTCCTGTGATTGGTAACAGTGGAGAACAGTCCTGACCTCGGAAACACTGTTGAACAGTCCCTTCCTTGGTAACAGTGGGGAACAGTCCTCTCCTTGGAACACTGGAGGACAGTCCTGTGATCGGTAAAACTGGAGAACAGTACTGTGATTGGTAACACTGGAGAACAGACTTGTCCTTGGTAACAATGGAGAACAGTCCTGTGATTGGTAACACTGGAGAACCATCCTGTGATTGGTAACGCTGGAGAACAGTCCAGTGTTTAATAATGTTGGAGGACAGTCCTGTCCTTGGTAACTCTCTAAAACAGTCCTGTCCTTGCTAACACAAGAGAACAGTCCTGTGATTGGTAACACTGGAGAACATTCCTGTGACTGGTAACACTGGAGAACAGTCCTGTCCTTGGTAACAATGGAGAACAGTCCTGTGATTGGTAAAACTGGAGAACCGTCCAGTGATTGGTAACACTGGGGATCAGTCCTGTCAATGGTAACACTGGAGAGATGTACTGCGATTGGAAACACTGGAGAACAGTCCAGTGATTGTTAACACTGGGGAATAGTCCTGCCCTTGGTAACGCTGGAGAACAGTCTTGTCCTTGGTAACACTGGAGATTAGTCCAGTGATTGGTAGCACGGGAGAACAGTCCTGTGATTGGTAACACTGGAGAACAGTACTGTTCTTGGTAACACTGGAGAACAGTCCTGTGATTGGTAACACTGCAGAATAGTCCTGTGATTGGTAACACTGGAGAACCGGCCTGTGATTTGTTAAACTGGAGAACAGTCCTGTGACTGCTAACTCTGGAGAACAGTCCTGTCCTTGGTAACACTGGAGAACAGTCCTGCGATTGGTAACACTGGAGAACCGTCCTGTGATTGGTAACACTGGAGAACTGTCCTGTGATTGGTAATACTGGGGAACAGTACTGTCCTTGGTAACACTTGGGAACAGTCCTGTGATTGATAACACTGGAGAACAGTCCTGTGATTGGTAACACTGGAGAACAGTCCTTTTCTTGGTAACACTGGAGAACAGTCCTGTGATTGGTAAAACTGGAGAACAGTCCTGTTCTTGGTAGCAGTGGAGAACAATCCTGTGATTGGTAACACTGGAGAATAGCCCTGTGATTGGTAACACTTGAGAACAGTCCTGTGATTGGTAACACTGGAGAACAGTCCTTTTCTTGGTAACACTGGAGAACAGTCCAGTCCTTGGTAACACTGGAGAACAGTCCTGTGATTGGTAACACTGGAGAACCGCCTGTGATTGGTAACACTGGAGAACAGTCCTGTGATTGGTAACACTGGGGAACAGTCCTGTCCTTGGTAACACTGGGGAACTATCCTGTCCTTGGTAACACTGGGGAAGAGTCCTGCCCTTGGTAACACTGGGGTACAGTCCTGTGATTGGTAACACTGGAGAACAGTCCTGTCAATGGTAACACTGGAGAACAGTCCTGTGATTGATAACACTGGAGAATAGTCCTGTCCTTGGTAACACTGGGGAACAGTCCTGTCCTTGGTAACAGTGGGTAACAGTCCTGTCCTTGGTGACACTGGGGAACATTCCTGAGATTGGTAGCACTGGAGAACAGTCCTGTGATTGGAAACACTGGAGAACCGGCCTGTGATTTGTTACACTGGAGAAAAGTCCTGTGATTGCTAACTCTGGAGAACAGTCCTGTCCTTGGTAACACTGGAGAATAGTACTGTGATTGGTAACACTGGAGAACCGTCCTGTGATTGGTAACACTGGAGAACTGTCCTGTGATTGGTAACACTGGGGAACAGTCCTGTCCTTGGTAAAACTGGGGAACAGTCCTGTGTTAGGTAACACTGGAGAAAGGTCCTGTCAATGGTAGCACTGGAGAACAGTCCTGTGATTGGTTACACTGGAGAACAGTCCTTTCCTAGGTAACACTGGGGAACATTCCTGACCATAGAAACACTGGGGAACAGTCCTGTCATTGGTTACACTGGGGAACAGTCCTGTGATTGATAACACTGGAGATCAGTCCTGTGATTGGTAACACGGGAGAACAGTCCTGTTCTTGGTAACACTGGAGAACAGTCCTGTGATTGGTAAAACTGTAGAACAGTCCTGTTCTTGGTAGCAGTGGAGAACAGTCCTGTGAATGGTAACACTGGAGAATTGTCCTGTGATTGGTAACACTGGAGAACAGTCCTGTGATTGGTAACAATGGAGAACCGTCCTGTGATCTGTTCAACAGGAGAACAGTCCTCGGATTGGTTACACTGGA
The DNA here is from genome assembly GCF_017639515.1 of Carcharodon carcharias. Lineage (NCBI taxonomy): Eukaryota > Metazoa > Chordata > Chondrichthyes > Lamniformes > Lamnidae > Carcharodon > Carcharodon carcharias. Next base: position 67,997,708 of record NC_054479.1, read on the forward strand.
GAACAGTCCAGTCCTTGGTAACACTGTAGAACAGTCCTGTGATTGGTAACACTGGGTACCGTCCTGTGATTGGTAACACTGGAGAACAGTCCTTTGATTGGTAACACTGGGGAGCAGTCCAGTCGTTGGTAACACTGTAGAACAGTCCTGTGATTGGTAACACTGGAGAACCGTCCTGTGATTGGTAACACTGGAGAACAGTCCTTTGATTGGTAACACTGGGGAACAGTCCTGTCCTTGGTAACACAGGGGAACTAACCTGTCCTTGGTAACACTGGGGAAGAGTCCTGCCCTTGGTAACACTGGGTTAGAGTCCTGTGATTGGTAACACTGGAGAACAGTCCTGTCAATGGTAACACTGGAGAACAGTCCTGTGATTGGTAACACTGGAGAATAGTCCTGTCCTTGGTAACACTGGGGAACATTCCTGTGACTGGTAACACTGGAGAACAGTCCTGTCCTTGGTAACAATGGAGAACAGTCCTGTGATTGGTAACACTGGAGAACCGTCCCGTGATTGGTAACACTGGGGAACTGTCCTTTCAATGGTAACACTGGAGAGATGTCCTGCGATTGGAAACACTGGAGAACAGTCCAGTGATTGTTAACATTGGGGAACAGTCCTGCCCTTGGTAACGCTGGACAACAGTCCTGTCCTTGGTAACACTGGAGATTAGTCCTGTGATTGGTAGCACGGGAGAACAGTCCTGTGATTGCTAACTCTGGAGAACAGTCCTGTGATTGGTAACACTGGAGAACAGTCCTGTGATTGGTAACACTGGAGAACAGTCCTGTGATTGGTAACACTGGAGAACCGTCCTGTGATCTGTTCAACTGGAGAACAGTCCTCTGATTGGTTAAACTGGAGAACAGTCCAGTCCTTGGTAACACTGGAGAACAGTCCTGTGATTGGTAACACTGGAGAACCGCCTGTGATTGGTAACACTGGAGAACAGTCCTGTGATTGGTAACACTGGGGAACAGTCCTGTCCTTGGTAACACTGGGGAACTATCCTGTCCTTGGTAACACTGGGGAAGAGTCCTGCCCTTGGTAACACTGGGGTACAGTCCTGTGATTGGTAACACTGGAGAACAGTCCTGTCAATGGTAACACTGGAGAACAGTCCTGTGATTGATAACACTGGAGAAAAGTCCTGTCCTTGGTAACACTGGGGAACAGTCCTGTCCTTGGTAACAGTGGGGAACAGTCTTGTCCTTGGTGACACTGGGGAACATTCCTGAGATTGGTAGCACTGGAGAACAGTCCTGTGATTGGAAACACTGGAGAACCGGCCTGTGATTTGTTACACTGGAGAACAGTCCTGTGATTGCTAACTCTGGAGAACAGTCCTGTCCTTGGTAACACTGGAGAATAGTACTGTGATTGGTAACACTGGAGAACCGTCCTGTGATTGGTAACACTGGAGAACTGTCCTGTGATTGGTAACACTGGGGAACAGTCCTGTCCTTGGTAAAACTGGGGAACAGTCCTGTGTTAGGTAACACTGGAGAAAGGTCCTGTCAATGGTAGCACTGGAGAACAGTCCTGTGATTGGTTACACTGGAGAACAGTCCTTTCCTAGGTAACACTGGGGAACCTTCCTGACCATGGAAACACTGGGGAACAGTCCTGTCATTGCTTACACTGGGGAACAGTCCTGTGATTGATAACACTGGAGATCAGTCCTGTGATTGGAAACACTGGAGAACCGTCCTGTGATTGGTAACATTGGAGAACAGTCCCGTGATTGGTAACACTGGGGAACAGTCCTGTTCTTGGTAACACTGGGGAACAGTCCTGTCCTTGGTAACCCTGGGGAAGAGTCCTGTCCTTGGTAACACTGGGGAACAGTCCTGTCATTGGTTACACTGGAGAACAGTCCAGTCCTTGGTAACACTGTAGAACAGTCCTGTGATTGGTAACACTGGGTACCGTCCTGTGATTGGTAACACTGGAGAACAGTCCTTTGATTGGTAACACTGGGGAACAGTCCAGTCCTTGGTAACACTGTAGAACAGTCCTGTGATTGGTAACACTGGAGAACCGTCCTGTGATTGGTAACACAGGAGAACAGTCCTTTGATTGGTAACACTGGGGAACAGTCCTGTCCTTGGTAACACAGGGGAACTAACCTGTCCTTGGTAACACTGGGGAAGAGTCCTGCCCTTGGTAACACTGGGTTAGAGTCCTGTGATTGGTAACACTGGAGAACAGTCCTGTCAATGGTAACACTGGAGAACAGTCCTGTGATTGGTAACACTGGAGAATAGTCCTGTCCTTGGTAACACTGGGGAACATTCCTGTGACTGGTAACACTGGAGAACAGTCCTGTCCTTGGTAACAATGGAGAACAGTCCTGTGATTGGTAACACTGGAGAACCGTCCCGTGATTGGTAACACTGGGGAACTGTCCTTTCAATGGTAACACTGGAGAGATGTCCTGCGATTGGAAACACTGGAGAACAGTCCAGTGATTGTTAACATTGGGGAACAGTCCTGCCCTTGGTAATGCTGGAGAACAGTCCTGTCCTTGGTAACACTGGAGATTAGTCCTGTGATTGGTAGCACGGGAGAACAGTCCTGTGATTGGTAACACTGGAGAACATTCCTGTGATTGGTAACACTGGAGAACAGTCCTGTGATTGGTAACACTGGAGAATAGTCCTGTGATTGGTAACACTGGAGAACCATCCTGTGATTGGTAACACTGGAGAACCGGCCTGTGATTTGTTAAACTGGAGAACAGTCCTGTGATTGCTAACTCTGGAGAACAGTCCTGTCCTTGGTAACACTGGAGAACAGTCCTGTGATTGGAAACACTGGAGAACCGTTGTGTGATTGGTAACACTGGAGAACTGTCCTGTGATTGGTAATACTGGGGAACAGTCCTGTCCTTGGTAACACTGGGGAACAGTCCTGTCCTTGGTAACACTGGGGAAGAGTCCCCTCCTTGGTAAAACTGGGGAACAGTCCTGTGTTAGGTAACACTGTAGAAAAGTCCTGTCAATGGTAGCACTGGAGAACAGTCCTGTGATTGGAAACACTGGAGAACATTCCTGTCCTTGGTAACAATAGAGAACAGTCCTGTGATTGGTAACACTGGAGAATAGTCCTGTGATTGGTAACACTGGGGAACAGTCCTGTGATAGGTAACACTGGAGATCCGTCCTGAGATGGTAACACTGGAGAACAGTCCTGTGATTGGTAATACTGAAGAACTTTCCTGTCCTTGGTAACACTGTAGAACCGTCCAGTGATTGGTAACACTGGAGAACCGTCCTGTGATTGGAAACCCTGGAGAACAGTCCTGTCATTGGTAACGCAGGGGAACAGTCCTGTGATTGATAACACTGGAGAACAGTCCTGTGAAGGTTAACACTGGAGAACAGTCCTGTGATTGGTAACACTGGAGAACAGTCCTGACTTGGTAACACTGGGGAACAGGCCTTCCCTTGGTAAAATTGGGGAACAGTCCTGTCCATTTTAACACTGGAGAACAGTCCTGTGAATGGTAAAACTGGAGAACAGTCCTGCGATTGGTGAGACTGGAGAATAGTCCTGTGATTGGTAACACTGGGGAACAGTCCTGTGATTGGTAACACTGGAGAACCGTCCTGTGATGGGTAACACTGGAGAACAGTCCTGTGATTGGTAACACTGGAGAACAGTCCAGTCCTTGGTAACACTGTAGATCCGTCCAGCGATTGGTAACACTGGAGAACCGTCCTGTGATTGGTAACACTGGAGAACAGTCCTGTGATTGGTAACACTGGAGAACAGTCCTGTCCTTGGTAACACTGGAGTACCGTCCTCTGATTGGTAACTCTGGAGAACATTGCTGTGATTGGTAACACTGGGGAACAGTCCTGCCCTTGGTAACAATGGAGAACAGTCCTGTGATTGTTAACACTGGGAAACCGTCCTGTGTTTGGTAACACTGGGGAACAGTCCTTTGCTTGGTAACACTGGAGAAGAGACCTGTGATTGGTAACACTGGAGAACAGTCCTGTGATTGCAAAAACTGGAGAACACTCCTGTCCTTGGTAACACTGTAGAACCTTCCAGTGATTAGTAACACTGGAGAACCGTCCTTTGATTGGTAACACTGGAGAACAGTCCTGTGATTGGTAAAACTGGAGAACAGTCCTGTCCTTGGTAACACTGGAGAACCGTCCTGTGATTGGTAACACTGGAGAACACTCCTGTCCTTGGTAACACTGGGGAACATTCCTGCCCTTGGCAACAATGGAGAACAGTCCTGTGATTGGTAACACTGGGAAAACGTCCTGTGATTTGTAACACTGGGGAACACTCCTGTGACTGGTAATACTGGAGAACCGTGCTGAGATTGCTAACACTGGAGAACCATCCAGTGATTGGTAACACAGGGGAACAGTCCTGCCCTTTATAATCCTGGAGAACAGTCCTGTCCCTGGTAACACTGGAGAAAAGTCCTGTGATTGGTAACACTGGAGAACCGTCCAGTGATTGGTAACACTGGGGAACAGTCCTGGCAATGGTAACACTGGAGAGATGTCCTGCGATTGGAAACACTGGAGAACAGTCCAGTGATTGTTAACACTGGGGAACAGTCCTGCCCTTGGTAAGACTGGAGAACAGTCCTGTCCTTGGTAACACTGGAGATTAGACCTGTGATTGGTAGCACTGGAGAACTGTCCTGTGATTGGTAACACTGGAGAACAGTCCTGTGATTGGTAACACTGGAGAATAGTCCTGTGATTGGTAACAGTGGAGAACAGTCCTGACCTCGGAAACACTGTTGAACAGTCCCTTCCTTGGTAACAGTGGGGAACAGTCCTCTCCTTGGAACACTGGAGGACAGTCCTGTGATCGGTAAAACTGGAGAACAGTACTGTGATTGGTAACACTGGAGAACAGACTTGTCCTTGGTAACAATGGAGAACAGTCCTGTGATTGGTAACACTGGAGAACCATCCTGTGATTGGTAACGCTGGAGAACAGTCCAGTGTTTAATAATGTTGGAGGACAGTCCTGTCCTTGGTAACTCTCTAAAACAGTCCTGTCCTTGCTAACACAAGAGAACAGTCCTGTGATTGGTAACACTGGAGAACATTCCTGTGACTGGTAACACTGGAGAACAGTCCTGTCCTTGGTAACAATGGAGAACAGTCCTGTGATTGGTAAAACTGGAGAACCGTCCAGTGATTGGTAACACTGGGGATCAGTCCTGTCAATGGTAACACTGGAGAGATGTACTGCGATTGGAAACACTGGAGAACAGTCCAGTGATTGTTAACACTGGGGAATAGTCCTGCCCTTGGTAACGCTGGAGAACAGTCTTGTCCTTGGTAACACTGGAGATTAGTCCAGTGATTGGTAGCACGGGAGAACAGTCCTGTGATTGGTAACACTGGAGAACAGTACTGTTCTTGGTAACACTGGAGAACAGTCCTGTGATTGGTAACACTGCAGAATAGTCCTGTGATTGGTAACACTGGAGAACCGGCCTGTGATTTGTTAAACTGGAGAACAGTCCTGTGACTGCTAACTCTGGAGAACAGTCCTGTCCTTGGTAACACTGGAGAACAGTCCTGCGATTGGTAACACTGGAGAACCGTCCTGTGATTGGTAACACTGGAGAACTGTCCTGTGATTGGTAATACTGGGGAACAGTACTGTCCTTGGTAACACTTGGGAACAGTCCTGTGATTGATAACACTGGAGAACAGTCCTGTGATTGGTAACACTGGAGAACAGTCCTTTTCTTGGTAACACTGGAGAACAGTCCTGTGATTGGTAAAACTGGAGAACAGTCCTGTTCTTGGTAGCAGTGGAGAACAATCCTGTGATTGGTAACACTGGAGAATAGCCCTGTGATTGGTAACACTTGAGAACAGTCCTGTGATTGGTAACACTGGAGAACAGTCCTTTTCTTGGTAACACTGGAGAACAGTCCAGTCCTTGGTAACACTGGAGAACAGTCCTGTGATTGGTAACACTGGAGAACCGCCTGTGATTGGTAACACTGGAGAACAGTCCTGTGATTGGTAACACTGGGGAACAGTCCTGTCCTTGGTAACACTGGGGAACTATCCTGTCCTTGGTAACACTGGGGAAGAGTCCTGCCCTTGGTAACACTGGGGTACAGTCCTGTGATTGGTAACACTGGAGAACAGTCCTGTCAATGGTAACACTGGAGAACAGTCCTGTGATTGATAACACTGGAGAATAGTCCTGTCCTTGGTAACACTGGGGAACAGTCCTGTCCTTGGTAACAGTGGGTAACAGTCCTGTCCTTGGTGACACTGGGGAACATTCCTGAGATTGGTAGCACTGGAGAACAGTCCTGTGATTGGAAACACTGGAGAACCGGCCTGTGATTTGTTACACTGGAGAAAAGTCCTGTGATTGCTAACTCTGGAGAACAGTCCTGTCCTTGGTAACACTGGAGAATAGTACTGTGATTGGTAACACTGGAGAACCGTCCTGTGATTGGTAACACTGGAGAACTGTCCTGTGATTGGTAACACTGGGGAACAGTCCTGTCCTTGGTAAAACTGGGGAACAGTCCTGTGTTAGGTAACACTGGAGAAAGGTCCTGTCAATGGTAGCACTGGAGAACAGTCCTGTGATTGGTTACACTGGAGAACAGTCCTTTCCTAGGTAACACTGGGGAACATTCCTGACCATAGAAACACTGGGGAACAGTCCTGTCATTGGTTACACTGGGGAACAGTCCTGTGATTGATAACACTGGAGATCAGTCCTGTGATTGGTAACACGGGAGAACAGTCCTGTTCTTGGTAACACTGGAGAACAGTCCTGTGATTGGTAAAACTGTAGAACAGTCCTGTTCTTGGTAGCAGTGGAGAACAGTCCTGTGAATGGTAACACTGGAGAATTGTCCTGTGATTGGTAACACTGGAGAACAGTCCTGTGATTGGTAACAATGGAGAACCGTCCTGTGATCTGTTCAACAGGAGAACAGTCCTCGGATTGGTTACACTGGAGAACAGTCCAGTCCTTGGTAACACTGTAGAACAGTCCTGTGATTGGTAACACTGGGTACCGTCCTGTGATTGGTAACACTGGAGAACAGTCCCTTGATTGGTAACACTGGGGAGCAGTCCAGTCCTTGGTAACACTGTAGAACAGTCCTGTGATTGGTAACACTGGAGAACCGTCCTGTGATTGGTAACACTGGAGAACAGTCCTTTGATTGGTAACACTGGGGAACAGTCCTGTCCTTGGTAACACAGGGGAACTAACCTGTCCTTGGTAACACTGGGGAAGAGTCCTGCCCTTGGTAACACTGGGTTAGAGTCCTGTGATTGGTAACACTGGAGAACAGTCCTGTCAATGGTAACACTGGAGAACAGTCCTGTGATTGGTAACACTGGAGAATAGTCCTGTCCTTGGTAACACTGGGGAACATTCCTGTGACTGGTAACACTGGAGAACAGTCCTGTCCTTGGTAACAATGGAGAACAGTCCTGTGATTGGTAACACTGGAGAACCGTCCCGTGATTGGTAACACTGGGGAACTGTCCTTTCAATGGTAACACTGGAGAGATGTCCTGCGATTGGAAACACTGGAGAACAGTCCAGTGATTGTTAACATTGGGGAACAGTCCTGCCCTTGGTAACGCTGGACAACAGTCCTGTCCTTGGTAACACTGGAGATTAGTCCTGTGATTGGTAGCACGGGAGAACAGTCCTGTGATTGCTAACTCTGGAGAACAGTCCTGTGATTGGTAACACTGGAGAACAGTCCTGTGATTGGTAACACTGGAGAACAGTCCTGTGATTGGTAACACTGGAGAACCGTCCTGTGATCTGTTCAACTGGAGAACAGTCCTCTGATTGGTTAAACTGGAGAACAGTCCAGTCCTTGGTAACACTGGAGAACAGTCCTGTGATTGGTAACACTGGAGAACCGCCTGTGATTGGTAACACTGGAGAACAGTCCTGTGATTGGTAACACTGGGGAACAGTCCTGTCCTTGGTAACACTGGGGAACTATCCTGTCCTTGGTAACACTGGGGAAGAGTCCTGCCCTTGGTAACACTGGGGTACAGTCCTGTGATTGGTAACACTGGAGAACAGTCCTGTCAATGGTAACACTGGAGAACAGTCCTGTGATTGATAACACTGGAGAAAAGTCCTGTCCTTGGTAACACTGGGGAACAGTCCTGTCCTTGGTAACAGTGGGGAACAGTCCTGTCCTTGGTGACACTGGGGAACATTCCTGAGATTGGTAGCACTGGAGAACAGTCCTGTGATTGGAAACACTGGAGAACCGGCCTGTGATTTGTTACACTGGAGAACAGTCCTGTGATTGCTAACTCTGGAGAACAGTCCTGTCCTTGGTAACACTGGAGAATAGTACTGTGATTGGTAACACTGGAGAACCGTCCTGTGATTGGTAACACTGGAGAACTGTCCTGTGATTGGTAACACTGGGGAACAGTCCTGTCCTTGGTAAAACTGGGGAACAGTCCTGTGTTAGGTAACACTGGAGAAAGGTCCTGTCAATGGTAGCACTGGAGAACAGTCCTGTGATTGGTTACACTGGAGAACAGTCCTTTCCTAGGTAACACTGGGGAACCTTCCTGACCATGGAAACACTGGGGAACAGTCCTGTCATTGCTTACACTGGGGAACAGTCCTGTGATTGATAACACTGGAGATCAGTCCTGTGATTGGAAACACTGGAGAACCGTCCTGTGATTGGTAACATTGGAGAACAGTCCCGTGATTGGTAACACTGGGGAACAGTCCTGTTCTTGGTAACACTGGGGAACAGTCCTGTCCTTGGTAACCCTGGGGAAGAGTCCTGTCCTTGGTAACACTGGGGAACAGTCCTGTCATTGGTTACACTGGGGAACAGTCCTGTGATTGATAACACTGGAGATCAGTCCTGTGATTGGTAACACGGGAGAACAGTCCTGTTCTTGGTAACACTGGAGAACAGTCCTGTGATTGGTAAAACTGTAGAACAGTCCTGTTCTTGGTAGCAGTGGAGAACAGTCCTGTGAATGGTAACACTGGAGAATTGTCCTGTGATTGGTAACACTGGAGAACAGTCCTGTGATTGGTAACAATGGAGAACCGTCCTGTGATCTGTTCAACAGGAGAACAGTCCTCGGATTGGTTACACTGGAGAACAGTCCAGTCCTTGGTAACACTGTAGAACAGTCCTGTGATTGGTAACACTGGGTACCGTCCTGTGATTGGTAACACTGGAGAACAGTCCTTTGATTGGTAACACTGGGGAACAGTCCAGTCCTTGGTAACACTGTAGAACAGTCCTGTGATTGGTAACACTGGAGAACCGTCCTGTGATTGGTAACACAGGAGAACAGTCCTTTGATTGGTAACACTGGGGAACAGTCCTGTCCTTGGTAACACAGGGGAACTAACCTGTCCTTGGTAACACTGGGGAAGAGTCCTGCCCTTGGTAACACTGGGTTAGAGTCCTGTGATTGGTAACACTGGAGAACAGTCCTGTCAATGGTAACACTGGAGAACAGTCCTGTGATTGGTAACACTGGAGAATAGTCCTGTCCTTGGTAACACTGGGGAACATTCCTGTGACTGGTAACACTGGAGAACAGTCCTGTCCTTGGTAACAATGGAGAACAGTCCTGTGATTGGTAACACTGGAGAACCGTCCCGTGATTGGTAACACTGGGGAACTGTCCTTTCAATGGTAACACTGGAGAGATGTCCTGCGATTGGAAACACTGGAGAACAGTCCAGTGATTGTTAACATTGGGGAACAGTCCTGCCCTTGGTAATGCTGGAGAACAGTCCTGTCCTTGGTAACACTGGAGATTAGTCCTGTGATTGGTAGCACGGGAGAACAGTCCTGTGATTGGTAACACTGGAGAACATTCCTGTGATTGGTAACACTGGAGAACAGTCCTGTGATTGGTAACACTGGAGAATAGTCCTGTGATTGGTAACACTGGAGAACCATCCTGTGATTGGTAACACTGGAGAACCGGCCTGTGATTTGTTAAACTGGAGAACAGTCCTGTGATTGCTAACTCTGGAGAACAGTCCTGTCCTTGGTAACACTGGAGAACAGTCCTGTGATTGGAAACACTGGAGAACCGTTGTGTGATTGGTAACACTGGAGAACTGTCCTGTGATTGGTAATACTGGGGAACAGTCCTGTCCTTGGTAACACTGGGGAACAGTCCTGTCCTTGGTAACACTGGGGAAGAGTCCCCTCCTTGGTAAAACTGGGGAACAGTCCTGTGTTAGGTAACACTGTAGAAAAGTCCTGTCAATGGTAGCACTGGAGAACAGTCCTGTGATTGGAAACACTGGAGAACATTCCTGTCCTTGGTAACAATAGAGAACAGTCCTGTGATTGGTAACACTGGAGAATAGTCCTGTGATTGGTAACACTGGGGAACAGTCCTGTGATAGGTAACACTGGAGATCCGTCCTGAGATGGTAACACTGGAGAACAGTCCTGTGATTGGTAATACTGAAGAACTTTCCTGTCCTTGGTAACACTGTAGAACCGTCCAGTGATTGGTAACACTGGAGAACCGTCCTGTGATTGGAAACCCTGGAGAACAGTCCTGTCATTGGTAACGCAGGGGAACAGTCCTGTGATTGATAACACTGGAGAACAGTCCTGTGAAGGTTAACACTGGAGAACAGTCCTGTGATTGGTAACACTGGAGAACAGTCCTGACTTGGTAACACTGGGGAACAGGCCTTCCCTTGGTAAAATTGGGGAACAGTCCTGTCCATTTTAACACTGGAGAACAGTCCTGTGAATGGTAAAACTGGAGAACAGTCCTGCGATTGGTGAGACTGGAGAATAGTCCTGTGATTGGTAACACTGGGGAACAGTCCTGTGATTGGTAACACTGGAGAACCGTCCTGTGATGGGTAACACTGGAGAACAGTCCTGTGATTGGTAACACTGGAGAACAGTCCAGTCCTTGGTAACACTGTAGATCCGTCCAGCGATTGGTAACACTGGAGAACCGTCCTGTGATTGGTAACACTGGAGAACAGTCCTGTGATTGGTAACACTGGAGAACAGTCCTGTCCTTGGTAACACTGGAGTACCGTCCTCTGATTGGTAACTCTGGAGAACATTGCTGTGATTGGTAACACTGGGGAACAGTCCTGCCCTTGGTAACAATGGAGAACAGTCCTGTGATTGTTAACACTGGGAAACCGTCCTGTGTTTGGTAACACTGGGGAACAGTCCTTTGCTTGGTAACACTGGAGAAGAGACCTGTGATTGGTAACACTGGAGAACAGTCCTGTGATTGCAAAAACTGGAGAACACTCCTGTCCTTGGTAACACTGTAGAACCTTCCAGTGATTAGTAACACTGGAGAACCGTCCTTTGATTGGTAACACTGGAGAACAGTCCTGTGATTGGTAAAACTGGAGAACAGTCCTGTCCTTGGTAACACTGGAGAACCGTCCTGTGATTGGTAACACTGGAGAACACTCCTGTCCTTGGTAACACTGGGGAACATTCCTGCCCTTGGCAACAATGGAGAACAGTCCTGTGATTGGTAACACTGGGAAAACGTCCTGTGATTTGTAACACTGGGGAACACTCCTGTGACTGGTAATACTGGAGAACCGTGCTGAGATTGCTAACACTGGAGAACCATCCAGTGATTGGTAACACAGGGGAACAGTCCTGCCCTTTATAATCCTGGAGAACAGTCCTGTCCCTGGTAACACTGGAGAAAAGTCCTGTGATTGGTAACACTGGAGAACCGTCCAGTGATTGGTAACACTGGGGAACAGTCCTGGCAATGGTAACACTGGAGAGATGTCCTGCGATTGGAAACACTGGAGAACAGTCCAGTGATTGTTAACACTGGGGAACAGTCCTGCCCTTGGTAAGACTGGAGAACAGTCCTGTCCTTGGTAACACTGGAGATTAGACCTGTGATTGGTAGCACTGGAGAACTGTCCTGTGATTGGTAACACTGGAGAACAGTCCTGTGATTGGTAACACTGGAGAATAGTCCTGTGATTGGTAACAGTGGAGAACAGTCCTGACCTCGGAAACACTGTTGAACAGTCCCTTCCTTGGTAACAGTGGGGAACAGTCCTCTCCTTGGAACACTGGAGGACAGTCCTGTGATCGGTAAAACTGGAGAACAGTACTGTGATTGGTAACACTGGAGAACAGACTTGTCCTTGGTAACAATGGAGAACAGTCCTGTGATTGGTAACACTGGAGAACCATCCTGTGATTGGTAACGCTGGAGAACAGTCCAGTGTTTAATAATGTTGGAGGACAGTCCTGTCCTTGGTAACTCTCTAAAACAGTCCTGTCCTTGCTAACACAAGAGAACAGTCCTGTGATTGGTAACACTGGAGAACATTCCTGTGACTGGTAACACTGGAGAACAGTCCTGTCCTTGGTAACAATGGAGAACAGTCCTGTGATTGGTAAAACTGGAGAACCGTCCAGTGATTGGTAACACTGGGGATCAGTCCTGTCAATGGTAACACTGGAGAGATGTACTGCGATTGGAAACACTGGAGAACAGTCCAGTGATTGTTAACACTGGGGAATAGTCCTGCCCTTGGTAACGCTGGAGAACAGTCTTGTCCTTGGTAACACTGGAGATTAGTCCAGTGATTGGTAGCACGGGAGAACAGTCCTGTGATTGGTAACACTGGAGAACAGTACTGTTCTTGGTAACACTGGAGAACAGTCCTGTGATTGGTAACACTGCAGAATAGTCCTGTGATTGGTAACACTGGAGAACCGGCCTGTGATTTGTTAAACTGGAGAACAGTCCTGTGACTGCTAACTCTGGAGAACAGTCCTGTCCTTGGTAACACTGGAGAACAGTCCTGCGATTGGTAACACTGGAGAACCGTCCTGTGATTGGTAACACTGGAGAACTGTCCTGTGATTGGTAATACTGGGGAACAGTACTGTCCTTGGTAACACTTGGGAACAGTCCTGTGATTGATAACACTGGAGAACAGTCCTGTGATTGGTAACACTGGAGAACAGTCCTTTTCTTGGTAACACTGGAGAACAGTCCTGTGATTGGTAAAACTGGAGAACAGTCCTGTTCTTGGTAGCAGTGGAGAACAATCCTGTGATTGGTAACACTGGAGAATAGCCCTGTGATTGGTAACACTTGAGAACAGTCCTGTGATTGGTAACACTGGAGAACAGTCCTTTTCTTGGTAACACTGGAGAACAGTCCAGTCCTTGGTAACACTGGAGAACAGTCCTGTGATTGGTAACACTGGAGAACCGCCTGTGATTGGTAACACTGGAGAACAGTCCTGTGATTGGTAACACTGGGGAACAGTCCTGTCCTTGGTAACACTGGGGAACTATCCTGTCCTTGGTAACACTGGGGAAGAGTCCTGCCCTTGGTAACACTGGGGTACAGTCCTGTGATTGGTAACACTGGAGAACAGTCCTGTCAATGGTAACACTGGAGAACAGTCCTGTGATTGATAACACTGGAGAATAGTCCTGTCCTTGGTAACACTGGGGAACAGTCCTGTCCTTGGTAACAGTGGGTAACAGTCCTGTCCTTGGTGACACTGGGGAACATTCCTGAGATTGGTAGCACTGGAGAACAGTCCTGTGATTGGAAACACTGGAGAACCGGCCTGTGATTTGTTACACTGGAGAAAAGTCCTGTGATTGCTAACTCTGGAGAACAGTCCTGTCCTTGGTAACACTGGAGAATAGTACTGTGATTGGTAACACTGGAGAACCGTCCTGTGATTGGTAACACTGGAGAACTGTCCTGTGATTGGTAACACTGGGGAACAGTCCTGTCCTTGGTAAAACTGGGGAACAGTCCTGTGTTAGGTAACACTGGAGAAAGGTCCTGTCAATGGTAGCACTGGAGAACAGTCCTGTGATTGGTTACACTGGAGAACAGTCCTTTCCTAGGTAACACTGGGGAACATTCCTGACCATAGAAACACTGGGGAACAGTCCTGTCATTGGTTACACTGGGGAACAGTCCTGTGATTGATAACACTGGAGATCAGTCCTGTGATTGGTAACACGGGAGAACAGTCCTGTTCTTGGTAACACTGGAGAACAGTCCTGTGATTGGTAAAACTGTAGAACAGTCCTGTTCTTGGTAGCAGTGGAGAACAGTCCTGTGAATGGTAACACTGGAGAATTGTCCTGTGATTGGTAACACTGGAGAACAGTCCTGTGATTGGTAACAATGGAGAACCGTCCTGTGATCTGTTCAACAGGAGAACAGTCCTCGGATTGGTTACACTGGAGAACAGTCCAGTCCTTGGTAACACTGTAGAACAGTCCTGTGATTGGTAACACTGGGTACCGTCCTGTGATTGGTAACACTGGAGAACAGTCCCTTGATTGGTAACACTGGGGAGCAGTCCAGTCCTTGGTAACACTGTAGAACAGTCCTGTGATTGGTAACACTGGAGAACCGTCCTGTGATTGGTAACACTGGAGAACAGTCCTTTGATTGGTAACACTGGGGAACAGTCCTGTCCTTGGTAACACAGGGGAACTAACCTGTCCTTGGTAACACTGGGGAAGAGTCCTGCCCTTGGTAACACTGGGTTAGAGTCCTGTGATTGGTAACACTGGAGAACAGTCCTGTCAATGGTAACACTGGAGAACAGTCCTGTCCTTGGTAACACTGGGGAACATTCCTGTGACTGGTAACACTGGAGAACAGTCCTGTCCTTGGTAACAATGGAGAACAGTCCTGTGATTGGTAACACTGGAGAACCGTCCCGTGATTGGTAACACTGGGGAACTGTCCTTTCAATGGTAACACTGGAGAGATGTCCTGCGATTGGAAACACTGGAGAACAGTCCAGTGATTGTTAACATTGGGGAACAGTCCTGCCCTTGGTAACGCTGGACAACAGTCCTGTCCTTGGTAACACTGGAGATTAGTCCTGTGATTGGTAGCACGGGAGAACAGTCCTGTGATTGCTAACTCTGGAGAACAGTCCTGTGATTGGTAACACTGGAGAACAGTCCTGTGATTGGTAACACTGGAGAACAGTCCTGTGATTGGTAACACTGGAGAACCGTCCTGTGATCTGTTCAACTGGAGAACAGTCCTCTGATTGGTTAAACTGGAGAACAGTCCAGTCCTTGGTAACACTGGAGAACAGTCCTGTGATTGGTAACACTGGAGAACCGCCTGTGATTGGTAAAACTGGAGAACAGTCCTGTGATTGGTAACACTGGGGAACAGTCCTGTCCTTGGTAACACTGGGGAACTATCCTGTCCTTGGTAACACTGGGGAAGAGTCCTGCCCTTGGTAACACTGGGGTACAGTCCTGTGATTGGTAACACTGGAGAACAGTCCTGTCAATGGTAACACTGGAGAACAGTCCTGTGATTGATAACACTGGAGAAAAGTCCTGTCCTTGGTAACACTGGGGAACAGTCCTGTCCTTGGTAACAGTGGGGAACAGTCCTGTCCTTGGTGACACTGGGGAACATTCCTGAGATTGGTAGCACTGGAGAACAGTCCTGTGATTGGAAACACTGGAGAACCGGCCTGTGATTTGTTACACTGGAGAACAGTCCTGTGATTGCTAACTCTGGAGAACAGTCCTGTCCTTGGTAACACTGGAGAATAGTACTGTGATTGGTAACACTGGAGAACCGTCCTGTGATTGGTAACACTGGAGAACTGTCCTGTGATTGGTAACACTGGGGAACAGTCCTGTCCTTGGTAAAACTGGGGAACAGTCCTGTGTTAGGTAACACTGGAGAAAGGTCCTGTCAATGGTAGCACTGGAGAACAGTCCTGTGATTGGTTACACTGGAGAACAGTCCTTTCCTAGGTAACACTGGGGAACCTTCCTGACCATGGAAACACTGGGGAACAGTCCTGTCATTGCTTACACTGGGGAACAGTCCTGTGATTGATAACACTGGAGATCAGTCCTGTGATTGGAAACACTGGAGAACCGTCCTGTGATTGGTAACATTGGAGAACAGTCCCGTGATTGGTAACACTGGGGAACAGTCCTGTTCTTGGTAACACTGGGGAACAGTCCTGTCCTTGGTAACCCTGGGGAAGAGTCCTGTCCTTGGTAACACTGGGGAACAGTCCTGTCATTGGTTACACTGGGGAACAGTCCTGTGATTGATAACACTGGAGATCAGTCCTGTGATTGGTAACACGGGAGAACAGTCCTGTTCTTGGTAACACTGGAGAACAGTCCTGTGATTGTTAACACTGGGGAATAGTCCTGCCCTTGGTAACGCTGGAGAACAGTCTTGTCCTTGGTAACACTGGAGATTAGTCCTGTGATTGGTAGCACGGGAGAACAGTCCTGTGATTGGTAACACTGGAGAACAGTACTGTTCTTGGTAACACTGGAGAACAGTCCTGTGATTGGTAACACTGCAGAATAGTCCTGTGATTGGTAACACTGGAGAACCATCCTGTGATTGGTAACACTGGAGAACCGGCCTGTGATTTGTTAAACTGGAGAACAGTCCTGTGACTGCTAACTCTGGAGAACAGTCCTGTCCTTGGTAACACTGGAGAACAGTCCTGCGATTGGTAACACTGGAGAACCGTCCTGTGATTGGTAACACTGGAGAACTGTCCTGTGATTGGTAATACTGGGGAACAGTACTGTCCTTGGTAACACTTGGGAACAGTCCTGTGATTGATAACACTGGAGAACAGTCCTGTGATTGGTAACACTGGAGAACAGTCCTTTTCTTGGTAACACTGGAGAACAGTCCTGTGATTGGTAAAACTGTAGAACAGTCCTGTTCTTGGTAGCAGTGGAGAACAATCCTGTGATTGGTAACACTGGAGAATAGCCCTGTGATTGGTAACACTTGAGAACAGTCCTGTGATTGGTAACACTGGAGAACAGTCCTTTTCTTGGTAACACTGGAGAACAGTCCAGTCCTTGGTAACACTGGAGAACAGTCCTGTGATTGGTAACACTGGAGAACCGCCTGTGATTGGTAACACTGGAGAACAGTCCTGTGATTGGTAACACTGGGGAACAGTCCTGTCCTTGGTAACACTGGGGAACTATCCTGTCCTTGGTAACACTGGGGAAGAGTCCTGCCCTTGGTAACACTGGGGTACAGTCCTGTGATTGGTAACACTGGAGAACAGTCCTGTCAATGGTAACACTGGAGAACAGTCCTGTGATTGATAACACTGGAGAATAGTCCTGTCCTTGGTAACACTGGGGAACAGTCCTGTCCTTGGTAACAGTGGGTAACAGTCCTGTCCTTGGTGACACTTGGGAACATTCCTGAGATTGGTAGCACTGGAGAACAGTCCTGTGATTGGAAACACTGGAGAACCGGCCTGTGATTTGTTACACTGGAGAACAGTCCTGTGATTGCTAACTCTGGAGAACAGTCCTGTCCTTGGTAACACTGGAGAATAGTACTGTGATTGGTAACACTGGAGAACCGTCCTGTGATTGGTAACACTGGAGAACTGTCCTGTGATTGGTAACACTGGGGAACAGTCCTGTCCTTGGTAAAACTGGGGAACAGTCCTGTGTTAGGTAACACTGGAGAAAGGTCCTGTCAATGGTAGCACTGGAGAACAGTCCTGTGATTGGTTACACTGGAGAACAGTCCTTTCCTAGGTAACACTGGGGAACATTCCTGACCATAGAAACACTGGGGAACAGTCCTGTCATTGGTTACACTGGGGAACAGTCCTGTGATTGATAACACTGGAGATCAGTCCTGTGATTGGTAACACGGGAGAACAGTCCTGTTCTTGGTAACACTGGAGAACAGTCCTGTGATTGGTAAAACTGTAGAACAGTCCTGTTCTTGGTAGCAGTGGAGAACAGTCCTGTGAATGGTAACACTGGAGAATTGTCCTGTGATTGGTAACACTGGAGAACAGTCCTGTGATTGGTAACAATGGAGAACCGTCCTGTGATCTGTTCAACAGGAGAACAATCCTCGGATTGGTTACACTGGAGAACAGTCCAGTCCTTGGTAACACTGTAGAACAGTCCTGTGATTGGTAACACTGGGTACCGTCCTGTGATTGGTAACACTGGAGAACAGTCCTTTGATTGGTAACACTGGGGAGCAGTCCAGTCCTTGGTAACTCTGTAGAACAGTCCTGTGATTGGTAACACTGGAGAACTTTCCTGTGATTGGTAACACTGGAGAACAGTCCTTTGATTGGTAACACTGGGGAACAGTCCTGTCCTTGGTAACACAGGGGAACTAACCTGTCCTTGGTAACACTGGGGAAGAGTCCTGCCCTTGGTAACACTGGGTTAGAGTCCTGTGATTGGTAACACTGGAGAACAGTCCTGTCAATGGTAACACTGGAGAACAGTCCTGTGATTGGTAACACTGGAGAATAGTCCTGTCCTTGGTAACACTGGGGAACATTCCTGTGACTGGTAACACTGGAGAACAGTCCTGTCCTTGGTAACAATGGAGAACAGTCCTGTGATTGGTAACACTGGAGAACCGTCCCGTGATTGGTAACACTGGGGAACTGTCCTTTCAATGGTAACACTGGAGAGATGTCCTGCGATTGGAAACACTGGAGAACAGTCCAGTGATTGTTAACATTGGGGAACAGTCCTGCCCTTGGTAACGCTGGACAACAGTCCTGTCCTTGGTAACACTGGAGATTAGTCCTGTGATTGGTAGCACGGGAGAACAGTCCTGTGATTGCTAACTCTGGAGAACAGTCCTGTGATTGGTAACACTGGAGAACAGTCCTGTGATTGGTAACACTGGAGAACAGTCCTGTGATTGGTAACACTGGAGAACCGTCCTGTGATCTGTTCAACTGGAGAACAGTCCTCTGATTGGTTAAACTGGAGAACAGTCCAGTCCTTGGTAACACTGGAGAACAGTCCTGTGATTGGTAACACTGGAGAACCGCCTGTGATTGGTAACACTGGAGAACAGTCCTGTGATTGGTAACACTGGGGAACAGTCCTGTCCTTGGTAACACTGGGGAACTATCCTGTCCTTGGTAACACTGGGGAAGAGTCCTGCCCTTGGTAACACTGGGGTACAGTCCTGTGATTGGTAACACTGGAGAACAGTCCTGTCAATGGTAACACTGGAGAACAGTCCTGTGATTGATAACACTGGAGAAAAGTCCTGTCCTTGGTAACACTGGGGAACAGTCCTGTCCTTGGTAACAGTGGGGAACAGTCCTGTCCTTGGTGACACTGGGGAACATTCCTGAGATTGGTAGCACTGGAGAACAGTCCTGTGATTGGAAACACTGGAGAACCGGCCTGTGATTTGTTACACTGGAGAACAGTCCTGTGATTGCTAACTCTGGAGAACAGTCCTGTCCTTGGTAACACTGGAGAATAGTACTGTGATTGGTAACACTGGAGAACCGTCCTGTGATTGGTAACACTGGAGAACTGTCCTGTGATTGGTAACACTGGGGAACAGTCCTGTCCTTGGTAAAACTGGGGAACAGTCCTGTGTTAGGTAACACTGGAGAAAGGTCCTGTCAATGGTAGCACTGGAGAACAGTCCTGTGATTGGTTACACTGGAGAACAGTCCTTTCCTAGGTAACACTGGGGAACCTTCCTGACCATGGAAACACTGGGGAACAGTCCTGTCATTGCTTACACTGGTGAACAGTCCTGTGATTGATAACACTGGAGATCAGTCCTGTGATTGGAAACACTGGAGAACCGTCCTGTGATTGGTAACATTGGAGAACAGTCCCGTGATTGGTAACACTGGGGAACAGTCCTGTTCTTGGTAACACTGGGGAACAGTCCTGTCCTTGGTAACCCTGGGGAAGAGTCCTGTCCTTGGTAACACTGGGGAACAGTCCTGTCATTGGTTACACTGGGGAACAGTCCTGTGATTGATAACACTGGAGATCAGTCCTGTGATTGGTAACACGGGAGAACAGTCCTGTTCTTGGTAACACTGGAGAACAGTCCTGTGATTGGTAAAACTGTAGAACAGTCCTGTTCTTGGTAGCAGTGGAGAACAGTCCTGTGAATGGTAACACTGGAGAATTGTCCTGTGATTGGTAACACTGGAGAACAGTCCTGTGATTGGTAACAATGGAGAACCGTCCTGTGATCTGTTCAACAGGAGAACAGTCCTCGGATTGGTTACACTGGAGAACAGTCCAGTCCTTGGTAACACTGTAGAACAGTCCTGTGATTGGTAACACTGGGTACCGTCCTGTGATTGGTAACACTGGAGAACAGTCCTTTGATTGGTAACACTGGGGAACAGTCCAGTCCTTGGTAACACTGTAGAACAGTCCTGTGATTGGTAACACTGGAGAACCGTCCTGTGATTGGTAACACTGGAGAACAGTCCTTTGATTGGTAACACTGGGGAACAGTCCTGTCCTTGGTAACACAGGGGAACTAACCTGTCCTTGGTAACACTGGGGAAGAGTCCTGCCCTTGGTAACACTGGGTTAGAGTCCTGTGATTGGTAACACTGGAGAACAGTCCTGTCAATGGTAACACTGGAGAACAGTCCTGTGATTGGTAACACTGGAGAATAGTCCTGTCCTTGGTAACACTGGGGAACATTCCTGTGACTGGTAACACTGGAGAACAGTCCTGTCCTTGGTAACAATGGAGAACAGTCCTGTGATTGGTAACACTGGAGAACCGTCCCGTGATTGGTAACACTGGGGAACTGTCCTTTCAATGGTAACACTGGAGAGATGTCCTGCGATTGGAAACACTGGAGAACAGTCCAGTGATTGTTAACATTGGGGAACAGTCCTGCCCTTGGTAACGCTGGACAACAGTCCTGTCCTTGGTAACACTGGAGATTAGTCCTGTGATTGGTAGCACGGGAGAACAGTCCTGTGATTGCTAACTCTGGAGAACAGTCCTGTGATTGGTAACACTGGAGAACAGTCCTGTGATTGGTAACACTGGAGAACAGTCCTGTGATTGGTAACACTGGAGAACCGTCCTGTGATCTGTTCAACTGGAGAACAGTCCTCTGATTGGTTAAACTGGAGAACAGTCCAGTCCTTGGTAACACTGGAGAACAGTCCTGTGATTGGTAACACTGGAGAACCGCCTGTGATTGGTAACACTGGAGAACAGTCCTGTGATTGGTAACACTGGGGAACAGTCCTGTCCTTGGTAACACTGGGGAACTATCCTGTCCTTGGTAACACTGGGGAAGAGTCCTGCCCTTGGTAACACTGGGGTACAGTCCTGTGATTGGTAACACTGGAGAACAGTCCTGTCAATGGTAACACTGGAGAACAGTCCTGTGATTGATAACACTGGAGAAAAGTCCTGTCCTTGGTAACACTGGGGAACAGTCCTGTCCTTGGTAACAGTGGGGAACAGTCCTGTCCTTGGTGACACTGGGGAACATTCCTGAGATTGGTAGCACTGGAGAACAGTCCTGTGATTGGAAACACTGGAGAACCGGCCTGTGATTTGTTACACTGGAGAACAGTCCTGTGATTGCTAACTCTGGAGAACAGTCCTGTCCTTGGTAACACTGGAGAAGAGTACTGTGATTGGTAACACTGGAGAACCGTCCTGTGATTGGTAACACTGGAGAACTGTCCTGTGATTGGTAACACTGGGGAACAGTCCTGTCCTTGGTAAAACTGGGGAACAGTCCTGTGTTAGGTAACACTGGAGAAAGGTCCTGTCAATGGTAGCACTGGAGAACAGTCCTGTGATTGGTTACACTGGAGAACAGTCCTTTCCTAGGTAACACTGGGGAACCTTCCTGACCATGGAAACACTGGGGAACAGTCCTGTCATTGCTTACACTGGGGAACAGTCCTGTGATTGATAACACTGGAGATCAGTCCTGTGATTGGTAACACGGGAGAACAGTCCTGTTCTTGGTAAAACTGGAGAACAGTCCTGTGATTGGTAAAACTGTAGAACAGTCCTGTTCTTGGTAGCAGTGGAGAACAGTCCTGTGAATGGTAACACTGGAGAATTGTCCTGTGATTGGTAACACTGGAGAACAGTCCTGTGATTGGTAACAATGGAGAACCGTCCTGTGATCTGTTCAACAGGAGAACAGTCCTCTGATTGGTTACACTGGAGAACAGTCCAGTCCTTGGTAACACTGTAGAACAGTCCTGTGATTGGTAACACTGGGGAACCGTCCTGTGATTGGTAACACTGGAGAACAGTCCTTTGATTGGTAACACTGGGGAACAGTCCAGTCCTTGGTAACACTGTAGAACAGTCCTGTGATTGGTAACACTGGAGAACCGTCCTGTGATTGGTAACACTGGAGAACAGTCCTTTGATTGGTAACACTGGGGAACAGTCCTGTCCTTGGTAACACAGGGGAACTAACCTGTCCTTGGTAACACTGGGGAAGAGTCCTGCCCTTGGTAACACTGCGGTAGAGTCCTGTGATTGGTAACACTGGAGAACAGTCCTGTCAATGGTAACACTGGAGAACAGTCCTGTGATTGGTAACACTGGAGAATAGTCCTGTCCTTGGTAACACTGGGGAACATTCCTGTGACTGGTAACACTGGAAAACAGTCCTGTCCTTGGTAACAATGGAGAACAGTCCTGTGATTCGTAACACTGGAGAACCGTCCCGTGATTGGTAACACTGGGGAACTGTCCTGTCAATGGTAACACTGGAGAGATGTCCTGCGATTGGAAACACTGGAGAACAGTCCAGTGATTGTTAACACTGGGGAACAGTCCTGCCCTTGGTAACGCTGGAGAACAGTCCTGTCCTTGGTAACACTGGAGATTAGTCCTGTGATTGGTAGCACGGGAGAACAGTCCTGTGATTGCTAACTCTGGAGAACAGTCCTGTCCTTGGTAACACTGGAGAACAGTCCTGTGATTGGTAACAGTGGAGAACAGTCCTGTGATTGGTAACACTGGAGAACATTCCTTTCCTAGGTAACACTGGGCAACATTCCTGTCCATGGTAACACTTGGGAACAGTCCTGAAATTGGTAACACTGGGGAACAGTCCTGTGATTGATAACACTGGAGAACAGTCCTGTGATTGGTAAAACTGGTGAACAGTCCTGTTCTTGGTAGCAGTGGAGAACAGTCCTGTGATTGGTAGCACTGGAGAATAGTCCTGTGATTTTTAACACTGGAAAACAGTCCTGTGATTGGTAACAGTTGGGAACCGTCCAGTGATCTGTTCAACTGGAGAACAGTCCTCTGATTTGTTACACTGGAGAACAGTCCAGTCCTTGGTAACACTGGAGAACAGTCCTGTGATTGGTAACACTGGAGAACCGTCCTGTGATTGGTAACACTGGGGAACAGTCCTTTCCTTGATAACACTGGGAAACTATCATGTCCTTGGTAACACTGGGGAAGAGTCCTGCCCTTGGTAACACTGGGGTACAGTCCTGTGATTGGTAGCACTGGAGAACAGTCCTGTCAATGGTAATACTGGAGAACAGTCCTGTGATTGGTAACACTGAAGAATAGTCCTGTCCTTGGTAAAACTGGGGAACAGTCCTGTCCTTGGTAACAGTGGGGAACAGTCCTGTCCTTGGTGACACTGGGGAACAGTCCTGAGATTGGTAACACTGGAGAACCATCCTGTGATTGGTAACACTGGAGAACCGGCCTGTGATTTCTTACACTGGAGAACAGTCCTGTGATTGCTAACTCTGGAGAACAGTCTTGTCCTTGGTAACACTGGAGAACAGTCCTGTGATTTCTAACACTGGAGAACCGTACTTTGATTGGTAACATTGGAGAACTGTCCTGTGATTGGTAACACTGGGGAACAGTCCTGTCCTTGGTAACACTGGGGAACAGTCCTGTCCTTGGTAACACTGGGGAAGAGTCCCCTCCTTGGTAAAACTGGGGAACAGTCCTGTGTTATGTAACCCTGGAGAAAGGTCCTGTCAATGGTAGCACTGGAGAACAGTCCTGTGATTGGTTACACTGGAGAACAGTCCTTTCCTAGGTAACACTGGGGAACATTCCTGTCCATGGTAACACTGGGGAACAGTCCTGTCTTTGGTTACACTGGGGAACAGTCCTGTGATTGATAACACTGGAGAACAGTCCTGTGATTGGTAACACTGGAGAACAGTCCTGTTCTTGGTGACACTGGAGAACAGTCCTGTGATTGATAAAACTGGAGAACAGTCCTGTTCTTGGTAGCAGTGGAGAAAAGTCCTGTGAAAGGTAACACTGGAGAATAGTCCTGTGATTGGTAACACTGGAGAACAGTCCTGTGATTAGTAACACTGGAGAACCGTCCAGTGATCTGTTCAACTGGAGAACAGTCCTCTGATTGGTTACACTGGAGAACAGTCCAGTCCTTGGTAACACTGTAGAACAGTCCTGTGATTGGTAACACTGGATAACCGTCCTGTGATTGGTAACACTTGAGAACAGTCCTTTGATTGATACCATTGGGGAACAGTCCTGTCCTGGGTAACACGGAGGAACTAACCTGTCCTTGGTAACACTGGAGAAGGGTCCTGCCCTTGGTAACACTGGGGTGCAGTCCTGTGATTGGTAACACTGGAGAACAGTCCTGTGATTGGTAACGCTGGAGAACGGTCCTGTGATTGGTAACACTGGAGAATAGTCCTGTCCTTGTTAACACTGGGGAACAGTCCTGTCCTTGGTAACAGTGGGGAACAGTCCTGTCCTTGGTGACACTGGGGAACAGTCCTGAGATTGGTAGCACTGGAGAACAGTCCTGTGATTGGTTACACTGGGGAACAGTCCTGTGATTGGTAACACTGGAGTACAGTCCTGTCCTTGGTAACACGGGGGAACACGCCAACCCTTGGTAACAGTGGGGAACAGTCCTGTCCTTGGTAACACTGGAGAACAGTCCTGTGATTGGTAAAACTGGAAAACAGTCCTGTGATTGGTAACACTGGAGAACAGTCCTGTGATTGGTACCACTGGAGAACAGTCCTGTGATTGGTAACACTGGAGACCCGTCCAGTGATTGGTAACACTGGGGAACAGTCCTGCCAATGGTAACACTGGAGCACAGTCCTGTGATTGTTAACACTGGGTAACAGTCCTGCCCTTTTTAAAACAGGAGAATAGACCTGACCTTGGTAACACTGGAGAACAGTCCTGCGATTGGTAACACTGGGGAACAGTCCTGTTCTTGGTAACACTGGTGAACAGTTCTGTCCTTGGTAACACTGGGGAAGAGTCCTGTCCATGGTAACACTGGGGTACCGTCCTGTGATTGGTAACACTGGAGAACAGTCCTGTCAATGGTAACACTGGAGAACAGTCCTGTGATTGGTAACACTGGAGAACAGTCCTGTCCTTGGTAACACGGGGGAACAGTCCTGTGATTGGTAAAACTGGAAAACAGTCCTGAATTGGTAGCAGTGGAGAACAGTCCTGTGATTGGTAGCACTGGAGAACAGTGCTGTGATTGGTAACACTTTAGAACCGTCCAGTGATTGGTAACACTGGGGAACAGTCCTGCCAATGGTAACACTGGAGAACCGTACTGTGATTGTTAACACTGAGTAACAGTCCTGCCCTTGGTAACACAGGAGAACAGTCCTGTCCTTGGAAACACTGGAGAACAGTTCTGTTCTTGATAGCACTGGAGAACAGTCTTGTGATTGGTTACACTGGAGAATAGTCCTGTGATTGGTAACACTGGAGAACTGTCCTGTGATTGGTAACACTGGGGAACAGTCCTGTCCTTGGTAAAACTGGGGAACAGTCCTGTGTTAGGTAACACTGGAGAAAGGTCCTGTCAATGGTATCACTGGAGAACAGTCCTGTGATTGCTAACTCTGGAGAACAGTCCTGTCCTTGGTAACACTGGAGAACAGTCCTGTGATTGGTAACACTGGAGAACCGTCTTGTGATTGGTAACCCTGCAGAACTGTCCTGTGATTGGTAATACTGGGGAACAATCCTGTCCTTGCTAACACTGGGGAACAGTCCTGTCCTTGGTAGCACTGCGGAAGAGTCCCCTCCTTGGTAAAACTGGGGAACAGTCCTGTGTTAGGTAACACTGGAGAAAAGTCCTGTCAATGGTAGCACTGGAGAACAGTCCTGTGATTGGTAGCACTGGAGAACAGTCCTTTCCTAGGTAACACTGGGGAACATTCCTGTCCATGGTAACACTTGGGAACAGTCCTGAAATTGGTAACACTGGGGAACAGTCCTGTGATTGATAACAATGGAGAACAGTCCTGTGATTGGTAACACTGGAGAACAGTCCTTTTCTTGGTAACACTGGAGAACAGTCCTGTGATTGGTAAAACTGGTGAACAGTCCTGTTCTTGGTAGCAGTGGAGAACAGTCCTGTGATTGGTAACACTGGAGAATAGTCCTGTGATTTTTAACACTGGAAAACAGTCCTGTGATTGGTAACAGTGGAGAACCGTCCTGTGATCTGTTCAACTGGAGAAAAGTCCTCTGATTGGTTACACTGGAGAGCAGTCCAGTCCTTGGTAACACTGGAGAACAGTCCTGTGATTGGTAACACTGGAGAACCGTCCTGTGATTGGTAGCACTGGAGAACAGTCCTGTGATTGGTAACACTGGGGAACAGTCCTGTCCTTGGTAACACTGGGGAACTATCCCGTCCTTGGTAACACTGGGGAAGAGTCCTGCCCTTGGTAACACTGGGGTACAGTCCTGTGATTGGTAGCACTGGAGAACAGTCCTGTCAATGGTAACACTGGAGAACAGTCCTGTGATTGGTAACACTGAAGAATTGTCCTGTCCTTGGTAAAACTGAGGAACAGTCCTGTCCTTGGTAACAGTGGGGAACAGTCCTGTCCTTGGTGACACTGGGGAACAGTCCTGAGATTGGTAACACTGGAGAACCATCCTGTGATTGGTAACACTGGAGAACCGGCCTGTGATTTGTTACACTGGAGAACAGTCCTGTGATTGCTAACTCTGGAGAACAGTCTTGTCCTTGGTAACACTGGAGAACAGTCCTGTGATTTCTAACACTGGAGAACCGTCCTTTGATTGGTAACATTGGAGAACTGTCCTGTGATTGGTAACACTGGGGAACAGTCCTGTCCTTGGTAACACTGGGGAACAGTCCTGTCCTTGGTAACACTGGGGAAGAGTCCCCTCCTTGGTAAAACTGGGGAACAGTCCTGTGTTATGTAACACTGGAGAAAGGTCCTGTCAATTGTAGCACTGGAGAACAGTCCTGTGATTGGTTACACTGGAGAACAGTCCTTTCCTAGGTAACACTGGGGAACATTCCTGTCCATGGTAACACTGGGGAACAGTCCTGTCTTTGGTTACACTGGGGAACAGTCCTGTGATTGATAACACTGGAGAACAGTCCTGTGATTGGTAACACTGGAGAACAGTCTTGTTCTTGGTGACACTGGAGAACAGTCCTGTGATTGGTAAAACTGGAGAACAGTCCTGTTCTTGGTAGCAGTGGAGAACAGTCCTGTGAAAGGTAACAATGGAGAATAGTCCTGTGATTGGTAACACTGGAGAACAGTCCTGTGATTAGTAACACTGGAGAACCGTCCAGTGATCTGTTCAACTGGAGAACAGTCCTCTGATTGGTTACACTGGAGAACAGTCCAGTCCTTGGTAACACTGTAGAACAGTCCTGTGATTGGTAACACTGGATAACCGTCCTGTGATTGGTAACACTTGTGAACAGTCCTTTGATTGATACCATTGGGGAACAGTCCTGTCCTTGGTAACACGGAGGAACTAACCTGTCCTTGGTAACACTGGGGAAGAGTCCTGCCCTTGGTAACACTGGGGTACAGTCCTGTGATTGGTAACACTGGAGAACAGTCCTGTCAATGGTAACAATGGAGAACCGTCCTGTGATTGGTAACACTGGAGAATAGTCCTGTCCTTGGTAACATTGGGGAACAGTCCTGTCCTTGGTAACAGTGTGGAACAGTCCTGTCCTTGGTGACACTGGGGAACAGTCCGGGGATTGGTAGCACTGGAGAACAGTCCTGTGATTGGTTACACTGGAGAACAGTCCTGTGATTGGTAACACTGGAGAACAGTCCTGTCCTTGGTAACACGGGGGAACACGCCAGCCCTTGGTAACAGTGGGGAACAGTCCTGTCCTTGGCAACACTGGAGAACAGTCCTGTGATTGGTAAAACTGGAAAACAGTCCTGTGATTGGTAACACTGGAGAACAGTCCTGTGATTGGTACCACTGGAGAACAGTCCTGTGATTGGTAACACTGGAGACCCGTCCAGTGATTGGTAACACTGGGGAACAGTCCTGCCAATGGTAACACTGGAGAACAGTCCTGTGATTGTTAACACTGGGTAACAGTCCTGCCCTTTTTAAAACAGGAGAATAGACCTGACCTTGGTAACACTGGAGAACAGACCTGTGATTGGAAACACTGGAGAACCGTCTTGTGATTGGTAACACTGGAGAACAGTCCTGCGATTGGTAACACTGGGGAACAGTCCTGTTCTTGGTAACACTGGGGAACAGTTCTGTCCTTGGTAACACTGGGGAAGAGTCCTGTCCTTGGTAACACGGGGGAACAGTCCTGTGATTGGTAAAACTGGAAAACAGTCCTGAATTGGTAGCAGTGGAGAACAGTCCTGAGATTGGTAGCACTGGAGAACAGTGCTGTGATTGGTAACACTTTAGAACCGTCCAGTGATTGGTAACACTGGGGAACAGTCCTGCCAATGGTAACACTGGAGAACCGTACTGTGATTGTTAACACTGGGTAACAGTCCTGCCCTTGGTAACACAGAGAACAGTCCTGTCCTTGGAAACACTGGAGAACAGTCCTGTTCTTGATAGCACTGGAGAACAGTCTTGTGATTGGTTACACTGGAGAATAGTCCTGTGATTGGTAACACTGGAGAACAGTCCTGTGATTGTTAACACTGGAGAACCGTCCAGTGATCTGTTACACTGGAGAACAGTCCTGTGATTCGTAACACTGGAGACGAGTCCTGTCCTTGGCAACACTGGAGAACAGTCCTGTGATTGGTAACCCTGGAGAACTGTCCTGTGATTGGTAACACTGAAGAAACTGTCCTGTGATTGGTAACACTGGGGAACAGTCATGTCCTGGGTAACACTGGGGAAAAGTCCTGTCCTTGGTAACACAGGGGTAAAGTCCAGTGATTGGTAACACTGGAGAACTGTCCTTTGAATGGTAACACTGGAGAACAGTCCTGTGATTGGTAACTCTGGAGAACAGTCCTGTCCTTGGTAACACTGGAGAATAGTACTGTGATTGGTAACACTGGAGAACCGTCCTGTGATTGGTAACATTGGAGAACTGTCCTGTGATTGGTAACACTGGGGAACAGTCCTGTCCTTGGTAACACTGGGGAACAGTCCTGTCCTTGGTAACACTGGGGAAGAGTCCCCTCCTTGGTAAAACTGGGGAACAGTCCTGTGTTATGTAACACTGGAGAAAGGTCCTGTCAATGGTAGCACTGGAGAACAGTCCTGTGATTGGTTACACTGGAGAACAGTCCTTTCCTAGGTAACACTGGGGAACATTCCTGTCCATGGTAACACTGGGGAACAATCCTGTCTTTGGTTACACTGGGGAACAGTCCTGTGATTGTTAACACTGGAGAACAGTCCTGTGATTGGTAACACTGGAGAACAGTCCTGTTCTTGGTGACACTGGAGAACAGTCCTGTGTTTGGTAAAACTGGAGAACAGTCCTGTTCTTGGTAGCAGTGGAGAACAGTCCTGTGAAAGGTAACACTGGAGAATAGTCCTGTGATTGGTAACACTGGAGAACAGTCCTGTGATTAGTAACACTGGAGAACCGTCCAGTGATCTGTTCAACTGGAGAACAGTCCTCTGATTGGTTACACTGGAGAACAGTCCAGTCCTTGGTAACACTGTAGAACAGTCCTGTGATTGGTAACACTGGATAACCATCCTGTGATTGGTAACACTTGAGAACAGTCCTTTGATTGAAACCATTGGGGAACAGTCCTGTCCTTGGTAACACGGAGGAACTAACCTGTTCTTGGTAACACTGGGGAAGAGTCCTGCCCTTGGTAACACTGGGGTACAGTCCTGTGATTGGTAACACTGGAGAACAGTCCTGTCAATGGTAACAATGGAGAACAGTCCTGTGATTGGTAACACTGGAGAATAGTCCTGTCCTTGGTAACAGTGGGGAACAGTCCTGTCCTTGGTGACACTGGGGAACAGTCCTGAGATTGGTAGCACTGGAGAACAGTCCTGTGTTTGGTTACACTGGAGAACAGTCCTGTCATTGGTAAGACTGGAGAATAGTCCTGTGATTTCTAACACTGGAGAACCGTCCTTTGATTGGTAACATTGGAGAAATGTCCTGTGATTGGTAACACTGGAGAACAGTCCTTTCCTAGGTAACACTGGGGAACATTCCTGTCCATGGTAACACTTGGGAACAGTCCTGAAATTGGTAACACTGGGGAACAGTCCTTTGATTGATAACAATGGAGAACAGTCCTGTGATTGGTAACACTGGAGAACAGTCCTTTTCTTGGTAACACTGGAGAACAGTCCTGTGATTGGTAAAACTGGTGAACAGTCCTGTTCTTGGTAGCAGTGGAGAACAGTCCTGTGATTGGTAACACTGGAGAATAGTCCTGTGATTTTTAACACTGGAAAACAGTCCTGTGATTGGTAACAGTGGAGAACCGTCCTGTGATCTGTTCAACTGGAGAACAGTCCTCTGATTGGTTACACTGGAGAGCAGTCCAGTCCTTGGTAACACTGGAGAACAGTCCTGTGATTGGTAACACTGGAGAACCGTCCTGTGATTGGTAGCACTGGAGAACAGTCCTGTGATTGGTAACACTGGGGAACAGTCCTGTCCTTGGTAACACTGGGGAACTATCCCGTCCTTGGTAACACTGGGGAAGAGTCCTGCCCTTGGTAACACTGGGGTACAGTCCTGTGATTGGTAGCACTGGAGAACAGTCCTGTCAATGGTAACACTGGAGAACAGTCCTGTGATTGGTAACACTGAAGAATTGTCCTGTCCTTGGTAAAACTGAGGAACAGTCCTGTCCTTGGTAACAGTGGGGAACAGTCCTGTCCTTGGTGACACTGGGGAACAGTCCTGAGATTGGTAACACTGGAGAACCATCCTGTGATTGGTAACACTGGAGAACCGGCCTGTGATTTGTTACACTGGAGAACAGTCCTGTGATTGCTAACTCTGGAGGACAGTCTTGTCCTTGGTAACACTGGAGAACAGTCCTGTGATTTCTAACACTGGAGAACCGTCCTTTGATTGGTAACATTGGAGAACTGTCCTGTGATTGGTAACACTGGGGAACAGTCCTGTCCTTGGTAACACTGGGGAACGGTCCTGTCCTTGGTAACACTGGGGAAGAGTCCCCTCCTTGGTAAAACTGGGGAACAGTCCTGTGTTATGTAACACTGTAGAAAGGTCCTGTCAATTGTAGCACTGGAGAACAGTCCTGTGATTGGTTACACTGGAGAACAGTCCTTTCCTAGGTAACACTGGGGAACATTCCTGTCCATGGTAACACTGGGGAACAGTCCTGTCTTTGGTTACACTGGGGAACAGTCCTGTGATTGATAACACTGGAGAACAGTCCTGTGATTGGTAACACTGGAGAACAGTCTTGTTCTTGGTGACACTGGAGAACAGTCCTGTGATTGGTAAAACTGGAGAACAGTCCTGTTCTTGGTAGCAGTGGAGAACAGTCCTGTGAAAGGTAACAATGGAGAATAGTCCTGTGATTGGTAACACTGGAGAACAGTCCTGTGATTAGTAACACTGGAGAACCGTCCAGTGATCTGTTCAACTGGAGAACAGTCCTCTGATTGGTTACACTGGAGAACAGTCCAGTCCTTGGTAACACTGTAGAACAGTCCTGTGATTGGTAACACTGGATAACCGTCCTGTGATTGGTAACACTTGTGAACAGTCCTTTGATTGATACCATTGGGGAACAGTCCTGTCCTTGGTAACACGGAGGAACTAACCTGTCCTTGGTAACACTGGGGAAGAGTCCTGCCCTTGGTAACACTGGGGTA
This sequence comes from Carcharodon carcharias, assembly GCF_017639515.1. Lineage (NCBI taxonomy): Eukaryota > Metazoa > Chordata > Chondrichthyes > Lamniformes > Lamnidae > Carcharodon > Carcharodon carcharias. The sequence goes on from NC_054479.1 coordinate 68,029,664, forward strand.
CAGTCCTGTGATTGGTAACACTGGAGAACAGTCCTGTCAATGGTAACAATGGAGAACAGTCCTGTGATTGGTAACACTGGAGAATAGTCCTGTCCTTGGTAACATTGGGGAACAGTCCTGTCCTTGGTAACAGTGTGGAACAGTCCTGTCCTTGGTGACACTGGGGAACAGTCCGGGGATTGGTAGCACTGGAGAACAGTCCTGTGATTGGTTACACTGGAGAACAGTCCTGTGATTGGTAACACTGGAGAACAGTCCTGTCCTTGGTAACACGGGGGAACACGCCAGCCCTTGGTAACAGTGGGGAACAGTCCTGTCCTTGGTAACACTGGAGAACAGTCCTGTGATTGATAAAACTGGAAAACAGTCCTGTGATTGGTAACACTGGAGAACAGTCCTGTGATTGGTACCACTGGAGAACAGTCCTGTGATTGGTAACACTGGAGACCCGTCCAGTGATTGGTAACACTGGGGAACAGTCCTGCCAATGGTAACACTGGAGAACAGTCCTGTGATTGTTAACACTGGGTAACAGTCCTGCCCTTTTTAAAACAGGAGAATAGACCTGACCTTGGTAACACTGGAGAACAGACCTGTGATTGGAAACACTGGAGAACCGTCTTGTGATTGGTAACACTGGAGAACAGTCCTGCGATTGGTAACACTGGGGAACAGTCCTGTTCTTGGTAACACTGGGGAACAGTTCTGTCCTTGGTAACACTGGGGAAGAGTCCTGTCCATGGTAACACTGGGGTACCGTCCTGTGATTGGTAACACTGGAGAACAGTCCTGTCAATGGTAACACTGGAGAACATTCCTGTGATTGGTAACACTGGAGAACAGTCCTGTCCTTGGTAACACGGGGGAACAGTCCTGTGATTGGTAAAACTGGAAAACAGTCCTGAATTGGTAGCAGTGGAGAACAGTCCTGAGATTGGTAGCACTGGAGAACAGTCTTGTTCTTGGTGACACTGGAGAACAGTCCTGTGATTGGTAAAACTGGAGAACAGTCCTGTTCTTGTTAGCAGTGGAGAACAGTCCTGTGAAAGGTAACAATGGAGAATAGTCCTGTGATTGGTAACACTGGAGAACAGTCCTGTGATTAGTAACACTGGAGAACCGTCCAGTGATCTGTTCAACTGGAGAACAGTCCTCTGATTGGTTACACTGGAGAACAGTCCAGTCCTTGGTAACACTGTAGAACAGTCCTGTGATTGGTAACACTGGATAACCGTCCTGTGATTGGTAACACTTGTGAACAGTCCTTTGATTGATACCATTGGGGAACAGTCCTGTCCTTGGTAACACGGAGGAACTAACCTGTCCTTGGTAACACTGGGGAAGAGTCCTGCCCTTGGTAACACTGGGATACAGTCCTGTGATTGGTAACACTGGAGAACAGTCCTGTCAATGGTAACAATGGAGAACCGTCCTGTGATTGGTAACACTGGAGAATAGTCCTGTCCTTGGTAACATTGGGGAACAGTCCTGTCCTTGGTAACAGTGTGGAACAGTCCTGTCCTTGGTGACACTGGGGAACAGTCCGGGGATTGGTAGCACTGGAGAACAGTCCTGTGATTGGTTACACTGGAGAACAGTCCTGTGATTGGTAACACTGGAGAACAGTCCTGTCCTTGGTAACACGGGGGAACACGCCAGCCCTTGGTAACAGTGGGGAACAGTCCTGTCCTTGGTAACACTGGAGAACAGTCCTGTGATTGGTAAAACTGGAAAACAGTCCTGTGATTGGTAACACTGGAGAACAGTCCTGTGATTGGTACCACTGGAGAACAGTCCTGTGATTGGTAACACTGGAGACCCGTCCAGTGATTGGTAACACTGGGGAACAGTCCTGCCAATGGTAACACTGGAGAACAGTCCTGTGATTGTTAACACTGGGTAACAGTCCTGCCCTTTTTAAAACAGGAGAATAGACCTGACCTTGGTAACACTGGAGAACAGACCTGTGATTGGAAACACTGGAGAACCGTCTTGTGATTGGTAACACTGGAGAACAGTCCTGCGATTGGTAACACTGGGGAACAGTCCTGTTCTTGGTAACACTGGGGAACAGTTCTGTCCTTGGTAACACTGGGGAAGAGTCCTGTCCATGGTAACACTGGGGTACCGTCCTGTGATTGGTAACACTGGAGAACAGTCCTGTCAATGGTAACACTGGAGAACAGTCCTGTGATTGGTAACACTGCAGAACAGTCCTGTCCTTGGTAACACGGGGGAACAGTCCTGTGATTGGTAAAACTGGAAAACAGTCCTGAATTGGTAGCAGTGGAGAACAGTCCTGTGATTGGTAGCACTGGAGAACAGTGCTGTGATTGGTAACACTTTAGAACCGTCCAGTGATTGGTAACACTGGGGAACAGTCCTGCCAATGGTAACACTGGAGAACCATACTGTGATTGTTAACACTGGGTAACAGTCCTGCCCTTGGTAACACAGGAGAACAGTCCTGTCCTTGGAAACACTGGAGAACAGTCCTGTTCTTGATAGCACTGGAGAACAGTCTTGTGATTGGTTACACTGGAGAATAGTCCTGTGATTGGTAACACTGGAGAACAGTCCTGTGATTGTTAACACTGGAGAACCGTCCAGTGATCTGTTACACTGGAGAACAGTCCTGTGATTCGTAACACTGGAGACGAGTCCTGTCCTTGGCAACACTGGAGAACAGTCCTGTGATTGGTAACCCTGGAGAACTGTCCTGTGATTGGTAACACTGAAGAAACTGTCCTGTGATTGGTAACACTGGGGAACAGTCATGTCCTGGGTAACACTGGGGAACAGTCCTGTCCTTGGTAACACAGGGGAAGAGTCCTGTCCTTGGTAACACTGGGGTAAAGTCCAGTGATTGGTAACACTGGAGAACTGTCCTTTGAATGGTAACACTGGAGAACAGTCCTGTGATTGGTAACTCTGGAGAACAGTCCTGTCCTTGGTAACACTGGAGAATAGTACTGTGATTGGTAACACTGGAGAACCGTCCTGTGATTGGTAACATTGGAGAACTGTCCTGTGATTGGTAACACTGGGGAACAGTCCTGTCCTTGGTAACACTGGGGAACAGTCCTGTCCTTGGTAACACTGGGGAAGAGTCCCCTCCTTGGTAAAACTGGGGAACAGTCCTGTGTTATGTAACACTGGAGAAAGGTCCTGTCAATGGTAGCACTGGAGAACAGTCCTGTGATTGGTTACACTGGAGAACAGTCCTTTCCTAGGTAACACTGGGGAACATTCCTGTCCATGGTAACACTGGGGAACAATCCTGTCTTTGGTTACACTGGGGAACAGTCCTGTGATTGATAACACTGGAGAACAGTCCTGTGATTGGTAACACTGGAGAACAGTCCTGTTCTTGGTGACACTGGAGAACAGTCCTGTGTTTGGTAAAACTGGAGAACAGTCCTGTTCTTGGTAGCAGTGGAGAACAGTCCTGTGAAAGGTAACACTGGAGAATAGTCCTGTGATTGGTAACACTGGAGAACAGTCCTGTGATTAGTAACACTGGAGAACCGTCCAGTGATCTGTTCAACTGGAGAACAGTCCTCTGATTGGTTACACTGGAGAACAGTCCAGTCCTTGGTAACACTGTAGAATAGTCCTGTGATTGGTAACACTGGATAACCATCCTGTGATTGGTAACACTTGAGAACAGTCCTTTGATTGAAACCATTGGGGAACAGTCCTGTCCTTGGTAACACGGAGGAACTAACCTGTTCTTGGTAACACTGGGGAAGAGTCCTGCCCTTGGTAACACTGGGGTACAGTCCTGTGATTGGTAACACTGGAGAACAGTCCTGTCAATGGTAACAATGGAGAACAGTCCTGTGATTGGTAACACTGGAGAATAGTCCTGTCCTTGGTAACAGTGGGGAACAGTCCTGTCCTTGGTGACACTGGGGAACAGTCCTGAGATTGGTAGCACTGGAGAACAGTCCTGTAATTGGTTACACTGGAGAACAGTCCAGTCATTGGTAAGACTGGAGAACAGTCCTGTGATTTCTAACACTGGAGAACCGTCCTTTGATTGGTAACATTGGAGAACTGTCCTGTGATTGGTAACACTGGGGAACAGTCCTGTCCTTGGTAACACTGGGGAACAGTCCTGTCCTTGGTAACACTGGGGAAGAGTCCCCTCCTTGGCAAAACTGGGGAATAGTCCTGTGTTATGTAACACTGGAGAAAGTTCCTGTCAATGGTAACACTGGAGAACAGTCCTGTGATTGGTTACACTGGAGAACAGTCCTTTCCTAGGTAACACTGGGGAACATTCCTGTCCATGGTAACACTGGGGAACAGTCCTGTCTTTGGTTACACTGGGGAACAGTCCTGTGATTGATAACACTGGAGAACAGTCCTGTGATTGGTAACACTGGAGAACAGTCATGTTCTTGGTGACACTGGAGAACAGTCCTGTGATTGGTAAAACTGGAGAACAGTCCTGTTCTTGGTAGCAGTGGAGAACAGTCCTCTGAAAGGTAACACTGGAGAATAGTCCTGTGATTGGTAACACTGGAGAACAGTCCTGTGATTAGTAACACTGGAGAACCGTCCAGTGATCTGTTCAACTGGAGAACAGTCCTCTGATTGGTTACACTGGGAACAGTCCAGTCCTTGGTAACACTGTAGAACAGTCCTGTGATTGGTAACACTGGATAACCGTCCTGTGATTGGTAACACTTGAGAACAGTCCTTTGATTGATACCATTGGGGAACAGTCCTGTCCTTGGTAACACGGAGGAACTAACCTGTCCTTGGTAACACTGGGGAAGAGTCCTGCCCTTGGTAACACTGGGGTACAGTCCTGTGATTGGTAACACTGGAGAACAGTCCTGTCAATGGTAACAATGGAGAACAGTCCTGTGCATGGTAACACTGGAGAATAGTCCTGTCCTTGGTAACACTGTGGAACAGTCCTGTCCTTGGTAACAGTGGGGAACAGTCCTGTCCTTGGTGACACTGGGGAACAGTCCGGGGATTGGTAGCACTGGAGAACAGTCCTGTGATTGGTTACACTGGAGAACAGTCCTGTGATTGGTAACACTGGAGAACAGTCCTGTCCTTGGTAACACGGGGGAACACGCCAGCCCTTGGTAACAGTGGGGAACAGTCCTGTCCTTGGTAACACTGGAGAACAGTCCTGTGATTGGTAAAACTGGAAAACAGTCCTGTGATTGGTAACACTGGAGAACAGTCCTGTGATTGGTACCACTGGAGAACAGTCCTGTGATTGGTAACACTGGAGACCCGTCCAGTGATTGGTAACATTGGGGAACAGTCCTGCCAATGGTAACCCTGGAGAACAGTCCTGTGATTGTTAACACTGGGTAACAGTCCTGCCCTTTTTAAAACAGGAGAATAGACCTGACCTTGGTAACACTGGAGAACAGACCTGTGATTGGAAACACTGGAGAACCGTCTTGTGATTGGTAACACTGGAGAACAGTCCTGCGATTGGTAACACTGGGGAACAGTCCTGTTCTTGGTAACACTGGGGAACAGTTCTGTCCTTGGTAACACTGGGGAAGAGTCCTGTCCATGGTAACACGGGGGAACAGTCCTGTGATTGGTAAAACTGGAAAACAGTCCTGAATTGGTAGCAGTGGAGAACAGTCCTGTGATTGGTAGCACTGGAGAACAGTGCTGTGATTGGTAACACTTTAGAACCGTCCAGTGATTGGTAACACTGGGGAACAGTCCTGTGATAGGTAACACTGGATAACCATCCTGTGATTGGTAACACTTGAGAACAGTCCTTTGATTGATACCATTGGGGAACAGTCCTGTCCTTGGTAACACGGAGGAACTAACCTGTCCTTGGTAACACTGGGGAAGAGTCCTGCCCTTGGTAACACTGGGGTACAGTCCAGTGATTGGTAACACTGGAGAACAGTCCTGTCAATGGTAACAATGGAGAACAGTCCTGTGATTGGTAACACTGGAGAATAGTCCTCTCCTTGGTAACATTGGGGAACAGTCCTGTCCTTGGTAACAGTGGGGAACAGTCCTGTCCTTGGTGACACTGGGGAACAGTCCTGAGATTGGTAGAACTGGAGAACAGACCTGTGATTGGTTACACTGGAGATCAGTCCTGTGATTGGTAACACTGGAGAACAGTTTTGTCCTTGGTAACACGGGGGAACAAGCCAGCCCTTGGTAACAGTGGGGAACAGTCCTGTCCTTGGTAACACTGGAGAACAGTCCTGTGATTGGTAAAACTGGAAAACATTCCTGTGATAGGTAACACTGGAGAACAGACCTGTGATTGGTACCACTGGAGAACAGTCCTGTGATTGGTAACACTGGAGACCCGTCCAGTGATTGGTAACACTGGGGAACAGTCCTGCCAATGGTAACACTGGAGAACAGTCCTGTGATTGTTAACACTGGGTAACAGTCCTGCCCTTTTTAAAACAGGAGAATAGACCTGACCTTGGTAACACTGGAGAACAGACCTGTGATTGGAAACACTGGAATACCGTCTTGTGATTGGTAACACTGGAGAACAGTCCTGCGATTGGTAACACTGGGGAACAGTCCTGTTCTTGGTAACACTGGGGAACAGTTCTGTCCTTGGTAACACTGGGGAAGAGTCCTGTCCATGGTAACACTGGGGTACCGTCCTGTGATTGGTAACACTGGAGAACAGTCCTGTCAATGGTAACACTGGAGAACAGTCCTGTGATTGGTAACACTGGAGAACAGTCCTGTCCTTGGTAACACGGGGGAACAGTCCTGTGATTGGTAAAACTGGAAAACAGTCCTGAATTGGTAGCAGTGGAGAACAGTCCTGTGATTGGTAGCACTGGAGAACAGTGCTGTGATTGGTAACACTTTAGAACCGTCCAGTGATTGGTAACACTGGGGAACAGTCCTGCCATTGGTAACACTGGAGAACCGTACTGTGATTGTTAACACTGGGTAACAGTCCTGCCCTTGGTAACACAGGAGAACAGTCCTGTCCTTGGAAACACTGGAGAACAGTCCTGTTCTTGATAGCACTGGAGAACAGTCTTGTGATTGGTTACACTGGAGAATATTCCTGTGATTGGTAACACTGGAGAACAGTCCTGTGATTGTTAACACTGGAGAACCGTCCAGTGATCTGTTACACTGGAGAACAGTCCTGTGATTTGTAACACTGGAGACGAGTCCTGTCCTTGGCAACACTGGAGAACAGTCCTGTGATTGGTAACCCTGGAGAACTGTCCTGTGATTGGTAACACTGAAGAAACTGTCCTGTGATTGGTAACACTGGGGAACAGTCATGTCCTGGGTAACACTGGGGAACAGTCCTGTCCTTGGTAACACAGGAGAAGAGTCCTGTCCTTGGTAACACTGGGGTAAAGTCCAGTGATTGGTAACACTGGAGAACTGTCCTTTGAATGGTAACACGGGAGAACAGTCCTGTGATTGGTAACTCTGGAGAACAGTCCTGTCCTTGGTAACACTGGAGAATAGTACTGTGATTGGTAACACTGGAGAACCGTCCTGTGATTGGTAACACTGGAGAACTGTCCTGTGATTGGTAACACTGGGGAACAGTCCTGTCCTTGGTAAAACTGGGGAACAGTCCTGTGTTAGGTAACTTTGGAGAAAGGTCCTGTCAATGGTAGCACTGGAGAACAGTCCTGTGATTGGTTACACTGGAGAACCGTCCTGTGATTGGTAACACTGGAGAACAGTCCTTTGATTGGTAACACTGGAGAACAGTCCAGTCCTTGGTAACACTGTAGAACAGTCCTGTGATTGGTAACACTGGAGAACCGTCCTGTGATTGGTAACACTGGAGAACAGTTCTTTGATTGGTAACACTGGGGAACAGTCCTCTCCTTGGTTACACAGGGTAACTAACCTGTCCTTGGTAACACTGGGGAAGAGTCCTGCCCTTGGTAACACTGGGGTACAGTCCTGTGATTGGTAACACTGGAGAATAGTCCTGTCCTTGGTAACACTGGGGAACATTCCTGTGACTGGTAAAACTGGAGAACAGTCCTGTCCTTGGTAACAATGGAGAACAGTCCTGTGATTGGTAACACTGGAGAACCGTCTCGTGATTGGTAACACTGGGGAACTGTCCTGTCAATGGTAACACTGGAGAGATGTCCTGCGATTGGAAACACTGGAGAACAGTCCAGTGATTGTTAACACTGGGGAACAGTCCTGCCCTTGGTAACGCTGGAGAACAGTCCTGTCCTTGGTAACACTGGAGATTAGTCCTGTGATTGGTAGCACGGGAGAACAGTCCTGTGATTGCTAACTCTGGAGAACAGTCCTGTCCTTGATAACACTGGAGAACAGTCCTGTGATTGGTAACACTGGAGAACCGTCCTGTGATTGGTAACACTCTAGAACTGTCCTGTGATTGGTAATACTGGGGAACCGTCCTGTCCTTGGTAACACTGGAGAACAGTCCTGTCCTTGGTAACACTGGGGAAGAGTCCCCTCCTTGGTAAAACTGGGGAACAGTCCTGTGTTTGGTAACACTGTAGAAAAGTCCTGTCAATGGTAGCACTGGAGAACAGTCCTGTGATTGGTAACTCTTGAGAACAGTCCTTTCCTAGGTAACACTGGGGAACATTCCTGTCCATGGTAACACTTGGGAACAGTCCTGAAATTGGTAACACTGGGGAACAGTCCTGTGATTGATAACAATGGAGAACAGTCCTGTGATTGGTAACACTGGAGAACAGTCCTTTTCTTGGTAACACTGTAGAACAGGCCTGTGATTGGTAAAACTGGTGAACAGTCCTGTTCTTGGTAGCAGTGGAGAACAGTCCTGTGATTGGTAACACTGGAGAATAGTCCTGTGATTTTTAACACTGGAAAACAGTCCTGTGATTGGTAACAGTTGGGAACCGTCCTGTGATCTGTTCAACTGGAGAACAGTCCTCTGATTGGTTACACTGGAGAACAGTCCAGTCCTTGGTAACACTGGAGAACAGTCCTGTGATTGGTAACACTGGAGAACCGTCCTGTGATTGGTAACACTGGAGAACAGTCCTGTGATTGGTAACACTGAAGAATAGTCCTGTCCTTGGTAAAACTGTGGAACAGTCCTGTCCTTGGTAACAGTGGGGAACAGTCCTGTCCTTGGTGACACTGGGGAACAGTCCTGAGATTGGTAACACTGGAGAACCATCCTGTGATTGGTAACACTGGAGAACCGGCCTGTGATTTGTTACACTGGAGAACAGTCCTGTGATTGCTAACTCTGGAGAACAGTCTTGTCCTTGGTAACACTGGAGAACAGTCCTGTGATTTCTAACACTGGAGAACCGTCCTTTGATTGGTAACATTGGAGAACTGTCCTGTGATTGGTAACACTGGGGAACAGTCCTGTCCTTGGTAACACTGGGGAACAGTCCTGTCCTTGGTAACACTGGGGAAGAGTCCCCTCCTTGGTAAAACTGGGGAACAGTCCTGTGTTATGTAACCCTGGAGAAAGGTCCTGTCAATGGTAGCACTGGAGAACAGTCCTGTGATTGGTTACACTGGAGAACAGTCCTTTCCTAGGTAACACTGGGGAACATTCCTGTCCATGGTAACACTGGGGAACAGTCCTGTCTTTGGTTACACTGGGGAACAGTCCTGTGATTGATAACACTGGAGAACAGTCCTGTGATTGGTAACCCTGGAGAACAGTCCTGTTCTTGGTGACACTGGAGAACAGTCCTGTGATTGGTAAAACTGGAGAACAGTCCTGTTCTTGGTAGCAGTGGAGAACAGTCCTGTGAAAGGTAACACTGGAGAATAGTCCTGTGATTGGTAACACTGGAGAACAGTCCTGTGATTAGTAACACTGGAGAACTGTCCAGTGATCTGTTCAACTGGAGAACAGTCCTCTGATTGGTTACACTGGAGAACAGTCCAGTCCTTGGTAACACTTTAGAACAGTCCTGTGATTGGTAACACTGGATAACCGTCCTGTGATTGGTAACACTTGAGAACAGTCCTTTGATTGATACCATTGGGGAACAGTCCTGTCCTTGGTAACACGGAGGAACTAACCTGTCCTTGGTAACACTGGAGAACAGTCCTGTGATTGTTAACACTGGGTAACAGTCCTGCCCTTTTTAAAACAGGAGAATAGACCTGACCTTGGTAACACTGGAGAACAGACCTGTGATTGGAAACACTGGAGAACCGTCTTGTGATTGGTAACACTGGAGAACAGCCCTGCGATTGGTAACACTGGGGAACAGTTCTGTTCTTGGTAACACTGGGGAACAGTTCTGTCCTTGGTAACACTGGGGAAGAGTCCTGTCCATGGTAACACTGGGGTACCGTCCTGTGATTGGTAACACTGGAGAACAGTCCTGTCAATGGTAACACTGGAGAACCGTACTGTGATTGTTAACACTGGGTAACAGTCCTGCCCTTGGTAACACGGGGGAACAGTCCTGTCCTTGGAAACACTGGAGAACAGTCCTGTTCTTGATAGCACTGGAGAACAGTCTTGTGATTGGTTACACTGGAGAATAGTCCTGTGATTGGTAACACTGGAGAACAGTCCTGTGATTGTTAACACTGGAGAACCGTCCAGTGATCTGTTACACTGGAGAACAGTCCTGTGATTCGTAACACTGGAGACGAGTCCTGTCCTTGGCAACACTGGAGAACAGTCCTGTGATTGGTAACCCTGGAGAACTGTCCTGTGATTGGTAACACTGAAGAAACTGTCCTGTGATTGGTAACACTGGGGAACAGTCATGTCCTGGGTAACACTGGGGAACAGTCCTGTCCTTGGTCACACAGGGGAAGAGTCCTGTCCTTGGTAACACTGGGGTAAAGTCCAGTGATTGGTAACACTGGAGAACTGTCCTTTGAATGGTAACACTGGAGAACAGTCCTGTGATTGGTAACACTGGAGAACAGTCCTGTCCTTGGTAACACTGGGGAACAGTCCAGTCCTTGGCAACAGTCGGGAACAGTCCTGTCCTTGGTAGCATTGGGGAACAGTCCTGTGATTGATAACACCGGAAAACAATCCTGTGATTGGTAACACTGGAGAACAGTCCTGTGATTGGTAACACTGGAGAACAGTCCTGTCCTTGGTAACACTGGGAAAGAGGACAGCCCTTGGTAACCGTGGGGAACAGTCCTGTCCTTTGTAACAATGGAGAACAGTCCAGGGATTGGTAAAACTGGAAAAAATAACTGTATTTTGTAACGCTGGAGAACAGTCCTGTCCTTGGTAACACTGGAGAACATTCCTGTGATTGGTAACACGGTAGAATATTCCTGTGATTGGTAACACCGGGGAACAGTCCTGTGATTGGCAACACTGGAGAACCGTCCTGTGATGGATAACACTGGAGAACAGTCCTGTGCTTGGTAACACTGGAGAGCAGTCCTTCCTTGGTGAAACTGGAGAACCGTCCAGTGATTGGTAACACTGGAGAACCTTCCTGTGATTGGTAACACTGGAGAACAGTCCTGTGATTGGTAACACTGAAGGAAAGTCCTGTGATTGGTTACACCGGGGAAAAGTCCTGCCCTTGGTAACACTGGAGAACAATCCTGTGACTGGGAACACTGGAGAACAGTCCTGTGATTGGTAACAGTGGGGAACAGTCTGGCCCTTGGTAACACAGGAGAACAGTCCTGTGATTTGTAATACTGGAGAACAGTCCTGTGAATGATAACGCTGGGGAACCGTCCTGTGATTGGTATCACTGGAGAACAGTCCTGTGAGCGGTTACACTGGAGACCCGTCATGTGTTTGGTAACACTGGAGAATATTCCTGTGATTGGTAACACTGGAGACCTTCCTGTGATTGGTAACACTGGAGAATAGTTTTGTGACTGTTAACACTGGATAAACGTGCTGTGATTGCTAACACTGGAGAACCGTCCAGTGATTGGTAACACTGGGGAACAGTCCTGCTCTTGATAAGCCTGGAGAACAGACCTTTCCGAGGTAACACTTGAGAAAAGTCCTGTGATTGTGAACACTGCGGAACAGTCCTGCGATTGGTAACACTGGAGAACAGTTCTGTGATTGTTAACACTGGGGAACAGTCCTGCCCTTGGTAAGACTGGAGAACAGTCCTGTCCTTGTTAACACTGGAGATTAGTCCTGTGATTGGTAGCACTGGAGAACAGTCCTGTGATTGGTAACACTGGAGAACAGTCCTCTGATTGGTAACACTGGAGAATAGTCCTAAGATTGGTAACAGTGGAGAACAGTCCTCTCCTTGGAAACACTGTTGAACAGTTCCGTCCTTGGTAACAGTGGGGAACAGTCCTCTCCTTGGAACACTGGATGACAGTCCTGTGATTGGTAAAATGGAGAACAGTACTGTGATTGGTAACACTGGAGAACAGTCTTGTCCTAGGTAACAATGGAGAACAGTCCTGTGATTGGTAACACTGGAGAACCATCCTGTGATTGGTAACGATGGAGAACACTCCTGTGTTTAGAAATGCTGGAGAACAGTCATGTCCTTGTTAACTCTCGAGAACAGTCCTGTCCTTGCTAACACAAGAGAACAGCCCTGTGATTGGTAACACTGGAGAACATTCCTGTGACTGGTAACCCTGGAGAACAGTCCTGTCCTTGGTAACAATGAAGAACAGTCCTATGATTGGTAACACAGGAGAACCGTCCAGTGATTGGTAACACTGGGGAACAGTCCTGTCAATGGTAACACTGGAGAGATGTCCTGCGATTGGAAACACTGTAGAACAGTCCAGTGATTGTTAACACTGGGGAACAGTCCTGCCCTTGGTAACGCTGGAGAACAGTCCTGTCCTTGGTAACACTGGAGATTAGTCCTGTGATTGGTAGCACGGGAGAACGGTCCTGTGATTGGTAACACTGGAGAGCAGTCCTGTTCTTGGTAACACTGGAGAAACGTCCTGTGATTGGTAACACTGGAGAACCGTCCTGTGATTTGTTACACTGGAGCACAGTCCTGTGACTGCTAACTCTGGAGAACAGTCCTGTCCTTGGTAACACTGGAGAACAGTCCTGTGATTTGTTACACTGGTGCACAGTCCTGTGACTGCTAACTCTGGAGAACAGTCCTGTCCTTTGTAACATTGGGGAACAGTCCTGTGAAAGGTAAAACTGGAGAACAGTCCTGTGATTGGTAACACTGGAGAACAATCCTGTCCTTGGTAACACTGGAGAACAGTCCTGTGATTGGTAACACTGGAGAATAGTCCTGTGATTGGTAACACGGGGGAACAGTCCTGCGATTGGTAACACTGGAGAACCATCCTGAGATGGGTAACACTGGAGAACAGTCCTGTGATTGGTAGCACAGGAGAACAGTCCTGTTCTTGGTAACACTGTAGAACCGACCAGTGATTGGTAACACTGGAGAATCGTCCTTTCCTTGGTAACAATGGGGAACAGTCCTGTCCTTTGTAACACTGGGGTAGAGTCCTGTCCTTGGTAACACTGGGGAACAGTCCTGTGTTAGGGAACACTGGGAAAAGTCCTGTCAATGGTAACACTGGAGAACAGTCCTCTGATTGGTAACACTGGAGAACAGTCCTTTCCTAGGTAACACTGGGGAACAGTCCTGTCATTGGTAACACTGGGGAACTGTCCTGTGATTGATAACAATGGAGAACATTCCGTGATTGGTAACACTGGAGAACAGTTTTGTGAATGGTAACACTGCAGAACAGTCCTGTCCTTTGTAACATTGGGGAACAGGCCTACGCTTAGTAACAGTGGGGAACAGTCCTGTCCTTCGTAACACTGGAGAACAGTCCTGTGAACGGTAAAACTGGAGAACAGTCCTGTGATTGGTAACACTGGAGAACAGTCCTGTCCTTGGTAACACTGGAGAACAGTCCTGTGATTGGTAACACTGGAGAATAGTCCTGTTATTGGTAACACTGGGGAACAGTCCTGTGATTGATAACACTGGAGAACAATCCTGAGAGGGGTAACACTGGAGAACAGTCCTGTGATTGGTAAAACTGTAGAACAGTCCTGTTCTTGTTAACACTGTAGAACCGACCAGTGATTGGTAACACTGGAGAACCGTCCTGTAATTGGAAACACTGGAGAACAGTCCTGTCATTGGTAACGCTGGGGAACATTCCTGTGATTGATAACACTGGAGAACAGTCCTGTGAATGGTAAAACTGGAGTACAGTCCTGTCATTGGTAACACTGGTGAACAGGCTTGCCCTTGGTAAAATTGGGGAACAGTCCTGTCCGCTGTAACACTGGAGAACAGTACTGTGAATGGTAAAACTGGAGAACAGTCCTGTGATTGGTAACACTGGAGAACAGTCCTGTCCTTGGTAACACTGGAGTACAGTCCTGTGATTGTTAACACTGGAGAATAGACCTGTGATTAGTAACACTGGAGAACAGTCCTTTCCTAGGTAACACTGTTGAACATTCCTGTCCATGGTAACACTAGGGAACAGTCCTGTCATTGGTAACACTGGGGAACAGCCTGTGATTGATTACACTGGAGATCAGTCCTGTGATTGGTAACACTGGAGAACCCTCCAGTGATTGGTAACACTGGGGAACAGTCCTGTCAATGGTAACACTGAAGAGATGTCCTGCGATTGGAAACACTGGAGAACAGTCGAGTTATTGTTAACAATGTGGAACAGTCCTGCCCTTGGTAACGCTGGAGAACAGTCCTGTCCTTGCTAACACTGGAGATTATTCCTGTGATTGGTAGCACGGGAGAACAGTCCTGTGATTGGTAACACTGGAGAACAGTCCTGTGATTGGTAACACTGGAGAACAGTCCTGTGATTGGTAACACTGGAGAATAGTCCTGTGATTGGTAACACTTGAGAACCATCCTGTGATTGGTAACACTGGAGAACCGTCCTGTGATTGATAACACTGGAGAACTGTCCTGTGATCGGTAACACTGGGGAACAATCCTGTCCTTGGTAACACTGGGGAACTTTGCTGTCCTTGGTAACACTGGGAAAGAGTCCCCTCCTTGGTAAAACTGGGAACAGTCCTGTGTTAGGTAACACTGGATAAAAGTCCTGACAATGGTAAAACTGGAGAAAAGTCCTGTGATTGGTAAAACTGGAGAACTGTCCTTTCCTAGGTAACACTGGGGAACATTCCTGTCCATGGTAGCACTGGGGAAGAGTCCTGTCATTGGTAACACTGGGGAACAGTCCTGTGTTTGATAACACTGGAGAACAGTCCTGTGTTTGGTAACACTGGAGAACAGTCCTGTGAATGGTAACACTGGAGAACAGTCCTGTCCTTGGTAACACTGGGGAAAAGTCCTACCCTTGGTAACAGTGGGGAACAGTCCTGTGAATGGAAAAACGGGAGAACAATCCTGTGATTGGCAACACTGGAGAACAGTCCTGTCCTTGGTAAAAATGGAGAACAGTCCTGTGATTGGTAACACTGGAGAATAGTCCTGTGAATGGTAATACTGGGGAACAGTCCTGTGATTGGTAACACTGGAGAACCGTCCTGAAATGGGTAACACTGGGGAACAGTCCTGTGATTGGTAATACTGGAGAACAGTCCTGTCCTTGGTAACACTGTAGAACCGTCCAGTGATTGGTAACACTGGAGAACCGTCCTGTGATTGGTAACACTGGTGATCAGTCCTGTGATTGGTAACACTGGTGATCAGTCCTGTGATTGGTAACACTGGAGAATAGTCCTGTGATTGGTAACATTGGAGAATAGTCCTGTCCTTGGATACATGGTTGAACAGTGCTGTCCTTGGTAACAGTGGGGAACAGTCCTCTCCTTGGAACACTGGAGGACTGTCCTGTGATTGGTAAAACTGGAGACCATTACTGTGATTGGTAACACTGGAGAACAGTCTTGTCCTTGGTAACAATGGAGAAGTGTCCTGTGATTGTTAACACTGGAGAACCATCCTGTGATTGGTAACGCTGGTGAACAGTCCTTTGTTTAGTAATGCTGGAGAACAGTCCTGTACTTGGTAACTCTGGAGAACAGTCCTGTCCTTGCTAACACAAGAGAACAGTCCTGTGATTGGTAACACTGGACAACATTCCTGTGACTGGTAACACTGGAGAACAGTCCTGTCCTTGGTAACAATGGAGAACAGTCCTGTGATTGGTTACACTGGCGAACCGTCCAGTGATTGGTAACACTGGGGAACAGTCCTGTCTTAGGTAACACTGGAGAAAAGTCCTCTCAATGGTAACACTGGAGAACAGTCCTGTGATTGGTAGCACTGGAGAACAGTCCTTTCCTAGGTAACACTGGGGAAAATTCCTGTCCATGGTAACACTGGAGAACAGTCCTGTGATTGATAACACTGGAGAACAGTCCTGTCCTTGGTAACACTGGGGAACAGGCCTACCCTTGGTAACAGTGGGGAACAGTCCTGTCCTTGGTAACACTGGAGAACAGTCCTGTGAATGGAAAAACTGGAGAACAGTCCTGTGATTGGTAACACTGGAGAATAGTCCTGTCATTGGTAACACTGGAGAACTGTCCTGTGATTGGTAACACTGGAGAATAGTCCTGTTATTGGTAACACTGGGGAACAGTCCTTTGATTGGTAACACTGGAGAACCGTCCTGAGATGGGTAACATTGGAGAACAGTCCGGTGATTGGTAATACTGGAGAATAGTCCTGTCCTTGGTAACACTGTAGAACCGTCCAGTGATTGGTAACACTGGAGAACACTCCTGCGAGTGATAACACTGGAGAACAGTCCTGTGAATGGTAAAACTGGAGAACAATCCTGTGATTGGTAACGCTGGAGAACACACCTGTGTTTAATAATGCTAGAGAACTGTCATGTCCTTGGTAACTCTCGAGCACTGTCCTGTCCTTGCTAACTCAAGAGAACAGTCCTGTGATTGGTAACACTGGAGAACATTCCTGTGACTTGTAACACGGGATAACAGTCCTGTCCTTGGTAACAAAAGAGAACAGTCCTGTGATTGGTAACACTGGAGAACCGTCCAGTGATTGGTAACACTGGGGAACAGTCCTGTCAATGGTAACACTGGAGAGATGTCCTGCGATTGGAAACACTGGAGAACAGTCCAGTGATTGTTAACACTGGGGAACAGTCCTGCCCTTGGTAACGCTGGAGAACAGTCCTGTCCTTGGTAACACTGGAGATTAGTCCAGTGATTGGTAGCACGGGAAAACAGTCCAGTGATTGGTAACACTGGAGAGCAGTCCTGTTCTTGGTAACACTGGAGAACAGTCCTGTGATTGGTAACACTGGAGAACAGTCCTGTTCTTGGTAACACTGGAAAACAGTCCTGTGATTGGTAACACTGGAGAATAGTCCTGTGACTGGTAACACTGGAGAACCGTCCTGTGATTGGTAACACTGGAGAACCGTCCTGTGATTTGTTACACTGGAGAACAGTCCTGTGATTGCCTACTCTGGAGAACAGTCCTGTCCTTGGTAACACTGGAGAACAGTCCTGTCCTTGGTAACACTGGAGAACCGTCCTGTGATTGGTAACACTGGAGAACTGTCCTGTGATTGGTAACACAGGGGAACATTCCTGTCCTTGGTAACACTGGGGAACAGTCCTGTCCTTTATAACACTGGGGAAGAGTCCTCTCCTTGGTAACACTGGGGAACAGTCCTGTGTTAGGGAACACTGGAGAAAAGTCCTGTCAATGGTAACACTGGAGAACAGTCCTGTGATTGGTAACACTGGAGAACAGTCCTTTCCTAGGTAACACTGGGGAACAGTCCTGTGATTGGTAACACTGGAGAACAGTCCTGTGATTGGTAACACTGGAGAAGAGACCCGTGATTGGTTACACTGGAGAACAGTCCTGTCCATGGTAACACTGGGGAACAGGCCAAACCTTGGTAACAGTGGGGAACAGTCCTGTCCTTGGTAACACTGGGGAACAGGCCTACCCTTGGTAACACTGGAGAACAGTCCTGTGAATGGAAAAACTGGAGAACAGTCCTGTGATTGGTAACGCTGGAGAACAGTCCTGTCATTGGTAACACTGGAGAACAGTCCTGTGATTGTTAACACTGGAGAATAGTCCTGTGATTGGTAACACTGGGGAACAGTCCTTTGATTGGTAACACTGGAGAACCGTCCTGAGATGGGTAACACTGGAGAACAGTCCTGTGATTGGTAATACTGGAGAATAGTCCTGTCCTTGGTAACACTGTAGAACCGTCCAGCGATTGGTAACACTTGAGAACAGTCCTGCGATTGATAACACTGGAGAACAGTCCTGTGAATGGTAAAACTGGAAAACCATCCTGTGATTGGTAACGCTAGAACACTCCTGTGTTTAGTAATGCTGGAGAACAGTCATGTCCTTGGTAACTCTCGAGAACAGTCCTGTCCTTGCTAACACAAGAGAACAGTCCTGTGATTGGTAACACTGGAGAACATTCCTGTGACTGGTAACACTGGAGAACTGTCCTGTCCTTGGTAACAAAAGAGAACGGTCCTGTGATTGGTAACACTGGAGAACCGTCCAGTGATTGGTAAAACTGGAGAACTGTCCTGTGATTGGTAACACTGGGGAACAGTCCTGTCAACGGTAACACTGGAGAGATGTCTTGCGATTGGAAACACTGGAGAACAGTCCAGTGATTGTTAACAATGGGAACAGTCCTGCCCTTGGTAACACTGGAGAAAAGGCCTGTCCTTGGTAACACTGGAGATGAGTCCTGCGATTGGTAGCACGGGAGAACAGTCCTGTGAATGGAAACACTGGAGAACAGTCCTGTTCTTGGTAACACTGGAGAACAGTCCTGTGATTGGTAACACTGGAGAATAGTCCTGTGACTGGTAACACTGGAGAACCATCCTGTGATTGGTAACACTGGTGAACCGTCCTGTGATTTGTTACACTGGAGAACAGTCCTGTGATTGCCTACTCTGGAGAACAGTCCTGTCCTTGGTAACACTGGAGAACAGTCCTGTGATTGGTAACACTGGAGAACCATCCTGTGATTGGTAACACTGGAGAACTGTCCTGTGATTGGTATTACTGAGGAACACTCCTGTCCTTGGTAACACTGGGGAACAGTCCTGTCCTTTGTAACACTGGGGAAGAGTCCTGTCCTTGGTAACACGGGGGAACTGTCCTGTGTTAGGGAACACTGGAGAAAAGTCCTTTCAGTGGTAACACTGGAGAACAGTCCTGTGATTGGTAACACTGGAGAACAGTCCTTTCCTAGGTAACACTGGGGAACATTCCTGTCCATGGTAACATTGGGGAACAGTCCTGTCTTTGGTAACAATGGGCAACAGTCCTGTGATTGATAACAATGGAGAACAGTCCTGTGATTGGTAACAATGGAGAACAGTCCTGTGATTGGTAACGCTGCAGAACAGTCCAGTGATTGGTAACATTGGGGAACAGGCCTACCCTTGGTAACAGTGGGGAACAGTCCTGTGAATGGTAAAACTGGAGAACAGTCCTGTGATTGGTAACACTGGAGAACAGTCCTGTCCTTGGTAACACTGGAGAACAGTCCTGTGAATGGTAAAACTGGAGAACAGTCCTGTGATTGGTAACACTGGAGAACAGTCCTGTCCTTGGTAACACTGGAGAACAGTCCTGTGATTGGTAAAACTGGAGAATAGTCCTGTGATTGGTAACACTGGGGAAAAGTCCTGTGATTGGTAACACTGGAGAACCATCCTGAGATGGGTAAAACTGGAGAACAGTTTTGTGATTGGTAGCACTGGAGAACAGTCCTGTCCTTGGTAACACTGGATTACAGTCCTGTGATTGTTAACACTGCAGAATAGTCCTGTGATTAGAAACACTGGGGAACAGTCCTGTGATTGGTAACACTGGAGAACAGTCCTGTCCTCGGTAACGCTGGGGAACATTCCTGTCCATGGTAACACTGGGGAACAGTCCTGTCATTGGTAACACTGGGGAACAGTCCTGTGATTGATTACACTGGAGATCAGTCCTCTGATTGGTAACACTGGAGAACCATCCAGTGATTGGTAACACTGGGGAACAGTTTTGTCAATGGTAACACTGGAGAGATGTCCTGCGATTGGAAACACTGGAGAACAGTCCAGTGATTGTTAACACTGGGGAACAGTACTGCCCTTGGTAACGCTGGAGAACAGTCCTGTCCTTGGTAACAGTGGAGAAACTTCCTTTGATTTGTTACACTGGAGAACAGTCCTGTGATTGCTAACTCTGGAGAACAGTCCTGTCCTTGGTAACACTGGAGAACAGTCCTGTGATTGGTAACACTGGAGAACCGTTCTGTGATTGATAACACTGGAGAACAGTCCTGTGATTGGTAACACTGGGGAACAGTCCTGTCCTTGGTAACACTGGGGAACAGTCCTGTCCTTTGTAACACTGGGGAAGAGTTCCCTCCTTGGTAAAACTGGGGAACAGTCCTGTGTTAGGTAACACTGGATAAAAGTCCTGACAATGGTAAAACTGAAGAACAGTCCTGTGATTGGTAAAACTGGAGAACAGTCCTGTCCTTGGTAACAAAAGAGAACAGTCCTGTGATTGGTAACACTGTAGAACCGTCCAGCGATTGGTAACACTTGAGAACAGTCCTGCGATTGATAACACTGGAGAACAGTCCTGTGAATGGTAAAACTGGAAAACCATCCTGTGATTGGTAACGCTAGAACACTACTGTGTTTAGTAATGCTGGAGAACAGTCATGTCCTTGGTAACTCTCGAGAACAGTCCTGTCCTTGCTAACACAATAGAACAGTCCTGTGATTGGTAACACTAGAGAACATTCCTGTGACTGGTAACACTGGAGAACTGTCCTGTCCTTGGTAACAAAAGAGAACAGTCCTGTGATTGGTAACACTGGAGAACCGTCCAGTAATTGGTAAAACTGGAGAACTGTCCTGTGATTGGTAACACTGGGGAACAGTCCTGTCAACGGTAACACTGGAGAGATGTCCTGCGATTGGAAACACTGGAGAACAGTCAAGTGATTGTTAACAATCAGAACAGTCCTGCCCTTGGTAACACTGGGGAAAAGTCCTGTCCTTGGTAACACTGGAGATTAGTCCTGTGATTGGTAGCACGGGAGAACAGTCCTGTGAATGGAAACACTGGAGAACAGTCCTGTTCTTGGTAACACTGGAGAACAGTCCTGTGATTGGTAACACTGGAGAATAGTCCTGTGACTGGTAACACTGGAGAACCATCCTGTGATTGGTAACACTGGTGAACCGTCCTGTGATTTGTTACACTGGAGAACAGTCCTGTGATTGCCTACTCTGGAGAACAGTCCTGTCCTTGGTAACACTGGAGAACAGTCCTGTGATTGGTAACACTGGAGAACCATCCTGTGATTGGTAACACTGGAGAACTGTCCTGTGATTGGTATTACTGAGGAACATTCCTGTCCTTGGTAACACTGGGGAACAGTCCTGTCCTTTGTAACACTGGGGAAGAGTCCTGTCCTTGGTAACACGGGGGAACAGTCCTGTGTTAGGGAAAACTGGAGAAAAGTCCTTTCAATGGTAACACTGGAGAACAGTCCTGTGATTGGTAACACTGGAGAACAGTCCTTTCCTAGGTAACACTGGGGAACATTCCTGTCCATGGTAACATTGGGGAACAGTCCTGTCTTTGGTAACAATGAGCAACAGTCCTGTGATTGATAACAATGGAGAACAGTCCTGTGATTGGTAACGCTGCAGAACAGTCCTGTCCTTGGTAACATTGGGGAACAGGCCTACCCTTGGTAACAGTGGGGAACAGTCCTGTCCTTGGTAACACTGGAGAACAGTCCTGTGAATGGTAAAACTGGAGAACAGTCCTGTGATTGGTAACACTGGAGAACAGTCCTGTCCTTGGTAACACTGGAGAACAGTCCTGTGATTGGTAACACTGGAGAATAGTCCTGTGTTTGGTAACACTGGGGAAAAGTCCTGTGATTGGTAACACTGGAGAACCATCCTGAGATGGGTAAAATTGGAGAACAGTCCTGTGATTGGTAACACTGGAGAACAGTCCTGTCCTGGGTAACACTGGAGAACAGTCCTGTGACAGCTAACACTGCAGAATAGTCCTGTGATTGGTAACACTGGGGAACAGTCCTGTGATTGGTAACACTGGAGAATCGTCCTGTGATGGGTAACACTGGAGAACAGTCTTGTGATTGGTAACACTGGAGAACAGTCCTGTCCTTGGTAACACTGGAGAAATGTCCTGTGATTGGTAACACTGGAGAACACTCCTGTGATTGGTAACACTGGAGAACAGTCTTGCCCTTGGTAACACTGGAGAACATTCCTGTGATTGGTAACACAGGAGAACAGTCCTGTGATTGGTAACACTGGAGAACAGTACTATGATTGGTAACACTGCAGCAAATTCCTGCCCTTGGTAACACTGGAGAACAGTCCTGTGACTGGTGACACTGGAGAACAGTCCTGTGATTGGTAACACTGGAGAACAGTCCTGTCCTTGGTAACACTGGGGAACAGGCCTACCCTTGGTAACAGTGGGGAACAGTCCTGTCCTTGGTAACACTGGAGAACAGTCCTGTGATTGGTAACCCTGGAGAATAGTCCTGTGATTGGTAACACTGGGGAAAAGTCCTGTGATTGGTAACACTGGAGAACCATCCTGAGATGGGTAACACTGGAGAACAGTCCTGTGATTGTTAACACTGGAGAATAGTCCTGTGATTAGAAACACTGGGGAACAGTCCTGTGATTGGTAACACTGGAGAACAGTCCTGTCCTCGGTAACACTGGGGAACATTCCTGTCCATGGTAACACTGGGGAACAGTCCTGTCATTGGTAACACTGGGGAACAGTCCTGTGATTGATTACACTGGAGATCAGTCCTGTGATTGGTAACACTGGAGAACCATCCAGTGATTGGTAACACTGGGGAACAGTTTGTCAATGGTAACACTGGAGAGATGTCCTGCGATTGGAAACACTGGAGAACAGTCCAGTGATTGTTAACACCTGGGAACAGTACTGCCCTTGGTAACGCTGGAGAACAGTCCTGTCCTTGGTAACAGTGGAGAAACCTCCTTTGATTTGTTACACTGGAGAACAGTCCTGTGATTGCTAACTCTGGAGAACAGTCCTGTCCTTGGTAACACTGGAGAACAGTCCTGTGATTGGTAACACTGGAGAACCGTCCTGTGATTGATAACACTGGAGAACTGTCCTGTGATTGGTAACACTGGGGAACAGTCCTGTCCTTGGTAACACTGGGGAACAGTCCTGTCCTTTGTAACACTGGGGAAGAGTTCCCTCCTTGGTAAAACTGGGGAACAGTCCTGTGTTAGGTAACACTGGATAAAAGTCCTGACAATGGTAAAACTGAAGAACAGTCCTGTGATTGGTAAAACTGGAGAACAGTCCTGTCCTTGGTAACAAAAGAGAACAGTCCTGTGATTGGTAACACTGGAGAACCCTCCAGTGATTGGTAACACTGGGGAACAGTCCTGTCAATGGTAACACTGGAGAGATGTCCTGCGATTGGAAACACTGGAGAACAGTCCAGTGATTGTTAACACTTGGGAACAGTCCTGCCCTTGGTAACGCTGGAGAACAGTCCTGTGCTTGGTAACACTGGAGATAAGTCCTGTGATTGGTAGCACGGGAGAACAGTCCTGTGATTGGTAACCCTGGAGAGCAGTCCTGTTCTTGGTAACACTGGAGAACAGTCCTGTGTTTGGTAACACTGGAGAATAGTCCTGTGACTGGTAACACTGGAGAACCGTCCTGTGATTGGTAACACTGGAGAACCGTCCTGTGATTTGTTACACTGGAGAACAGTCCTTTGATTGCCTACTCTGGAGAACAGTCCTGTCCTTGGTAACACTGGAGAAAAGTCCTGTGATTGGTAACACTGGAGAACCATCCTGTCCTTGATAACACTGGGGAACAGTCCTGTCCTTTGTAACACTGGGGAAGAGTCCTGTCCTTGGTAACACTGGGGAACAGTCCTGTGTTAGGGAACACTGGAGAAAAGTCCTGACAATGATAACACTGGAGAACAGTCCTGTGATTGGTAACACTGGAGAACAGTCCTTTCCTAGGTAACACTGGGGAACATTCCTGTCCATGGTAACACTGGGTAACAGTCCTGTCATTGGTAACACTGGGGAACAGTCCTGTCATTTATAACACTGGAGAACAGTCCTGTGATTGGTAACACTGGAGAAGAGTCCTGTGATTGGTTACACTGGAGAACAGTCCTGTCCTTGGTAACACTGGGGAACAGGCCAAACATTGGTAACAGTGGGGAACAGTCCTGTCCTTGGTAACACTGGGGAACAGGCCTAACCTTGATAACAGTGGGGAACTGTCCTGTCCTTGTTAATACTGGAGAACAGTCCTGTGAATGGAAAAACTGGAGAACAGTCCTGTGATTGGTAACTCTGGAGAACAGTCCTGTCCTTGGTAACACTGGAGAACAGTCCTGTGAATGTTAACACTGGAGAATAGTCCTGTGATTGGTAACACTGGGGAACAGTCCTTTGCTTGGTAACACTGGAGAACCGACCTGAGATGGGTAACACTGGAGAACAGTCCTGTGATTGGTAATACTGGAGAATAGTCCTGTCCTTGGTAACACTGTAGAACCGTCCAGTGATTGGTAACACTGGAGAACAGTCCTGCGATTAATAACACTGGAGAACAGTCCTGTGAATGGTAAAACTGGAAAACCATCCTGTGATTGGTAACGCTGGAGAACACTCCTGTGTATAGTAATGCTGGAGAACAGTCATGTCCTTGGTAACTCTCGAGACTAGTCCTGTCCTTGCTAACACAAGAGAACAGTCCTGTGATTGGTAACACTGGAGAACATTCCTGTGACTGGTAACACTGGAGAACTGTCCTGTCCTTGGTAACAAAAGAGAACAGTCCTGTGATTGGTAACACTGGAGAACCGTCCAGTGAGTGGTAACACTGGGGAACAGTCCTGTCAACGCTAACACTGGAGAGATGTCCTGCTATTGGAAACACTTGAGAACAGTCCAGTGATTGTTAACACTGGGAACAGTCCTGCCCTTGGTAACGCTGGAGAACAGTCCTGTCCTTGGTAACACTGGAGATTAGTCCTGTGATTGGTAGCACGGGAGAACAGTCCTGTGAATGGTAACACTGGAGAACAGTCCTGTTCTTGGTAACACTGGAGAACAGTCCTGTGATTGGTAACACTGGAGAATAGTCCTGTGACTGGTAACACTGGAGAACCGTCCTGTGATTGGTAACACTGGTGAACCGTCCTGTGATTTGTTACACTGGAGAACAGTCCTGTGATTGCCTACTCTGGAGAACAGTCCTGTCCTTGGTTACATTGGAGAACAGTCCTGTGATTGGTAACACTGGAGAACCGTCCTGTGATTGGTAACACTGGAGAACTGTCCTGTGATTGGTAACACTGGGGAACATTCCTGTCCTTTGTAACACTGGGGAAGAGTCCTGTCCTTGGTAACAATGGGGAACAGTCCTGTGTTAGGGAACACTGGAGAAAAGTCCTGTCAATGGAAACACTGGAGAACAGTCCTGTGATTGGTAACACTGGAGAACTGTCCTGTGATTGGTAACACTGGGGAACATTCCTGTCCTTTGTAACACTGGGGAAGAGTCCTGTCCTTGGTAACAATGGGGAACAGTCCTGTGTTAGGGAACACTGGAGAAAAGTCCTGTCAATGGAAACACTGGAGAACAGTCCTGTGATTGGTAACACTGGAGAACAGTCCTTTCCTAGGTAACACTGGGGAACATTCCTGTCCATGGTAACATCGGGGAACAGTCCTGTCTTTTTTAACACTGGGCAACAGTCCTGTGATTGGTAACACTGGAGAACAGTCCTGTCCTTGGTAACAAAAGAGAACAGTCCTGTGATTGGTAACACTGGAGAACCCTCCAGTGATTGGTAACACTGGGGAACAGTCCTGTCAATGGTAACACTGGAGAGATGTCCTGCGATTGGAAACACTGGAGAACAGTCCAGTGATTGTTAACACTGGGGAACTGTCCTGCCCTTGGTAACGCTGGAGAACAGTCCTGTGCTTGGTAACACTGGAGATAAGTCCTGTGATTGGTAGCACGGGAGAACAGTCCTGTGATTGGTAACCCTGGAGAGCAGTCCTGTTCTTGGTAACACTGGAGAACAGTCCTGTGTTTGGTAACACTGGAGAATAGTCCTGTGACTGGTAACACTGGAGAACCGTCCTGTGATTGGTAACACTGGAGAACCGTCCTGTGATTTGTTACACTGGAGAACAGTCCTTTGATTGCCTACTCTGGAGAACAGTCCTGTCCTTGGTAACACTGGAGAAAAGTCCTGTGATTGGTAACACTGGAGAACCGTCCTGTCCTTGATAACACTGGGGAACAGTCCTGTCCTTTGTAACACTGGGGAAGAGTCCTGTCCTTGGTAACACTGGGGAACAGTCCTGTGTTAGGGAACACTGGAGAAAAGTCCTGTCAATGGTAACACTGGAGAACAGTCCTGTGATTGGTAACACTGGAGAACAGTCCTTTCCTAGGTAACACTGGGGAACATTCCTGTCCATGGTAACACTGGGTAACAGTCCTGTCATTGGTAACACTGGGGAACAGTCCTGTCATTTATAACACTGGAGAACAGTCCTGTGATTGGTAACACTGGAGAAGAGTCCTGTGATTGGTTACACTGGAGAACAGTCCTGTCCTTGGTAACACTGGGGAACAGGCCAAACATTGGTAACAGTGGGGAACAGTCCTGTCCTTGGTAACACTGGGGAACAGGCCTAACCTTGATAACAGTGGGGAACTGTCCTGTCCTTGTTAATACTGGAGAACAGTCCTGTGAATGGAAAAACTGGAGAACAGTCCTGTGATTGGTAACTCTGGAGAACAGTCCTGTCCTTGGTAACACTGGAGAACAGTCCTGTGAATGTTAACACTGGAGAATAGTCCTGTGATTGGTAACACTGGGGAACAGTCCTTTGCTTGGTAACACTGGAGAACCGACCTGAGATGGGTAACACTGGAGAACAGTCCTGTGATTGGTAATACTGGAGAATAGTCCTGTCCTTGGTAACACTGTAGAACCGTCCAGTGATTGGTAACACTGGAGAACAGTCCTGCGATTAATAACACTGGAGAACAGTCCTGTGAATGGTAAAACTGGAAAACCATCCTGTGATTGGTAACGCTGGAGAACACTCCTGTGTATAGTAATGCTGGAGAACAGTCATGTCCTTGGTAACTCTCGAGACTAGTCCTGTCCTTGCTAACACAAGAGAACAGTCCTGTGATTGGTAACACTGGAGAACATTCCTGTGACTGGTAACACTGGAGAACTGTCCTGTCCTTGGTAACAAAAGAGAACAGTCCTGTGATTGGTAACACTGGAGAACCGTCCAGTGAGTGGTAACACTGGGGAACAGTCCTGTCAACGCTAACACTGGAGAGATGTCCTGCTATTGGAAACACTTGAGAACAGTCCAGTGATTGTTAACACTGGGAACAGTCCTGCCCTTGGTAACGCTGGAGAACAGTCCTGTCCTTGGTAACACTGGAGATTAGTCCTGTGATTGGTAGCACGGGAGAACAGTCCTGTGAATGGTAACACTGGAGAACAGTCCTGTTCTTGGTAACACTGGAGAACAGTCCTGTGATTGGTAACACTGGAGAATAGTCCTGTGACTGGTAACACTGGAGAACCGTCCTGTGATTGGTAACACTGGTGAACCGTCCTGTGATTTGTTACACTGGAGAACAGTCCTGTGATTGCCTACTCTGGAGAACAGTCCTGTCCTTGGTTACATTGGAGAACAGTCCTGTGATTGGTAACACTGGAGAACCGTCCTGTGATTGGTAACACTGGAGAACTGTCCTGTGATTGGTAACACTGGGGAACATTCCTGTCCTTTGTAACACTGGGGAAGAGTCCTGTCCTTGGTAACAATGGGGAACAGTCCTGTGTTAGGGAACACTGGAGAAAAGTCCTGTCAATGGAAACACTGGAGAACAGTCCTGTGATTGGTAACACTGGAGAACTGTCCTGTGATTGGTAACACTGGGGAACATTCCTGTCCTTTGTAACACTGGGGAAGAGTCCTGTCCTTGGTAACAATGGGGAACAGTCCTGTGTTAGGGAACACTGGAGAAAAGTCCTGTCAATGGAAACACTGGAGAACAGTCCTGTGATTGGTAACACTGGAGAACAGTCCTTTCCTAGGTAACACTGGGGAACATTCCTGTCCATGGTAACATCGGGGAACAGTCCTGTCTTTTTTAACACTGGGCAACAGTCCGGTGATTGGTAACACTGGAGAACAGTCCTGTGATTGGTAACACTGGAGAACAGTCCTGTGATTTGTAACACTGGAGAACAGTCCTGTCCTAGGTAACATTGGGGAACAGGCCTACCCTTGGTAACAGTGGGGAACAGTCCTGTCCTTGGTAACACTGGAGAACAGTCCTGTGAATGGTAAAACTGGAGAACAGTCCTGTGATTGGTAACACTGGAGAACAGTCCTGTCCTTGGTAACACTGGAGAACAGTCCTGCGATTGGTAACACTGGAGAATCGTCCTGTGATTGGTAACACAGGTGAAACATCCTGAGATGGGTAACACTGGAGAACAGTCCTGTAATTGGTAGCACTGGAGAACAGTCCTGTCCTTGGTAACACTGGATTACAGTCCTGTGATTGTTAACACTGGAGAATAGTCCTGTGATTAGTAACACTGGGGAACAGTCCTGTGATCGGTAACACTGGAGAACAGTCCTTTCCTAGGTAACACTGGGGAACATTCCTGTCCATGGTAACACTGGGGAACAGTCCTGTCATTGGTAACACTGGGGAACATTCCTTTGAATGATTACACTGGAGATCAGTCCTGTGATTGGTAACACTGGGGAACAGTTTTGTCAATGGTAACACTGGAGAGATGTCCTGCGATTGGAAACACTGGAGAACAGTCCAGTGATTGTTAACACTGGGGAACAGTACTGCCCTTGGTAACGCTGGAGAACAGTCCAGTGCTTGGTAACACAGGAGAACAGTCCTGTGATTGGCAACACTGGAGAACTGTCCTGTGCTTGGTAACACTGGGGAACAGTCCTGTCCTTGGTAACACTGGGGAAGAGTCGCCTCCTTGGTAAAACTGGGGAACAGTCCTGTGTTAGGTAACACTGGAGAAAATTCCTCTTAAAGGTAACCCTGTAGAACAGTCCTGTGATTGGTAAAACTGGAGAACAGTCCTTTCCTAGGTAACACTGGGGAACATTCCTGTCCATGGAAACAATGTGGAACACTCCTGTCATTGGTAACACTGGGGAACAGTCCTGTGATTGATAACACTGGAGAACAGTCCTGTGATTGGTAACACTGGAGAACAGTCCTGTGATTGGTAACACTGGAGAACAGTCCTGTCCTTGGTAACACTGGGGAACAGGCCTACCCTTGGTAACAGTGGGGAACAGTCCTGTCCTTGGTAACACTGGAGAACAGTCCTGTGATTGGTAACACTGGAGAATAGTCCTGTGATTGGTAACACTGGGGAACAGTCCTTTGATTGATAACACTGGAGAACCGTCCTAAGATGGGTAACACTGGAGAACAGTCCTGTGATTGGTAATACTGGAGAACAGTCCTGTGATTGATAACACTGGAGAACAGTCCTGTGAAAGGTAAAACTGGAGAACAGTCCCGTGATTGGTAACACTGGAGAACAGTCCCGTCCTTGGTAACAATGGAGTACAGTCCTGTCATTGGTAACACTTGAGAATAGTCCTGTGATTGGTAACACTGGGGAACAGTCCTGTGATTGGTAACAGTGGAGAATAGTCCTTTGCTTGGTAACACTGGAGAAGAGACGTGTGATAGGTAACACTGGAGAACAGTCCTGTGATTGGTAACACTGGAGAACAGTCCTGTCCATGGTAACACTGCGGAACTGTCCAGTGATTGGTAACACTTGAGAACCGTCCTGTGATTGGTAACACTGGACAACAGTCCTGTGATTGGTAAAACTGTAGAACAGTCCTGTCCTTGGTAACACTGGAGAACCGTCCTGTGATTGGTAACACTGGAGAACAGTCCTGTGATTGATAACACTGGAGAATAGTCCTGTGATTGGTAACACTGGAGAACAGTCCTGTGTAAGGTAACCCTGGAGAAAAGTCGTCTCAATGGTAACACTGTAGAACAGTCCTGTCATTGGTAAAACTGGAGAACAGTCCTTTCCTAGGTAACACTGGGGAACATTCCTGTCCATGGAAACACTGTGGAACAGTCCTGTCATTGGTAACACTGGGGAACGGTCCTGTGATTGATAACACTGGAGAACAGTCCTGTGATTGGTAACACTGGTGAGCAGTCCTGTGATTGGTAACACTGGAGAACAGTCCTGTCCTTGGTAACACTGGGGAACAGGCCTACCCTTGGTAACAGTGGGGAACAGTCCTGTCCTTGGTAACACTGGAGAACAGTCCTGTGAATGGAAAAAATTGAGAGCAGTCCTGTGATTGGTAATGCTGGGGAACAGTCCTGTCCTTGGTAACACTGGAGAACTTTCCTGTGATTGGTAACACTGGAGAATAGTCCTGTGATTGGTTACACTGGGGAACAGTCCTTTGATTGGTAACACTGGAGAACCGTCCTGAGAAGGGTAACACTGGAGAACAGTCCTGTGATTGGTAACACTGGAGAATAGTCCTGTGATTGGTAACACTGGGGAACAGTCCTTTGATTGATAACACTGGAGAACCGTCCTGAGATGGGTAACACTGGAGAACAGTCCTGTGATTGGTAATACTGGAGAACAGTCCTGTGATTGATAACACTGGAGAACAGTCCTGTGAATGGTAAAACTGGAGAACAGTCCCGTGATTGGTAACACTGGAGAACAGTCCCGTCCTTGGTAACAATGGAGTACAGTCCTGTGATTGGTAACACTTGAGAATAGTCCTGTGATTGGTTACACTGGGGAACAGTCCTTTGATTGGTAACACTGGAGAACCGTCCTGAGAAGGGTAACACTGGAGAACTGTCCTGTGATTGGTAAAACTGGAGAATAGTCCTGTCCTTGGTAACACTGTAGAACCGTCCAGTGATTGGTAACACTGGAGAACAGTCCTGTGATTGATAACACTGGAAAACAGTCCTGTGAATGGTAAAACTGGAGAACAGTCCTGTGATTGGTAACACTGGAGAACATTCCTGTCCTTGGTAACAATGCAGTACAGTCCTGTGATTGGTAATACTTGAGAATAGTCCTGTGATTGTTTACACTGGTGAACCGTCCTGTGATGGGCAACACTGGAGAACAGTCCTGCGAATGGTAACACTGGAGAACAGTCCTGTCCATGGTAACAATGTAGATCCATCCAGTGATTGGTAACACTGGAGTACCGTCCTGTGATTGGTAACACTGGAGAACAGTCCTGAGATTGGTAACACTGGAGAACAGTCCTGTCCTTGGTAACACTGGAGAACTGTCCTGTGATTGGTAACACTGGAGAACAGTCCTGTGATTGGTAACACTGGGGAACATTCCTGCCCTTGGTAACAATGGAGAACAGTCCTGTGATTGGTAACACTGGGAAACCGTCCTGTGATTGGTAACACTGGGGAACAATCCTTTGCTTGGTAACACTGGAGAAGAGACCTGTGATTGGTAACACTGGAGCACAGTCCTGTGATTGGTAACACTGGAGAACAGTCCTGTGCATGGTTACACTGTAGAACCGTCCAGTGATTGGTAACACTTGAAAACCGTGCTGTGATTGGTAACACTGGACAACAGTCCTGTGATTGGTAATACTGTAGAACAGTCCTGTCCTTGGTAACACTTGAGAACCTTCCTGTGATTGGTAACACTGGAGAAGAGTCCTGTCCTTGGTAAAAATGCGGAAGAGTCCTACCCTTGGTAACAGTGGGGAACAGTCCTGTCCACTGTAACACTGGAGAACAGTCCTGCTAATGGAAAACTGGAGAAGAGTCCTGTGATTGGTAACACTGGAGAACAGTCCTGTCCTTGGTAACACTGGAGAACAGTCCTGTGATTGGTAACACTGGAGAATAGTCCTGTGATTGGTATCACTGGGGAACAGTGCTGTGATTGGTAACACTGGAGAACCGTCCTGAGATGGGCAACACTGGAGAACAGTCCTGTGATTTTTAATACTGGAGAACAGTCCTGTCCTTGGTAACACTGTAGAACCGTCCTGTGATTGATAACACTGGAGAACATTCCTGTGAATGGTAACACTGGAGAACAGTCCTGTGATTGGTAACACTGGAGAACAGTCCTCTCCTTGGTAACACTGGGGAACAGGCCTGCCCTTGGTAAAATTGGGGAACATTCCTGTCCTCTGTAACACTGGAGAACAGTCCTGTGAATGGTAAAACTGGAGAACATTCCTGTGATTGGTAACACTGGAGAACATTCCTGTCATTGGTAACACGGGAGTACAGTCCTGTGATTGGTAACACTGGAGAATAGTTCTGTGATTGGTAACACTGGGGAACAGTCCTGTGATTGGTAACACTGGAGAACCGTCCAGTGATGGGTAACACTGGAGAACAGTCCTGTGATTGGTAACACTGGAGAACAGTCCTTTCCTTGGTAACACTGTAGATCCGTCCAGTGATTGGTAACACTGGAGAACCGTCCTGTGATTGGTAACACTGGAGAACAGTCCTGTGATTGGTAACACTGGAGAACAGTCCTGTCCTTGGTAACACTGGGGAACAGTCCTGTGATTGGTAACACTGGAGAACCGTCCAGTGATTGGTAACACTGGAGAACAGTCCTGTGATTGGTAACACTGGAGAACAGTCCTGTCCTTGGAAACACTGTAGATCCGTCCAGTGATTGGTAACACTGGAGAACCGTCCTGTGATTGGTAACACTGGAGAACAGTCCTGTGATTGGTAACACTGGAGAACAGTCCTGTCCTTGGTAACACTGGAGAACCGTCCTGTGATTGGTAACACTGGAGAACTGTCCAGTGATTGGTAACACTTGAGAACAGTCCTGTCCATGGTAACACTGTAGAACCGTCCAGTGATTGGTAACACTGGAGAACCGTCCTGTGATTGGTAACACTGCAGAACAGTCCTGTGATTGGTAAAACTGGAGAACAGTCCTGTCCTTGGTAACACTGGAGAACCATCCTGTGATTGGTAACACTGGAGAACAGTCCTTTGATTGGTAACACTGGAGAACAGTCCTGTGATTGGTAACACTGGAGAACAGTCCTGTGATTGGTAACACTGGGGAACAGTCCTTTGCTTGGTAACACCGGAGAAGAGACCTGTGATTGGTAACACTGGAGAACAGTCCTGTGATTGGTAACACTGGAGAACAGTCCTGTCCATGGTAACACTGTAGAACCGTCCATGAATGGTAACACTTGACAACCGTCCTGTGATTGGCAGCACTGGACAACAGTCCTGTGATTGGTAAAACTGGAGAACAGTCCCGTCCTTGGTAACACTGGAGAACCGTCCTGTGATTGGTAACACTGGAGAACTGTCCTGTCCTTGCTAAAACTGGAGAACAGTCCTGTGATTGGTAACACTGGAGAACAGTCCTGTGATTGGTAACACTGGAGAACAGTCCTGTCCTTGGTAACACTGGGGAACAGCCCTACCCTTGGTAACAGTGGGGAATAGTCCTGTCCACTGTAACACTGGAGAACAGTCCTGTGAATGGAAAGCTGGAGAACAGTCCTGTGATTGGTAACACTGGAGAACAGTCCTGTCCTTGGTAACACTGGAGAACAGGCTGTGATTGGTAACAAAGGGGAACAGTCCTGTGTTTGGTAACACTGGTGAACCGTCCTGAGATGGGTAACACTGGAGAACAGTCCTGTGATTTTTAATACTGGAGAACAGTCCTGTCCTTGGTAACACTGTAGATCCGTCCAGTGATTGGTAACACTGGAGAACCGTCCTGTGATTGGTAACACTGGAGAACAGTCCTGTGATTGGTAACACTGGAGAACAGTCCTGTCCTTGGAAACACTGGGGAACAGTCCTGTGATTGGTAACACTGGAGAACCGTCCTGTGATGGGTAACACTGGAGAACAGTCCTGTGATTGGTAACACTGGAGAACAGTCCTGTCCTTGGTAACACTATAGATCCGTCCAGTGATTGGTAACACTGGAGAACCGTCCTGTGATTGGTAACACTGGAGAACAGTCCTGTGATTGGTAACACTGGAGAACAGTCCTGTCCTTGGTAACACTGGAGAACCGTCCTGTGATTGGTAACACTGGAGAACTGTCCAGTGATTGGTAACACTTGAGAACAGTCCTGTCCATGGTAACACTGTAGAACCGTCCAGTGATTGGTAACACTGGAGAACCGTCCTGTGATTGGTAACACTGGAGAACAGTCCTGTGATTGGTAAAACTGGAGAACAGTCCTGTCCTTGGTAACACTGGAGAACCGTCCTGTGATTGGTAACACTGGAGAACAGTCCTTTGATTGGTAACACTGGAGAACAGTCCTGTGATTGGTAACACTGGAGTACAGTCCTGTGATTGGTAACACTGGAGAACAGTCCTGTGATTGGTAACACTGGAGAACAGTCCTGTGATTGGTAACACTGGGGCACAGTCCTGCCCTTGGTAACAATGGAGAACAGTCCTGTGATTGGTAACACTGGGAAACCGTTCTGTGATTGGTAACACTGGAGAACAGTCCTCTGATTGGTAACACTGGAGAACAGTCCTGTCCATGGTAACACTGTAGAACCGTCCAGTGAATGGTAACAATTGACAACCGTCCTGTGATTGGCAACACTGGACAACAGTCCTGTGATTGGTAAAACTGGAGAACAGTCCTGTCCTTGGTAACACTGGAGAACCGTCCTGTGATTGGTAACACTGGAGAACTGTCCTGTCCTTGCTAAAACTGGAGAACAGTCCTGTGATTGGTAACACTGGAGAACAGTCCTGTGATTGGTAACACTGGAGAACAGTCCTGTCCTTGGTAACACTGGGGAACAGCCCTACCCTTGGTAACAGTGGGGAATAGTCCTGTCCACTGTAACACTGGAGAACAGTCCTGTGAATGGAAAGCTGGAGAACAGTCCTGTGATTGGTAACACTGGAGAACAGTCCTGTCCTTGGTAACACTGGAGAACAGTCCTGTGATTGGTAACAAAGGGGAACAGTCCTGTGTTTGGTAACACTGGTGAACCGTCCTGAGATGGGTAACACTGGAGAACAGTCCTGTGATTTTTAATACTGGAGAACAGTCCTGTCCTTGGTAACACGGTAGAACCGTCCAGTGGTTGGTAACACTGGAGAACCGTCCTGTGATTGATAACACTGGAGAACAGTCCTGTGAATGGTAACACTGGAGAACAGTCCTGTGATTGGTAACACTGGAGAACAGTCCTCTCCTTGGTAACACTGGGGAACAGGCCTGCCCTTGGTAAAATTGGGGAACAGTCTTGTCCTCTGTAACACTGTAGAACAGTCCTGTGAATGGTAAAACTGGAGAACAGTCCTGTGATTGGTAACACTGGACAACAGTCCTGTGATTGGTAACACTGGAGAACAGTCCTGTCCTTGGTAACACTGGGGAACAGGCCTACCCTTGGTAACAGTGGGGAGCTGTCCTGTCCACTGTAACACTGGAGAATAGTCCTGTGAATGGAAAACTGGAGAACAGTCCTGTGATTGGTAACACTGGAGAAAAGTCCTGTCCTTGGTAACACTTGAGAACAGTCCTGTGATTGGTAACACTGGAGAATAGTCCTGTGATTGGTATCACTGGAGAAAAGTCCTGTCCTTGGTAACACTTGAGAACAGTCCTGTGATTGGTAACACTGGAGAATAGTCCTGTGATTGGTATCACTGGGGAACAGTCCTGTGATTGGTAACACTGGAGAACCTTCCTGAGATGGGTAACACTGGAGAACAGTCCTGTGATTTTTAATAGTGGAGAACAGTCCTGTCCTTGGTAACACTGTAGAACCGTCCAGTGATTGGTAACACTGGAGAACCATCCTGTGATTGATAACACTGGAGAACAGTCCTGTGAATGGTAACACTGGAGAACAGTCCTGTCCTTGGTAACACTGGGGAAGAGTCGCCTCCTTGGTACAACTGGGGAACAGTCCTGTGTTAGGTAACACTGGAGAACCGTCCTGTGATTGGTAACACTTGAGAACAGTCCTGTCCATGGTAACACTGTAGAACCGTTCAGTGTTTGGTAACACTGGAGAACCGTCCTGTGATTGGTAACACTGGACAACAGTCCTGTGATTGGTAAAACTGTAGAACAGTCCTGTCCTTGGTAACACTGGAGAACCGTCCTGTGATTGGTAACACTGGAGAACAGTCCTTTGATTGGTAACACTGGAGAGCAGTCCTGTGAATGGTAACACTGGAGAACAGTCCTGTGATTGGTAACACTGGAGAACAGTCCTCTCCTTGGTAACACTGGGGAACAGGCCTGCCCTTGGTAAAATTGGGGAACAGTCCTGTCCTCTGTAACACTGTAGAACAGTCCTGTGAATGGTAAAACTGGAGAAAAGTCCTGTGATTGCTAACACTGGAAAACAGTCCTGTGATTGGTAACACTGGAGAACAGTCCTGTCCTTGGTAACACTGGGGAACAGGCCTACCCTTGGTAACAGTGGGGAACAGTCCTGTCCACTGTAACACTGGAGAATTTTCCTGTGAATGGAAAACTGGAGAACAGTCCTGTGATTGGTAACACTGGAGAAAAGTCCTGTCCTTGGTAAAACTGGAGAACAGTCCTGTGATTGGTAACACTGGAGAATAGTCCTGTGATTGGTATCACTGGGGAACAGTCCTGTGATTGGTAACACTGGAGAACCTTCCTGAGATGGGTAACACTGGAGAACAGTCCTGTGATTTTTAATACTGGAGAACAGTCCTGTCCATGGTAACACTGTAGAACCGTCCATGAATGGTAACACTTGACAACCGTCCTGTGATTGGCAACACTGGACAACAGTCCTGTGATTGGTAAAACTGGAGAACAGTCCTGTCCTTGGTAACACTGGAGAACCGTCCTGTGATTGGTAACACTGGAGAACTGTCCTGTCCTTGCTAAAACTGGAGAACAGTCCTGTGATTGGTAACACTGGAGAACAGTCCTGTGATTGGTAACACTGGAGAACAGTCCTGTCCTTGGTAACACTGGGGAACAGCCCTACCCTTGGTAACAGTGGGGAATAGTCCTGTCCACTGTAACACTGGAGAACAGTCCTGTGAATGGAAAGCTGGAGAACAGTCCTGTGATTGGTAACACTGGAGAACAGTCCTGTCCTTGGTAACACTGGAGAACAGTCCTGTCCTTGGTAACACTGGAGAACAGTCCTGTGATTGGTAACAAAGCGGAACAGTCCTGTGTTTGGTAACACTGGTGAACCGTCCTGAGATGGGTAACACTGGAGAACATTCCTGTGATTTTTAATACTGGAGAACAGTCCTGTCCTTGGTAACAATGTAGATCCGTCCAGTGATTGGTAACACTGGAGAACCGTCCTGTGATTGGTAACACTGGAGAACAGTCCTGTGATTGGTAACACTGGAGAACAGTCCTGTCCTTGGAAACACTGGGGAACAGTCCTGTGATTGGTAACACTGGAGAACCGTCCTGTGATGGGTAACACTGGAGAACAGTCCTGTGATTGGTAACACTGGAGAACAGTCCTGTCCTTGGTAACACTATAGATCCGTCCAGTGATTGGTAACACTGGAGAACCGCCCTGTGATTGGTAACACTGGAGAACAGTCCTGTGATTGGTAACACTGGAGAACAGTCCTGTCCTTGGTAAGACTGGAGAACCGTCCTGTGATTGGTAACACTGGAGAACTGTCCAGTGATTGGTAACACTTGAGAACAGTCCTGTCCATGGTAACACTGTAGAACCGTCCAGTGATTGGAAACACTGGAGAACCGTCCTGTGATTGGTAACACTGGAGAACAGTCCTGTGATTGGTAAAACTGGAGAACAGTCCTGTCCTTGGTAACACTGGAGAACCGTCCTGTGATTGGTAACACTGGAGAACAGTCCTTTGATTGGTAACACTGGAGAACAGTCCTGTGATTGGTAACACTGGAGTACAGTCCTGTGATTGGTAACACTGGAGAACAGTCCTGTGATTGGTATCACTGGAGAACAGTCCTGTGATTGGTAACACTGGGGCACAGTCCTGCCCTTGGTAACAATGGAGAACAGTCCTGTGATTGGTAACACTGGGAAACCGTTCTGTGATTGGTAACACTGGGGAACAGTCCTTTGCTTGGTAACACCGGAGAAGAGACCTGTGATTGGTAACACTGGAGAACAGTCCTGTGATTGGTAACACTGGAGAACAGTCCTGTCCATGGTAACACTGTAGAACCGTCCAGTGAATGGTAACAATTGACAACCATCCTGTGATTGGCAACACTGGACAACAGTCCTGTGATTGGTAAAACTGGAGAACAGTCCTGTCCTTGGTAACACTGGAGAACCGTCCTGTGATTGGTAACACTGGAGAACTGTCCTGTCCTTGCTAAAACTGGAGAACAGTCCTGTGATTGGTAACACTGGAGAACAGTCCTGTGATTGGTAACACTGGAGAACAGTCCTCTCCTTGGTAACACTGGGGAACAGGCCTGCCCTTGGTAAAATTGGGGAACAGTCTTGTCCTCTGTAACACTGTAGAACAGTCCTGTGAATGGTAAAACTGGAGAACAGTCCTGTGATTGGTAACACTGGAGAAAAGCCCTGTCCTTGGTAACACTTGAGAACAGTCCTGTGATTGGTAACACTGGAGAATAGTCCTGTGATTGGTATCACTGGGGAACAGTCCTGTGATTGGTAACACTGGAGAACCTTCCTGAGATGGGTAACACTGGAGAACAGTCCTGTGATTTTTAATAGTGGAGAGCAGTCCTGTCCTTGGTAACACTGTAGAACCGTCCAGTGATTGGTAACACTGGAGAACCATCCTGTGATTGATAACACTGGAGAACAGTCCTGTGAATGGTAACACTGGAGAACAGTCCTGTCCTTGGTAACACTGGGGAAGAGTCGCCTCCTTGGTACAACTGGGGAACAGTCCTGTGTTAGGTAACACTGGAGAACCGTCCTGTGATTGGTAACACTTGAGAACAGTCCTGTCCATGGTAACACTGTAGAACCGTTCAGTGTTTGGTAACACTGGAGAACCGTCCTGTGATTGGTAACACTGGACAACAGTCCTGTGATTGGTAAAACTGTAGAACAGTCCTGTCCTTGGTAACACTGGAGAACCGTCCTGTGATTGGTAACACTGGAGAACAGTCCTTTGATTGGTAACACTGGAGAGCAGTCCTGTGAATGGTAACACTGGAGAACAGTCCTGTGATTGGTAACACTGGAGAACAGTCCTCTCCTTGGTAACACTGGGGAACAGGCCTGCCCTTGGTAAAATTGGGGAACAGTCCTGTCCTCTGTAACACTGTAGAACAGTCCTGTGAATGGTAAAACTGGAGAAAAGTCCTGTGATTGCTAACACTGGAAAACAGTCCTGTGATTGGTAACACTGGAGAACAGTCCTGTCCTTGGTAACACTGGGGAACAGGCCTACCCTTGGTAACAGTGGGGAACAGTCCTGTCCACTGTAACACTGGAGAATTTTCCTGTGAATGGAAAACTGGAGAACAGTCCTGTGATTGGTAACACTGGAGAAAAGTCCTGTCCTTGGTAAAACTGGAGAACAGTCCTGTGATTGGTAACACTGGAGAATAGTCCTGTGATTGGTATCACTGGGGAACAGTCCTGTGATTGGTAACACTGGAGAACCTTCCTGAGATGGGTAACACTGGAGAACAGTCCTGTGATTTTTAATACTGGAGAACAGTCCTGTCCATGGTAACACTGTAGAACCGTCCAGTGAATGGTAACACTTGACAACCGTCCTGTGATTGGCAACACTGGACAACAGTCCTGTGATTGGTAAAACTGGAGAACAGTCCTGTCCTTGGTAACACTGGAGAACCGTCCTGTGATTGGTAACACTGGAGAACTGTCCTGTCCTTGCTAAAACTGGAGAACAGTCCTGTGATTGGTAACACTGGAGAACAGTCCTGTGATTGGTAACACTGGAGAACAGTCCTGTCCTTGGTAACACTGGGGAACAGCCCTACCCTTGGTAACAGTGGGGAATAGTCCTGTCCACTGTAACACTGGAGAACAGTCCTGTGAATGGAAAGCTGGAGAACAGTCCTGTGATTGGTAACACTGGAGAACAGTCCTGTCCTTGGTAACACTGGAGAACAGTCCTGTCCTTGGTAACACTGGAGAACAGTCCTGTGATTGGTAACAAAGCGGAACAGTCCTGTGTTTGGTAACACTGGTGAACCGTCCTGAGATGGGTAACACTGGAGAACATTCCTGTGATTTTTAATACTGGAGAACAGTCCTGTCCTTGGTAACAATGTAGATCCGTCCAGTGATTGGTAACACTGGAGAACCGTCCTGTGATTGGTAACACTGGAGAACAGTCCTGTGATTGGTAACACTGGAGAACAGTCCTGTCCTTGGAAACACTGGGGAACAGTCCTGTGATTGGTAACACTGGAGAACCGTCCTGTGATGGGTAACACTGGAGAACAGTCCTGTGATTGGTAACACTGGAGAACAGTCCTGTCCTTGGTAACACTATAGATCCGTCCAGTGATTGGTAACACTGGAGAACCGCCCTGTGATTGGTAACACTGGAGAACAGTCCTGTGATTGGTAACACTGGAGAACAGTCCTGTCCTTGGTAAGACTGGAGAACCGTCCTGTGATTGGTAACACTGGAGAACTGTCCAGTGATTGGTAACACTTGAGAACAGTCCTGTCCATGGTAACACTGTAGAACCGTCCAGTGATTGGAAACACTGGAGAACCGTCCTGTGATTGGTAACACTGGAGAACAGTCCTGTGATTGGTAAAACTGGAGAACAGTCCTGTCCTTGGTAACACTGGAGAACCGTCCTGTGATTGGTAACACTGGAGAACAGTCCTTTGATTGGTAACACTGGAGAACAGTCCTGTGATTGGTAACACTGGAGTACAGTCCTGTGATTGGTAACACTGGAGAACAGTCCTGTGATTGGTATCACTGGAGAACAGTCCTGTGATTGGTAACACTGGGGCACAGTCCTGCCCTTGGTAACAATGGAGAACAGTCCTGTGATTGGTAACACTGGGAAACCGTTCTGTGATTGGTAACACTGGGGAACAGTCCTTTGCTTGGTAACACCGGAGAAGAGACCTGTGATTGGTAACACTGGAGAACAGTCCTGTGATTGGTAACACTGGAGAACAGTCCTGTCCATGGTAACACTGTAGAACCGTCCAGTGAATGGTAACAATTGACAACCATCCTGTGATTGGCAACACTGGACAACAGTCCTGTGATTGGTAAAACTGGAGAACAGTCCTGTCCTTGGTAACACTGGAGAACCGTCCTGTGATTGGTAACACTGGAGAACTGTCCTGTCCTTGCTAAAACTGGAGAACAGTCCTGTGATTGGTAACACTGGAGAACAGTCCTGTGATTGGTAACACTGGAGAACAGTCCTCTCCTTGGTAACACTGGGGAACAGGCCTGCCCTTGGTAAAATTGGGGAACAGTCTTGTCCTCTGTAACACTGTAGAACAGTCCTGTGAATGGTAAAACTGGAGAACAGTCCTGTGATTGGTAACACTGGAGAAAAGCCCTGTCCTTGGTAACACTTGAGAACAGTCCTGTGATTGGTAACACTGGAGAATAGTCCTGTGATTGGTATCACTGGGGAACAGTCCTGTGATTGGTAACACTGGAGAACCTTCCTGAGATGGGTAACACTGGAGAACAGTCCTGTGATTTTTAATAGTGGAGAGCAGTCCTGTCCTTGGTAACACTGTAGAACCGTCCAGTGATTGGTAACACTGGAGAACCATCCTGTGATTGATAACACTGGAGAACAGTCCTGTGAATGGTAACACTGGAGAACAGTCCTGTCCTTGGTAACACTGGGGAAGAGTCGCCTCCTTGGTACAACTGGGGAACAGTCCTGTGTTAGGTAACACTGGAGAACCGTCCTGTGATTGGTAACACTTGAGAACAGTCCTGTCCATGGTAACACTGTAGAACCGTTCAGTGATTGGTAACACAGTAGAACCGTCCTGTGATTGGTAACACTGGACAACAGTCCTGTGATTGGTAAAACTGTAGAACAGTCCTGTCCTTGGTAACACTGGAGAACCGTCCTGTGATTGGTAACACTGGAGAACAGTCCTTTGATTGGTAACACTGGAGAGCAGTCCTGTGAATGGTAACACTGGAGAACAGTCCTGTGATTGGTAACACTGGAGAACAGTCCTCTCCTTGGTAACACTGGGGAACAGGCCTGCCCTTGGTAAAATTGGGGAACAGTCCTGTCCTCTGTAACACTGTAGAACAGTCCTGTGAATGGTAAAACTGGAGAAAAGTCCTGTGATTGGTAACACTGGAGAACAGTCCTGTGATTGGTAACACTGGAGAACAGTCCTGTCCTTGGTAACACTGGGGAACAGGCCTACCCTTGGTAACAGTGGGGAACAGTCCTGTCCACTGTAACACTGGAGAATTTTCCTGTGAATGGAAAACTGGAGAACAGTCCTGTGATTGGTAACACTGGAGAAATGTCCTGTCCTTGGTAAAACTGGAGAACAGTCCTGTGATTGGTAACACGGGAGAATAGTCCTGTGATTGGTATCACTGGGGAACAGTCCTGTGATTGGTAACACTGGAGAACCTTCCTGAGATGGGTAACACTGGAGAACAGTCCTGTGATTTTTAATACTGGAGAACAGTCCTGTCCTTGGTAACACTGTAGAACCGTCCAGTGATTGGTAACACTGGAGAACCGTCCTGTGATTGATAACACTGGAGAACAGTCCTGTGAATGGGAACACTGGAGAACAGTCCTGTCCTTGGTAACACTGGGGAAGAGTCGCCTCCTTGGTACAACTGGGGAACAGTCCTGTGTTAGGTAACACTGGAGAACCGTCCTGTGATTGGTAACACTGGAGAACTGTCCAGTGATTGGTAACACTTGAGAACAGTCCTGTCCATGGTAACACAGTAGAACCGTTCAGTGATTGGTAACACTGGAGAACCGTCCTGTGATTGGTAACACTGGAGAACCGTCCTGTGATTGGTAACACTGGAGAATATTCCTGTGATTGGTAACACTGGGGAACATTCCTGTG
This sequence comes from Carcharodon carcharias, assembly GCF_017639515.1. Lineage (NCBI taxonomy): Eukaryota > Metazoa > Chordata > Chondrichthyes > Lamniformes > Lamnidae > Carcharodon > Carcharodon carcharias. Next base: position 68,072,818 of record NC_054479.1, read on the forward strand.
ATTGGCAACACTGGAGAACCGTCCAGAGATGGGTAACACTGGAGAACAGTCCTGTCATTGGTAACACTGTCGAACCGTCCAGTGATTGGTAACACTGGGGAACTGTCCTGTGATTGATAACACTGGAGAACAGTCCTGTGAATGCTAACACTGGAGAACAATCCTGTGATTGGTAACACTGGAGAACAGTCCCGTCCTTGGTAACAATGGAGTACAGTCCTGTGATTGGTAACACTGGAGAATAGTCCTGTGATTGGTAACACTGTGGAAAGGTCCTGTGTTTGGTAACACTGGAGAACCGTCCTGTGATTTGCAACACTGGAGAACAGTCCTGCGAATGGTAACACTGGAGAACAGTCCTGTCCTTGGTAACACTGTAGATCCGTCCAGTGATTGGTAACACTGGAGAACCGTCCTGTGATTGGTTACACTGGAGAACAGTCCTGTGATTGGTAACACTGGAGAACAGTCCTGTCCTTGGTAACACTGGAGAACCGTCCTGTGATTGGTAACACTGGAGAACATTGCTGTGATTGGTAACACTGGGGTACATTCCTGCCCTTGGTAACAATGGAGAACAGTCCTGTGATTGGAAACACTGGGAAACCGTCCTGTGATTGGTAACACTGGGGAACAGTCCTTTGCTTGGTAACACCGGAAAAAGTCCTGTCCATGGTAACACTGTAGAACCGTCCAGTGATTGGTAGCACTTGACAACCGTCCTGTGATAGGCAACACTGGACAACAGTCCTGTGATTGGTAAAACTGGAGAACAGTCCTGTCCTTGGTAACACTGGAGAACCGTCCTGTGATTGGTAACACTGGAGAACAGTCCTGTCCTTGGAAACACTGGTGAACAGGCCTACCCTTGGTTACAGTGGGGAACAGTCCTGTCCACTGTAACACTGGAGAACAGTCCTGTGAATGGAAAGCTGGAGAACAGTCCTGTGATTGGTAACACTGGAGAAAAGGCCTGTTCTTGGTAACACTGGAGAACAGTCCTGTGATTGGTAACACTGGAGAATAGTCCTGTGATTGGTAACACTGGGGAACAGTCCTGTGATTGGTAACAGTGGAGAACTGTGCTGAGATGGGTAAAACTGGAGAACAGTCCTGTGATTTTTAACACTGGAGATCAGTCCTGTCCTTGGTAACACTGTAGAACCGTCCAGTGATTGGTAACACTGGAGAACCGTTCTCTGATTGATAACACTGGAGAACAGTCCTGTGAATGGTAACACTTTAGAACAGACCTGTGATTGGTAACACTGGAGAACAGTCCTCTCCTTGGTAACACTGGGGAACAGGCCTGCCCTTGGTAAAATTGGGGAACAGTCCTGTCCTCTGTAACACTGTAGAACAGTCCTGTGAATGATATAACTGGAGAACAGTCCAGTGATTGGTAACACTGGAGAACAGTCCTGTGATTCGTAACACTGGAGAACATTCCTGTCCTTGGTAACAATGGGGAACAGGCCTACCCTTGGTAACAGTGGGGAACAGTCCTGTCCACTGTAACACTGGAGAACAGTCCTGTGAATGGTAAAACTGGAGAACAGTCCTGTGATTGGTAACACTAGAGAACAGTCCTGTCCTTGGTCACACGGGAGTACAGTCCTGTGATTGGTAACACTGGAGAATAGTTCTGTGATTGGTAACACTGGGGAACAGTCCTGTGATTGGTACCACTGGAGAACCGTCCAGTGATGGGTAACACTGGAGAACAGTCCTCTCCTTGGTAACACTGTAGATCCGTCCAGTGATTGGTAAGACTGGAGAAAAGTCCTGTGATTGGTAACACTGGAGAGCAGTCTTGTCCTTGGTAACACTGGAGAACCGTCCTGTGATTGGTAACACTGGAGAACAGTCCTGTCCATGGTAACACTTTTGAACCGTCCAGGGATTGGTAACACTGGAGAAACGTCCTGTGATTGGTAACACTGGAGAACAGTCCTGTGATTGGTAAAACTGGAGAACAGTCCTGTCCTTGGTAACACTGGAGAACCGTCCTGTGATTGGTAACACTGGAGAACATTCCTTTGATTGGTAACACTGGAGAACAGTCCTGTGATTGGTAACACTGGAGAACAGTCCTGTGATTGGTAACACTGGAGAACAGACCTGTACTTGGTAACACTGGGGAACAGGCCTACCCTTGGTAACAGTGGGGAACAGTCCTGTCCACTGTAACACTGGAGAACAGTCCTGTGAATTGAAAACTGGAGAACAGTCCTGTGATTGGTAACACTGGAGAAAAGTCCTGTCCTTGGTAACACTGGAGAACAGTCCTGTGATTGGTAACACTGTAGAATAGTCCTGTGATTGGTATCACTGGGGAACAGTCCAGTGATTGGTAACACTGGAGAACCGTCCTGAGATGGGTAACACTGGAGAAGAGTACAGTGATTTTAAATACTGGAGAACAGTCCTGTCCTTGGTAACACTGTAGAACCGTCCAGTGATTGGTAACACTGGAGAAGCGTCCTGTGATTGATAACACTGGAGAACAGTCCTGTGAATGGTAACACTGGAGAACAGTCCTGTGATTGGTGACACTGGAGAACAGTCCCCTCCTTGGTAACACTGGGGAACAGGCCTGCCCTTTGTAAAATTGGGGAAGAGTCCTGTCCTCTGTAACACTGGAGAACAGTCCTGTGAATGGTAAAACTGGAGAAGAGTCCTGTGATTGGTAACACTGGAGAACAGTCCTGTCTTTGGTAACACTGGAGTACAGTCCTGTGATTGGTAACACTGGGGAACAGTCCTGTGATTGGTAACACTGGAGACCGTCCAGTGATTGGTAACACTGGAGAACAGTCCTGTGATTGGTAACACTGGAGAACAGTCCTCTCCTTGGTAACACTGTAGATCCGTCCAGTGGTTGGTAACACTGGAGCACCGTCCTGTGATTGATAACACTGGAGAACTGTCCTGTGAATGCTAACACTGGAGAACAGTCCTGTGATTGGTAACACTGGAGAACAGTCCTGTCCTTGGTAACAATGGAGTACAGTTTTGTGATTGGTAACACTGGAGAATATTCCTGTGATTGGTAACACTGGGGAACAGTCCTGTGATTGGTAACACTGAAGAACCGTCCTGTGATGGGCAACAATGGAGAACAGTCCTGCGAATGGTAACACTGGAGAACAGTCCTGTCCTTTGTAACACTTTAGATCCGTCCAGTGATTGGTAACACTGGAGAACCGTCCTGTGATTGATAACACTGGAGAACAGTCCTGTGATTGGTAACACTGGAGAACAGTCCTGTCATTGGTAACACTGGAGAACCGTCCTGTGATTGGTAACACTGGAGTACAGTCCTGTGATTGGTAACACTGGGGCACATTCCTGCCCTTGGTAACAATGGAGAACAGTCCTGTGATTGGTAACACTGGGAAACCGTCCTGTGATTGGTAACACTGGGGAACAGTCCTTTGCTTGGTAACACCGCAGAAGAGACCTGTGATTGGTAACACTGGAGAACAGTCCTGTGATTGGTAACACTGGAGAACTATCCTGTCCATGGTAACACTTTAGAACCGTCCAGTGATTGGTAACACTTGACAACCGTCCTCTGATTGGCAACACTGGACAACAGTCATGTGATTGGTAAAACTGGAGAACAGTCCTGTCCTTGGTAACACTGGAGAACTGTCCTTTGATTGGTAACACTGGAGAACAGTCCTGTTTTTGCTAAAACTGGAGAACAGTCCTGTGATTGGTTTCACTGGAGAACAGTCCTGTCCTTGGTAACACTGGGGAACAGGCCTACCCTTGGTAACAGTGGGGAACAGTACTGTCCACTGTAACACTGGAGAACAGTCCTGTGAATGGAAAGCTGGAGAACAGTCCTGTGAATGGTAAAGCTGGAGAACTGTCCTGTGATTGGTAACACTGGAGAACAGTCCTGTGATTGGTAACACTGGAGAACAGTCCTGTCCTTGGTAACACTGGGGAACAGGCCTACCCTTGGTAACAGTGGGGAACAGTCCTGTGCACTGTAACACTGGAGAACAGTCCTGTGAATGGAAAACTGGAGAACAGTCCTGTGATTGGTAACACTGAAGAAAAGTCCTGTCCTTGGTAACACTGGAGAACAGTCCTGTGATTGGTAACACTGGAGAATAGTCCTGTGATTGGTATCACTGGGGAACAGTCCTGTGATTGGTAACACTGGAGAACCGTCCTGAGATGTGTAACACTGGAGAACAGTCCTGTGATTTTTAATACTGGAGAACAGTCCTGTCCTTGGTAACACTGTAGAACCGTCCAGTGATTGGTAACACTGGAGAAGCGTCCTGTGATTGATAACACTGGAGAACAGTCCTGTGAATGGTAACACTGGAGAACAGTCCTGTGATTGGTGACACTGGAGAACAGTCCTCTCCTTGGTAACACTGGGGTACAGGCCTGCCCTTTGTAAAATTGGGGAAGAGTCCTGTCCTCTGTAACACTGGAGAACAGTCCTGTGATTGGTAACACTGGAGAACAGTCCTGTCTTTGGTAACACTGGAGTACAGTCCTGTGATTGGTAACACTGGTCAACAGTCCTGTGATTGGTAACACTGGAGAACCGTCCAGTGATGGGTAACACTGGAGAACAGTCCTGTGATTGGTAACACTGGAGAACCGTCCTCTCCTTGGTAACACTGTAGATCCGTCCAGTGATTGGTAACACTGGAGAACCGTCCTGTGATTGGTAACACTGGAGAAAAGTCCTGTGATTGATAACACTGGAGAACAGTCCTGTCCTTGGTAACACTGGAGAACCATCCTGTGATTGGTAACACTGGAGAACAGTCCAGTGATTGGTAACACTGGAGAACAGTCCTGTCCATGGTAACACTGGAGAACCGTCAGTGATTGATAACACTGGAGAACCGTCCTGTGATTGGTAACACTGGAGAACAGTCCTTTGATTGGTAACACTGGAGAAGAGTCCTGTGATTGGTAACATTGGAGAACCGTCCTGTTATTGGTAACACTGGAGAACAGTCCGTGGATTGGTAACACTGGAGAACAGTCCGGTGATTGGTAACACTGGAGTACAGTCCTGTCCTTGGTAACACTGGAGAACAGTCCTGTGATTGGTAACACTGGAGAACAGTCCTGTGATTGGTAACACTGTAGAACAGTCCTGTCCTTGGTAACACTGGGGAACAGGCCTACCCTTGGTAAAAGCGGGGAACAGTCCTGTCCACTGTAACACTGGAGAACAGTCCTGTGAATGGAAAACTGGTGAACAGTCCTGTGATTGGTAACACTGGAGAACAGTCCTGTCCTTGGTAACACTGGAGAACAGTCCTGTGATTGGTAACACTGGAGAATAGTCCTGTGATTGGTAACACTGGGGAAAAGTCCTGTGATTGGTACCACTGGAGAACCGTCCTGAGATGGGTAACACTGGAGAACAGTCCTGTTATTTTTAATACTGGAGAACAGTCCTGTCCTTGGTAACATTGTAGAACCTTCCAGTGATTGGTAACACTGGAGAACCGTCCTGTGATTGATAACACTGGAGAACAGTCCTGTGAATGGTAACACTGGAGAACAGTCCTGTGATTGGTAACACTGGAGAACCGTCCTGTGATTGGTAACACTGGAGAACTGTCCTGTGCATGGTAACACTGGGGAACACTCCTGTCCTTGGTAACACTGGGGAACAGTCCTGTCCTTGGTAACACTTGGGAAGAGTCCCCTCCTTGGTAAAACTGGGGAACAGTCCTGTTTAGGTAACACTGGAGAAAAGTCCTCTCAATGGTAACACTGCAGAACAGTCCTTTCCTAGGTAACACTGGGGAAAAGTCCTGTCCATGGAAGCACTGTGGAACAGTCCTGTCATTGGTAACACTGGGGAACAGTCCTGTGATTGATAACACTGGAGAACAGTCCTGTCCTTGGTAACACTGGGGAACAGGCCTACCCTTGGTAACAGTGGGGAACAGTCCTGTCCTTTGTAACACTGGAGAAGAGTCCTGTGAATGGAAAAACTGGAGAACAGTCCTGTGATTGGTAACGCTGGGGAACACTCCTGTCCTTGGTAACACTGGAGACAGTCCTGTGATTGGTGACACTGGAGAATAGTCCTGTGATTGGTAACACTGGGAAACAGTCCTTTGATTGGTAAGACTGGAGAACCGTCCAGAGATGGGTATCACTGGAGAACAGTCCTGTTAATGGTAATACTGGACAATAGTCCTGTCCTTCGTAACACTGTAGAAACGTCCAGTGATTGGTAACACTGGAGAACAGTCCTGTGATTGATAACACTGGAGAACAGTCCTGTGAATGGTAAAACTGGAGAACAGTCCTGTGATTGGTAACACTGGAGAACAGTCCTGTCCTTGGTAACAATGGAGTACAGTCCTGTGATTGGTAACACTTGAGAATAGTTCTGTGATTAGTAACACTTGGGAACTTTCCTGTGATTGGTAACACTGGAGAACGGTCCAGTGATGGGCAACACTGGAGAACAGTCCTGCGATTGGTAACACTGGAGAACAGTCCTGTCCTTGGTAACACTGTAGATCCGTCCAGTGATTGGTAACACTGGAGAACCGTCCTGTTATTGGTAACACTGGAGAACAGTCCTGTGATTGTTAACACTGGAGAACAGTCCTGTCCTTGGTAACACTGGAGAACCGTCCTGTGATTGGTAACACTGGAGAACAGTCCTGTCCTTGGTAACACTGGAGAACCGTCCTGTGATTGGTAACACTGGAGAACAGTCCTGTGATTGGTAACACTGGGGAACATTCCTGCCCTTGGTAACAATGGTGAACAGTCCTGTGATTGGTAACACTGGAGAACAGTCCTGTCCTTGGTAACACTGGGGAAGAGTCCCCTCCTTGGTAAAACTGGGGAACAGTCCTGTGTTAGGTAACACTGGAGAAAAGTCCGCTCAATGGTAATACTGTAGAACAGGCCTGTGATTGGTAACACTGGAGAACATTCCTTTCCTAGGTAACACTGGGGTACATTCGTGTCCCTGGAAACACTGTGGAACAGTCCTGTCATTTGTAACACTGGGGAACAGTCCTGTGATTGATAACACTGGAGAACAGTCCTGTGATTGGTAACACTGGAGAACAGTCCTGTGATTGGTAACACTGGAGAACAGTCCTGTCCTTGGTAACACTGGGGAACAGGCCTACCCTTGGTAACAGTGGGGAACAGTCCTGTCCTTGGTAACACTGGAGAAAAGTCCTGTGAATGGAAAAACTGGAGAACATTCCTGTGATTGGTAACGCTGGGGAACAGTCCTGTCCTTGGTAACACTGGAGACAGTCCTGTGATTGGTAACACTGGAGAATAGTCCTGTGATTGGTAACACTGGGGAACAGTCCTTTGATTGGTAACACTGGAGAACCGTCCTGTGATTGATAACACTGGAGAACTGTCCTGTGATTGGTAATACTGGACAATAGTCCTGTCCTTCGTAACACTGTAGAACCGTCCAGTGATTGTTAAAACTGGAGAACAGTCCTGTGATTGATAACAAATGAGAACAGTCCTGTGAATGGTAAAGCTGGAAAACAGTCCTGTGATTGGTAACACTGGAGAACAGTCCTGTCCTTGGTAACAATGGAGTACAGTCCTGTGATTGGTAACACTTGAGAATAGTCCTGTTTTTGGTAACACTTGGGAACAGTCCTGTGATTGGTAACACTGGAGAACCGTCCTGTGGTTGGTAACACTGGGAAACAGTCCTTTGCTTGGTAACACTGGAGAAGAGACCTGTAATTGGTAACACTGGAGAACAGTCCTGTGATTGGTAACACTGTAGAACAGTCCTGTCCTTGGTAACACTGGGGAACAGGCCTACACTTGGTAACAGTGGGGAACAGTCCAGTCCACTGTAACACTGGAGAACAGTCCTGTGAATGGTAACACTGGAGAACTGTCCTGTCCTTGGTAACACTCTAGAACCGTCCAGTGATTGGTAACACTTGAGAACCGTCCTGTGATTGGTAACACTGGACAACAGTCCTGTGATTGGTAAAACTGGAGAACAGTCCTGTCCTTGGTAACACTGGAGAACCGTCCTGTGATTGGTAACAGTGGAGAACAGTCCTGTCCTTGCTAAAACTGGTGAACAGACCTGTGATTGGTAACACTGGAGAACAGTCCTGTGATTGGTAACACTGGAGAACCGTCCTGTCCTTGGTAACACTGGGGAACAGGCCTACACTTGGTAACAGTGGGGAACAGTCCTGTCCACTGTAACACTGCAGAACAGTGCTGTGAATGGAAACCTGGAGAGAGTCCTGTGATTGGTAACACTGGAGAACAGTCCTGTCCTTGGTAACACTGGAGAACAGTCCTGTGATTGGTAACACTGGAGAATAGTCCTGTGATGGGTATCAATGGGGAACAGTCCTGTGATTGGTAACACTGGAGAACCGTCCTGAGATGGGTAACACTGGAGAACAGTCCTGTGATTTTTAATACTGGAGAACAGTCCTGTCCTTGGTAACACTGTAGAACCGTCCAGTGATTGGTAACACTGGAGAACCGTCCTGTTATTGATAACACTGGAGAACAGTCCTGTGAATGGTAACACTGGAGAACAGTCCTGTGATTGGTAACACTGGAGAACAGTCCTCTCCTTGGTAACACTGGGGAACAGGCCTACACTTGGTAACAGTGGGGAACAGTCCTGTCCACTGTAACACTGCAGAACAGACCTGTGAATGGAAAACTGGAGAAGAGTCCTGTGATTGGTAACACTGGAGAACAGTCCTGTCCTTGGTAACACTGGAGAACAGTCCTGTGATTGGTAACACTGGAGAATAGTCCTGTGATTGGTATCACTGGGGAACAGTCCTGTGATTGGTAACACTGGAGAACCGTCCTGGGATGGGTAACACTGGAGAACAGTCCTGTGATTTTTAATACTGGAGAACAGTCCTGTCCTTGGTAACACTGTAGAACCGTCCAGTGATTGGTAACACTGGAGAACCGTCCTGTGATTGATAACACTGGAGAACAGTCCTGTGAATGGTAACACTGGAGAACAGTCCTGTGATTGGTAACACTGGAGAACAGTCCTCTCCTTGGTAACACTGGGGTACAGGCCTGCTCTTGGTAAAACTGGGGAACATTCCTGTCCTCTGTAACACTGGAGAACAGTCCTGTGAATGGTAAAATTGGAGAACAGTCCCGTGAAAGGTAACACTGGAGAACAGTCCTGTTCTTGGTAACACGGGAGTAAAGTCCTGTGATTGGTAACACTGGAGAATAGTTCTGTGATTGGTAACACTGGGGAACAGTCCTGTGATTGGTAAGACTGGAGAACCGTCCAGTGATGGGTAACACTGGAGAACAGTCCTGTGATTGGTAACACTGGAGAACAGTCCTGTCCTTGTTAAAACTGTAGGTCCGTCCAGTGATTGGTAACTCTGGAGAACCGTCCTGTGATTGGTAACACTGGACAACAGTCCTGTGATTGGTAACACTGGATAACAGTCCTGTCCTTGGTAACACTGGAGAACCGTCCTGAGATGGGTAACACTCGAGAACAGTCCTGTGATTTATGATACTGGAGAACAGTCCTGCCCTTGGTAACACTGTAGAACCGTCGAGTGATTGGTAACACTGGAGAACCGTCCTGTGATTGATAACACTGGAGAACAGTCCTGTGAATGGTAACACTGGAGAACAGTCCTGTGATTGGTAACACTGGAGAACAGTCCTCTCCTTGGTAACACTGGGGAACAGGCCTACACTTGGTAACAGTGGGGAACAGTCCTGTCCACTGTAGCACTGCAGAACAGTCCTGTGAATGGAAAACTGGAGAAGAGTCCTGTGATTGGTAACACTGGAGAACAGTCCTGTCCTTGGTAACACTGGAGAACAGTCCTGTGATTGGTAACACTGGAGAATAGTCCTGTGATTGGTATCACTGGGGAACAGTCCTGTGATTGTAACACTGGAGAACCGTCCTGAGATGGGTAACACTGGAGAACAGTCCTGTGATTTTTAATATTGGAGAACAGTCCTGTCCTTGGTAACACTGTAGAACCGTCCAGTGATTGGTAACACTGGAGAACAGTCCTCTCCTTGGTAACACTGGGGAACAGGCCTGCTCTTGGTAAAACTGGGGAATATTCCTGTCCTCTGTAACACTGGGGAACAGTCCTGTGAATGGTAAAAATGGAGAACAGTCCCGTGATTGGTAACACTGGAGAACAGTCCTGTTCTTGGTAACACGGGAGTACAGTACTGTGATTGGTAACACTGGGGAATAGTTCTGTGATTGTTAACACTGGGGAACAGTCCTGTGATTGGTAAGACTGGAGAAACGTCCAGTGATGGGTAACACTGGAGAACAGTCCTGTGATTGGTAACAATGGAGAACAGTCCTGTCCTTGTTAACACTGTAGATCCGTCCAGTGATTGGTAACTCTGGAGAACCGTCCTGTGATTGGTAACACTGGACAACAGTCCTGTGATTGGTAACACTGGAGAACAGTCCTGTCCTTGGTAACACTGGAGAACCGTACTGTGATTGGTAACACTGGAGAACAGTCCAGTGATTGGTAACACTGGAGAACCGTCCTGTGATTGGTAACACTGGAGAACAGTCCTGTGATTGGTAAAACTGGAGAACAGTCCTGTCCTTGGTAACACTGGAGAACTGTCCTGTGATTGGTAACACTGGAGAACAGTCCTTTGATTGGTAACACTGGACAACAGTCCTGTGATTGGTAAAACTGGAGAACAGTCCTGTCCTTGGTAACCCTGGAGAACCGTCCTGTGATTGATAACACTGGAGGACATTCCTGTCCTTGCTAAAATTGGAGAACAGACCTGTGATTGGTAACACTGGAGAACAGTCCTGTGATTGGTAACACTGGAGAACAGTCCTGTCCTTGGTAACACTGGGGAACAGGCCTACGCTTGGTAACAGTGGGGAACAGTCCTGTCCACTGTAACACTGGAGAACAGTCCTGTGAATGGAAAACTGGAGAAGAGTCCTGTGATTGGTAACACTGGAGAACAGTCCTGCCCTTGGTAACACTGGAGAACAGTCCTGTGATTGGTAACACTGCAGAATGGTCCTGTGATTGGTATCTCTGGGGAACAGTCCTGTGATTGATAACACTGCAGAACCGTCCTGAGAGGGGTAACTCTGGAGAACAGTCCTGTGATTTTTAATACTGGAGAACAGTCCTGTCCTTGATAACAATGTAGAACCGTCCAGTGATTGGTAACACTGGAGAAGCGTCCTGTGATTGATAACACTGGAGAACAGTCCTGTGAAAGGTAACACTGGAGAACAGAGCTGTGATTGGTAACACTGGAGAACAGTCCTCTCCTTGGTAACACTGGGGTACAGGCCTGCCCTTGGTAAATCAGGGGAACATTCCTGTCCTCTGTAACACTGGAGAACAGTCCTGTGAACGGTAAAACTGGAGAACAGTACTGTGACTGGTAACACTGGAGAACAGTCCTGTCCTTGGTAACACGGGAGTACAGTCCTGTGATTGGTAACACTGGAGAATAGTTCTGTGATTGGTAACACTGGGGAACAGTCCTGTGATTGGTAACACTGGAGAACCGTCCAGTGATGGGTAACACTGGAGAACAGTCCTGCGATTGGTAACACTGGAGAACAGTCCTGTCCTTGGTAACACTGTAGATCCGTCCAGTGATTGATAACTCTGGAGAACCGTAGTGTGATTGGTAACACTGGACAACAGTCCTGTGATTGGTAACACTGGAGAACAGTCCTGTCCTTGGTAACATTGCAGAACCGTACTGTGATAGGTAACACTGGAGAACAGTCCAGTGATTGGTAACACTGGAGAAAAGTCCTGTCCATGGTAACACTGTAGAACCGTCCAGTGATTGGTAACACTGGAGAACCGCCCTGTGATTGGTAACACTGGAGAACAGTCCTGTGATTGGTAAAACTGGAGAACAGTCCTGTCCTTGGTAACACTGGAGAACCGTCCTGTGATTGGTAACACTGGAGAACAGTCCTTTGATTGGTAACACTGGAGAACCGTCCTGTGATTGGAAACACTGGAGAACAGTCCTGTGATTGGTAACACTGGAGAACAGTCCTGTCCTTGGTAACACTGGAGAACAGTCCTGTGATTTGTAACACTGGAGAATAGTCCTGTGATTGGTAACAGTGGGGAACAGTCCTGTGATTGGAAACACTGCAGAACCGTCCTGAGATGGGTAACACTGGAGAACAGTCCTGTGATGTGTATTACTGGAGAACAGTCCTGTCATTGGTTACAATGTGGAACCGTCCAGTGAATGGTAACACTGGAGAACAGTCCTGTGAATGGTAACACTGGAGAACAGACCTGTGATTGGTAACACTGGAGAACAGTCCTGTCCTTGGTAACAATGGAGTACAATCCTGTCATTGGTAACACTGGAGAATAGTCCTGTGATTGGTAACACTTGAGAATAGTTCTGTGATTAGTAACACTTGGGAACTTTCCTGTGATTGGTAACACTGGAGAACGGTCCTGCGATTGGTAACACTGGAGAACAGTCCTGTCCTTGGTAACACTGTAGATCCGTCCAGTGATTGGTAACACTGGAGAACCGTCCTGTTATTGGTAACACTGGAGAACAGTCCTGTGATTGTTAACACTGGAGAACAGTCCTGTCCTTGGTAACACTGGAGAACCGTCCTGTGATTGGTAACACTGGAGAACAGTCCTGTCCTTGGTAACACTGGAGAACCGTCCTGTGATTGGTAACACTGGAGAACAGTCCTGTGATTGGTAACACTGGGGAACATTCCTGCCCTTGGTAACAATGGTGAACAGTCCTGTGATTGGTAACACTGGAGAACAGTCCTGTCCTTGGTAACACTGGGGAAGAGTCCCCTCCTTGGTAAAACTGGGGAACAGTCCTGTGTTAGGTAACACTGGAGAAAAGTCCGCTCAATGGTAATACTGTAGAACAGGCCTGTGATTGGTAACACTGGAGAACATTCCTTTCCTAGGTAACACTGGGGAACATTCGTGTCCCTGGAAACACTGTGGAACAGTCCTGTCATTTGTAACACTGGGGAACAGTCCTGTGATTGATAACACTGGAGAACAGTCCTGTGATTGGTAACACTGGAGAACAGTCCTGTGATTGGTAACACTGGAGAACAGTCCTGTCCTTGGTAACACTGGGGAACAGGCCTACCCTTGGTAACAGTGGGGAACAGTCCTGTCCTTGGTAACACTGGAGAAAAGTCCTGTGAATGGAAAAACTGGAGAACATTCCTGTGATTGGTAACGCTGGGGAACAGTCCTGTCCTGGGTAACACTGGAGACAGTCCTGTGATTGGTAACACTGGAGAATAGTCCTGTGATTGGTAACACTGGGGAACAGTCCTTTGATTGGTAACACTGGAGAACCGTCCTGTGATTGATAACACTGGAGAACTGTCCTGTGATTGGTAATACTGGACAATAGTCCTGTCCTTCGTAACACTGTAGAACCGTCCAGTGATTGTTAAAACTGGAGAACAGTCCTGTGATTGATAACAAATGAGAACAGTCCTGTGAATGGTAAAGCTGGAAAACAGTCCTGTGATTGGTAACACTGGAGAACAGTCCTGTCCTTGGTAACAATGGAGTACAGTCCTGTGATTGGTAACACTTGAGAATAGTCCTGTTTTTGGTAACACTTGGGAACAGTCCTGTGATTGGTAACACTGGAGAACCGTCCTGTGGTTGGTAACACTGGGAAACAGTCCTTTGCTTGGTAACACTGGAGAAGAGACCTGTAATTGGTAACACTGGAGAACAGTCCTGTGATTGGTAACACTGTAGAACAGTCCTGTCCTTGGTAACACTGGGGAACAGTCCTACACTTGGTAACAGTGGGGAACAGTCCAGTCCACTGTAACACTGGAGAACAGTCCTGTGAATGGTAACACTGGAGAACTGTCCTGTCCTTGGTAACACTCTAGAACCGTCCAGTGATTGGTAACACTTGAGAACCGTCCTGTGATTGGTAACACTGGACAACAGTCCTGTGATTGGTAAAACTGGAGAACAGTCCTGTCCTTGGTAACACTGGAGAACCGTCCTGTGATTGGTAACAGTGGAGAACAGTCCTGTCCTTGCTAAAACTGGTGAACAGACCTGTGATTGGTAACACTGGAGAACAGTCCTGTGATTGGTAACACTGGAGAACCGTCCTGTCCTTGGTAACACTGGGGAACAGGCCTACACTTGGTAACAGTGGGGAACAGTCCTGTCCACTGTAACACTGCAGAACAGTGCTGTGAATGGAAACCTGGAGAGAGTCCTGTGATTGGTAACACTGGAGAACAGTCCTGTCCTTGGTAACACTGGAGAACAGTCCTGTGATTGGTAACACTGGAGAATAGTCCTGTGATTGGTATCAATGGGGAACAGTCCTGTGATTGGTAACACTGGAGAACCGTCCTGAGATGGGTAACACTGGAGAACAGTCCTGTGATTTTTAATACTGGAGAACAGTCCTGTCCTTGGTAACACTGTAGAACCGTCCAGTGATTGGTAACACTGGAGAACCGTCCTGTTATTGATAACACTGGAGAACAGTCCTGTGAATGGTAACACTGGAGAACAGTCCTGTGATTGGTAACACTGGAGAACAGTCCTCTCCTTGGTAACGCTGGGGAACAGGCCTACACTTGGTAACAGTGGGGAACAGTCCTGTCCACTGTAACACTGCAGAACAGTCCTGTGAATGGAAAACTGGAGAAGAGTCCTGTGATTGGTAACACTGGAGAACAGTCCTGTCCTTGGTAACACTGGAGAACAGTCCTGTGATTGGTAACACTGGAGAATAGTCCTGTGATTGGTATCACTGGGGAACAGTCCTGTGATTGGTAACACTGGAGAACCGTCCTGGGATGGGTAACACTGGAGAACAGTCCTGTGATTTTTAATACTGGAGAACAGTCCTGTCCTTGGTAACACTGTAGAACCGTCCAGTGATTGGTAACACTGGAGAACCGTCCTGTGATTGATAACACTGGAGAACAGTCCTGTGATTGGTAACACTGGAGAACAGTCCTCTCCTTGGTAACACTGGGGAACAGGCCTGCTCTTGGTAAAACTGGGGAACATTCCTGTCCTCTGTAACACTGGAGAACAGTCCTGTGAATGGTAAAATTGGAGAACAGTCCCGTGAAAGGTAACTCTGGAGAACAGTCCTGTTCTTGGTAACACGGGAGTAAAGTCCTGTGATTGGTAACACCTGAGAATAGTTCTGTGATTGGTAACACTGGGGAACAGTCCTGTGATTGGTAAGACTGGAGAACCGTCCAGTGATGGGTAACACTGGAGAACAGTCCTGTGATTGGTAACACTGGAGAACAGTCCTGTCCTTGTTAAAACTGTAGGTCCGTCCAGTGATTGGTAACTCTGGAGAACCGTCCTGTGATTGGTAACACTGGACAACAGTCCTGTGATTGGTAACACTGGAGAACAGTCCTGTCCTTGGTAACACTGGAGAACCGTCCTGAGATGGGTAACACTCGAGAACAGTCCTGTGATTTATGATACTGGAGAACAGTCCTGCCCTTGGTAACACTGTAGAACCGTCGAGTGATTGGTAACACTGGAGAACCGTCCTGTGATTGATAACACTGGAGAACAGTCCTGTGAATGGTAACACTGGAGAACAGTCCTGTGATTGGTAACACTGGAGAACAGTCCTCTCCTTGGTAACACTGGGGAACAGGCCTACACTTGGTAACAGTGGGGAACAGTCCTGTCCACTGTAGCACTGCAGAACAGTCCTGTGAATGGAAAACTGGAGAAGAGTCCTGTGATTTGTAACACTGGAGAACAGTCCTGTCCTTGGTAACACTGGAGAACAGTCCTGTGATTGGTAACACTGGAGAATAGTCCTGTGATTGGTATCACTGGGGAACAGTCCTGTGATTGTAACACTGGAGAACCGTCCTGAGATGGGTAACACTGGAGAACAGTCCTGTGATTTTTAATACTGGAGATCAGTCCTGTCCTTGGTAACACTGTAGAACCGTCCAGTGATTGGTAACACTGGAGAACAGTCCTCTCCTTGGTAACACTGGGGAACAGGCCTGCTCTTGGTAAAACTGGGGAATATTCCTGTCCTCTGTAACACTGGAGAACAGTCCTGTGAATGGTAAAAATGGAGAACAGTCCCGTGATTGGTAACACTGGAGAACAGTCCTGTGATTGGTAACAATGGAGAACAGTCCTGTCCTTGTTAACACTGTAGATCCGTCCAGTGAGTGGTAACTCTGGAGAACCGTCCTGTGATTGGTAACACTGGACAACAGTCCTGTGATTGGTAACACTGGAGAACAGTCCTGTCCTTGGTAACACTGGAGAACCGTACTGTGATTGGTAACACTGGAGAACAGTCCGGTGATTGGTAACACTGGAGAACCGTCCTGTGATTGGTAACACTGGAGAACAGTCCTGTGATTGGTAAAACTGGAGAACAGTCCTGTCCTTGGTAACACTGGAGAACTGTCCTGTGATTGGTAACACTGGAGAACAGTCCTTTGATTGGTAACACTGGACAACAGTCCTGTGATTGGTAAAACTGGAGAACAGTCCTGTCCTTGGTAACCCTGGAGAACCGTCCTGTGATTGGTAACACTGGAGGACATTCCTGTCCTTGCTAAAACTGGAGAACAGACCTGTGATTGGTAACACTGGAGAACAGTCCTGTGATTGGTAACACTGGAGAACAGTCCTGTCCTTGGTAACACTGGGGAACAGGCCTACGCTTGGTAACAGTGGGGAACAGTCCTGTCCACTGTAACACTGGAGAACAGTCCTGTGAATGGAAAACTGGAGAAGAGTCCTGTGATTGGTAACACTGGAGAACAGTCCTGCCCTTGGTAACACTGGAGAACTGTCCTGTGATTGGTAACACTGCAGAATGGTCCTGTGATTGGTATCTCTGGGGAACAGTCCTGTGATTGATAACACTGCAGAACCGTCCTGAGAGGGGTAACTCTGGAGAACAGTCCTGTGATTTTTAATACTGGAGAACAGTCCTGTCCTTGATAACAATGTAGAACCGTCCAGTGATTGGTAACACTGGAGAAGCGTCCTGTGATTGATAACACTGGAGAACAGTCCTGTGAAAGGTAACACTGGAGAACAGTGCTGTGATTGGTAACACTGGAGAACAGTCCTCTCCTTGGTAACACTGGGGTACTGGCCTGCCCTTGGTAAAACAGGGGAACATTCCTGTCCTCTGTAACACTGGAGAACAGTCCTGTGAACGGTAAAACTGGAGAACAGTACTGTGACTGGTAACACTGGAGAACAGTCCTGTCCTTGGTAACACGGGAGTACAGTCCTGTGATTGGTAACACTGGAGAATAGTTCTGTGATTGGTAACACTGGGGAACAGTCCTGTGATTGGTAACACTGGAGAACCGTCCAGTGATGGGTAACACTGGAGAACAGTCCTGCGATTGGTAACACTGGAGAACAGTCCTGTCCTTGGTAACACTGTAGATCCGTCCAGTGATTGATAACTCTGGAGAACCGTACTGTGATTGGTAACACTGGACAACAGTCCTGTGATTGGTAACACTGGAGAACAGTCCTGTCCTTGGTAACATTGCAGAACCGTACTGTGATAGGTAACACTGGAGAACAGTCCAGTGATTGGTAACACTGGAGAAAAGTCCTGTCCATGGTAACACTGTAGAACCGTCCAGTGATTGGTAACACTGGAGAACCGCCCTGTGATTGGTAACACTGGAGAACAGTCCTGTGATTGGTAAAACTGGAGAACAGTCCTGTCCTTGGTAACACTGGAGAACCGTCCTGTGATTGGTAACACTGGAGAACAGTCCTTTGATTGGTAACACTGGAGAACCGTCCTGTGATTGGAAACACTGGAGAACAGTCCTGTGATTGGTAACACTGGAGAACAGTCCTGTCCTTGGTAACACTGGAGAACAGTCCTGTGATTTGTAACACTGGAGAATAGTCCTGTGATTGGTAACACTGGGGAACAGTCCTGTGATTGTAAACACTGCAGAACCGTCCTGAGATGGGTAACACTGGAGAACAGTCCTGTGATGGGTAATACTGGAGAACAGTCCTGTCATTGGTAACAATGTGGAACCGTCCAGTGAATGGTAACACTGGAGAACAGTCCTGTGAATGGTAACACTGGAGAACAGACCTGTGATTGGTAACACTGGAGAACAGTCCTGTCCTTGGTAACAATGGAGTACAATCCTGTCATTGGTAACACTGGAGAATAGTCCTGTGATTGATAACACTGGGGAACAGTCCTGTGATTGGTAACACTGTAGAACCGTCCTGTGATGGGCAACACTGGAGAACAGTCCTGCGAAAGGTAACACTGGAGAACAGTCCTGACCTTGGTAACACTGTAGATCCGTCCAGTGATTGGTAACACTGGAGAACCATCTTGTAATTGGTAACACTGGAGAACAGTCCTGTGATTGGTAACACTGGTGAACAGTCCTGTCCTTGGTAACACTGGAGAACGGTCCTGTGATTGGTAACACTGGAGAACAGTCCTGTGATTGGTAACACTGGGGCACATTCCTGCCCTTGGTAACAATGGAGAACAGTCCTGTGATTGGTAACACTGGGAAACCGTCCTGTGATTGGTAACACTGGGGAACAGTCCTTTGCTTGGTAACACTGGAGAAGAGACCTGTGATTGTTAACACTGGAGAACAGTCCTGTGATTGGTAACAGTGGAGAACAGTCCTGTCCATGGTAACACTGTAGAACCGTCCAGTGATAGGTAACACTTGAGAACCGTCCTGTGATTGGTAACACTGGGCAACAGTCCTGTCATTGGTAAAACTGTAGAACAGTCCTGTCCTTGGTGACAAAGCAGAACCGTCCTGTGATTGGTAACACTGGAGAACAGTCCTGTCCTTGCTAAAACTGGAGAACAGTCCTGTGATTGGTAACACTGGAGAACAGTCCTGTGATTAGAAACACTGGAGAACATTCCTGTCCTTGGTAACAATGGGGAACAGGCCTAGCCTTGGTAACAGTGGGGAACAGTCCTGTCCACTGTAACACTGGAGAACAGTCCTGTGAATGGTAAAACTGGAGAACAGTCCTGTGAATGGTAACACTGGAGAACAGTCCTGTGATTGGTAACACCTGAGAACAGTCCAGTCCTTTGTAACACTGGGGAACAGGCCTACCCTAGGTAACAGTGGGGAACTGTCCTGTCTACTGTAACACTGGAGAACAGTCCTGTGAATGTAAAACTTGAGTACAGTCCTGTGATTGGGAACAGTGGAGAACAGTCCTGTCCCTGGTAACACTGGAGAAAAGTCCTGTGATTGGTAACACTGGAGAATAGTCCTGTGATTGGTATCACTGGGGAACAGTCCTGTGATTGGTATCACTGGAGAACCGTCCTGAGATGGGTAACACTGGAGAACAGTCCTGCGATTTATAATACTGGAGAACAGTCCTGTGATTGGTAACACTGGAGAACAGTCCTGTGATTGGTAACACTGGAGAACAGTCCTGTCCTTGGTAACACGGGAGTACAGTCCTGTGACTGGTAACACTGGAGAATAGTTCTGTGATTGGTAACAATGGGGAACAGACCTGTGATTGTTAACACTGGAGAACCGTCCAGTGATGGGTAACACTGGAGTACAGTCCTGTGATTGGTAACACTGGAGAACAGTCCTGTCCTTGGTAACACTGTAGATCCGTCCAGTGATTGGTAACACTGGAGAACCGTCCTGTGATTGGTAACACTGGAGAACAGTCCTGTGATTGGTAACACTGGAGAACAGTCCTGTCCTTGGTAACACTGGAGAACCGTCCTGTGATTGGTAACACTGGAGAACTGTCCTATGATTGGTAAAACTGGAGAACAGTCCTGTCCTTGGTAACACTGGAGAACAGACCTGTGATTGGTAACACTGGAGAACCGTCCTGTGATTGGTAACACTGGAGAACAGTCCTGTGATTGGTAACACTGGAGAACAGTCCAGTCCTTGGTAACACTGGAGAACAGTACTGTGATTGATAACACTGGAGAGTAGTCCTGTGATTGGTAACACTGTGGAACAGTCCTGAGATTGGTATAACAGGAGAACCGTCCTGAGATGGGTAACACTGGAGAACAGTCCTGTGATTGGTAATACTGGAGAACAGTCCTGCCCTTGGTAACACTGTAGAACCGTCCAGTGATTGGTAACACTGGAGAACCATCCTGTGATTGATAACACTGGAGAACTTTCCTGTGAATGGTAACACTGGAGAACAGTCCTGTCCTTGGTAACAATGGAGTACAGTCCTGTGATTGGTAACACTGGAGAATAGTCCTGTGATTGGTAACACAGGGGAGCAGTCCTGTGATTGGTAACACTGGAGAACCGTCCTGTGATTGGTAACACTGGGGCACATTCCTGCCCTTGGTAACAATGGAGAACAGTCCTTTGATTGGTAACGCTGGGAAACCGTCCTGTGATTGGTAACACTGGGGAAAAGTCCTTTGCTTGGTAACACTGGAGAAGAGACCTGTGATTGGTAACACTGGAAACAGTCCTGTGATTGGTAACACTGGAGAACAGTCCTGTCCATGGTAACACTGTAGAACCGTCCAGTGATTGGTAACACTTGAGAAACGTCCTGTGATTGGTAAGACTGGAGAACAGTCCTGTCCTTGGTAACACTGGAGAACAGTCCTGTGATTGGTAACACTGGAGAACCGTCCTGTGATTGGTAACACTGGAGAAGAGTCCTGTGATTGGTAACACTGGAGAACAGTCCTGTCCTTGGTAACACTGTAGAACCGTCCAGTGATTGGTAACACTTGAGAAACGTCCTGTGATTGGTAAGACTGGAGAACAGTCCTGTCCTTGGTAACACTGGAGAACAGTCCTGTGATTGGTAACACTGGAGAACCGTCCTGTGATTGGTAACACTGGAGAAGAGTCCTGTGATTGGTAACACTGGAGAACAGTCCTGTCCTTGGTAACACTGGAGAACTGTACTGTGATTGGTAACACTGGAGAGTAGTCCTGTGATTTGTAACACTGTGGAACAGTCCTGTGATTGGTATAACAGGAGAGCCGTCCTGAGATGGGTAACACTGGAGAACAGTCCTGTGATTGGTAATACTGGAGAACAGTCCTGTCCTTGGTAACACTGTAGAACCGTCCTGTGAATGGTAACACTGGAGAACAGTCCTGTGATTGGTAACACTGGAGAACAGTCCTATCCTTGGTAACACTGGGGAACAGGCCTGCTCTTGGTAAAACTGGGGAACATTCCTGTCCTCTGTAACTCTTGAGAACAGTCCTGTGAATGGTAAAACTGGAGAACAGTCCTGTGATTGGTAACACTGGAGAACAGTCCTGTCCTTGGTAACACGGGAGTACACTCCTGTGATTGGTAACATTGGAGAATAGTTCTTTGATTGGTAACACTGGGGAACAGTCCTGTGATTGGTAAGACTGGAGAACCGTCCAGTGATGGGTAACACTGGAGAACAGTCCTGTGATTGGTAACACTGTAGAACAGTCCTGTCCTTGGTAACACTGTAGATCCGTCCAGTGATTGGTAACTCTGGAGAACCGTCCGGTGATTGGTAACACTGGAGAACAGTCCTATCCTTGGTAACACTGGGGAACAGGCCTGCTCTTGGTAAAACTGGGGAACATTCCTGTCCTCTGTAACTCTTGAGAACAGTCCTGTGAATGGTAAAACTGGAGAACAGTCCTGTCCTTGGTAACACTGGAGAACTGTCCTGTGATTGGTAACACTGGAGGACAGTCCTGTCCTTGCTAAAACTGGAGAACAGACCTGTGATTGGTAACACTGGAGAACAGTCCTGTGATTGTTAACACTGGAGAACAGTCCTGTCCTTGGTAACACTGGGGAACAGGCCTACGCTTGGTAACAGTGGGGAACAGTCCTGTCCACTGTAACACTGGAGAACAGTCCTGTGAATGGAAAACTGGAGAAGAGTCCTGTGATTGGTAACACTGGAGAACAGTCCTGTCCTTGGTAACACTGGAGAACAGTCCTGTGATTGGTAACACTGGAGAATAGTCCTGTGATTGTTATCACTGGGGAACAGTCCTGTGATTGGTAACACTGGAGAACCATCCTGAGATGGGTAACACTGGAGAACAGTCCTGTGATTTTTAATACTGGAGAACAGTCCTGTCCTTGATAACACTGTAGAACCGTCCAGTGATTGGTAACACTGGAGAAGCGTCCTGTGATTGATAACACTGGAGAACAGTCCTGTGAATGGTAACACTGGAGAACAGTCCTGTGATTGGTATCACTGGAGAACAGTCCTCTCCTTGGTAACACTGGGGAACAGGCCTGCCCTTGGTAAAACAGGGGAACATTCCTGACCTCTGTAACACTGGAGAACAGTCCTGTGAATGGTAAAACTGGAGAACATTACTGTGACTGGTAACACTGGAGAACAGTCCTGTCATTGGTAACACGGGAGTACAGTCCTGTGATTGGTAACACTGGAGAATAGTTCTGTGATTGGTAACACTGGGGAACAGTCCTGCGATTGGTAACACTGGAGAACCGTCCAGTCATGGGTAACACTGGAGAACAGTCCTGTGATTGGTAACACTGGAGAACAGTCCAGTCCTTGGTAACACTGTAGGTCCGTCCAGTGATTGGTAACTCTGGAGAACCGTACTGTGATTGGTAACACTGGACAACAGTCCTGTGATTGGTAACACTGGAGAACAGTCCTGTCCTTGGTAACATTGCAGAACCGTACTGTGATAGGTAACACTGGAGAACAGTCCTGTGATTGGTAACACTGGAGAAGAGTCCTGTGATTGGTAACACTGGAGAACAGTCCTGTCCTTGGTAACACTGGAGAACTGTACTGTGATTGGTAACACTGGAGAGTAGTCCTGTGATTTGTAACACTGTGGAACAGTCCTGTGATTGGTATAACAGGAGACCCGTCCTGAGATGGGTAACACTGGAGAACAGTCCTGTGATTGGTAATACTGGAGGACAGTCCTGTCCTTGGTAACACTGTAGAACCGTCCTGTGAATGGTAACACTGGAGAACAGTCCTGTGATTGGTAACACTGGAGAACAGTCCTATCCTTGGTAACACTGGGGAACAGGCCTGCTCTTGGTAAAACTGGGGAACATTCCTGTCCTCTGTAACGCTTGAGAACAGTCCTGTGAATGGTAAAACTGGAGAACAGTCCTGTGATTGGTAACACTGGAGAACAGTCCTGTCCTTGGTAACACGGGAGTACAGTCCTGTGATTGGTAACACTGGAGAATAGTTCTGTGATTGGTAACACTGGGGAACAGTCCTGTGATTGGTAAGACTGGAGAACCGTCCAGTGATGGTTAACACTGGAGAACAGTCCTGTGATTGGTAACACTGGAGAACAGTCCTGTCCTTGTTAACACTGTAGATCTGTCCAGTGATTGGTAACTCTGGAGAACCGTCCTGTGATTGGTAACACTGTACAACAGTCCTGTGATTGGTAACACTGGAGAACAGTCCTGTCCTTGGTAATACTGGAGAACCGTACTGTGATTGGTAACACTGGAGGATAGTCTAGTGATTGGTAACACTGGAGAACAGTCCTGTCCATGTTAACACTGTAGAACCGTCCAGTGATTGGTAACACTGGAGAACCGTCCTGTGATTGGTAACACTGGAGAACAGTCCTGTGATTGGTAAAACTGGAGAACAGTCCTGTCCTTGGTAACACTGGAGAACCATCCTGTGATTGGTAACACTGGAGAACAGTCCTTTGATTGGTAACACTGGACAACAGTCCTGTGATTGGTAAAACTGGAGAACAGTCCTGTCCTTGGTAACACTGGAGAACCGTCCTGTGATTGGTAACACTGGAGGACAGTCCTGTCCTTGCTAAAACTGGAGAACAGACCTGTGATTGGTAACACTGGAGAACAGTCCTGTGATTGTTAACACTGGAGAACAGTCCTGTCCTTGGTAACACTGTGGAACAGGCCTACGCTTGGTAACAGTGGGGAACAGTCCTGTCCACTGTAACACTGGAGAACAGTCCTGTGAATGGAAAACTGGAGAAGAGTCCTGTGATTGGTAACACTGGAGAACAGTCCTGTCCTTGGTAACACTGGAGAACAGTCCTGTGATTGGTAACACTGGGGAAAAGTCCTTTGCTTGGTAACACTGGAGAAGAGACCTGTGATTGGTAACACTGGAAACAGTCCTGTGATTGGTAACACTGGAGAACAGTCCTGTCCATGGTAACACTGTAGAACCGTCCAGTGATTGGTAACACTTGAGAAACGTCCTGTGATTGGTAAGACTGGAGAACAGTCCTGTCCTTGGTAACACTGGAGAACAGTCCTGTGATTGGTAACACTGGAGAACCGTCCTGTGATTGGTAACACTGGAGAAGAGTCCTGTGATTGGTAACACTGGAGAACAGTCCTGTCCTTGGTAACACTGGAGAACTGTACTGTGATTGGTAACACTGGAGAGTAGTCCTGTGATTTGTAACACTGTGGAACAGTCCTGTGATTGGTATAACAGGAGAGCCGTCCTGAGATGGGTAACACTGGAGAACAGTCCTGTGATTGGTAATACTGGAGAACAGTCCTGTCCTTGGTAACACTGTAGAACCGTCCTGTGAATGGTAACACTGGAGAACAGTCCTGTGATTGGTAACACTGGAGAACAGTCCTATCCTTGGTAACACTGGGGAACAGGCCTGCTCTTGGTAAAACTGGGGAACATTCCTGTCCTCTGTAACTCTTGAGAACAGTCCTGTGAATGGTAAAACTGGAGAACAGTCCTGTGATTGGTAACACTGGAGAACAGTCCTGTCCTTGGTAACACGGGAGTACACTCCTGTGATTGGTAACATTGGAGAATAGTTCTGTGATTGGTAACACTGGGGAACAGTCCTGTGATTGGTAAGACTGGAGAACCGTCCAGTGATGGGTAACTCTGGAGAACCGTCCTGTGATTGGTAACACTGGAGAACAGTCCTATCCTTGGTAACACTGGGGAACAGGCCTGCTCTTGGTAAAACTGGGGAACATTCCTGTCCTCTGTAACTCTTGAGAACAGTCCTGTGAATGGTAAAACTGGAGAACAGTCCTGTCCTTGGTAACACCGGAGAACTGACCTGTGATTGGTAACACTGGAGGACAGTCCTGTCCTTGCTAAAACTGGAGAACAGACCTGTGATTGGTAACACTGGAGAACAGTCCTGTGATTGTTAACACTGGAGAACAGTCCTGTCCTTGGTAACACTGGGGAACAGGCCTACGCTTGGTAACAGTGGGGAACAGTCCTGTCCACTGTAACACTGGAGAACAGTCCTGTGAATGGAAAACTGGAGAAGAGTCCTGTGATTGGTAACACTGGAGAACAGTCCTGTCCTTGGTAACACTGGAGAACAGTCCTGTGATTGGTAACACTGGAGAATAGTCCTGTGATTGTTATCACTGGGGAACAGTCCTGTGATTGGTAACACTGGAGAACCATCCTGAGATGGGTAACACTGGAGAACAGTCCTGTGATTTTTAATACTGGAGAACAGTCCTGTCCTTGATAACACTGTAGAACCGTCCAGTGATTGGTAACACTGGAGAAGCGTCCTGTGATTGATAACACTGGAGAACAGTCCTGTGAATGGTAACACTGGAGAACAGTCCTGTGATTGGTATCACTGGAGAACAGTCCTCTCCTTGGTAACACTGGGGAACAGGCCTGCCCTTGGTAAAACAGGGGAACATTCCTGTCCTCTGTAACACTGGAGAACAGTCCTGTGAATGGTAAAACTGGAGAACATTACTGTGACTGGTAACACTGGAGAACAGTCCTGTCATTGGTAACACGGGAGTACAGTCCTGTGATTGGTAACACTGGAGAATAGTTCTGTGATTGGTAACACTGGGGAACAGTCCTGCGATTGGTAACACTGGAGAACCGTCCAGTCATGGGTAACACTGGAGAACAGTCCTGTGATTGGTAACACTGGAGAACAGTCCTGTCCTTGTTAACACTGTAGGTCCGTCCAGTGATTGGTAACTCTGGAGAACCGTACTGTGATTGGTAACACTGGACAACAGTCCTGTGATTGGTAACACTGGAGAACAGTCCTGTCCTTGGTAACATTGCAGAACCGTACTGTGATAGGTAACACTGGAGAACAGTCCTGTGATTGGTAACACTGGAGAAGAGTCCTGTGATTGGTAACACTGGAGAACAGTCCTGTCCTTGGTAACACTGGAGAACTGTACTGTGATTGGTAACACTGGAGAGTAGTCCTGTGATTTGTAACACTGTGGAACAGTCCTGTGATTGGTATAACAGGAGACCCGTCCTGAGATGGGTAACACTGGAGAACAGTCCTGTGATTGGTAATACTGGAGGACAGTCCTGTCCTTGGTAACACTGTAGAACCGTCCTGTGAATGGTAACACTGGAGAACAGTCCTGTGATTGGTAACACTGGAGAACAGTCCTATCCTTGGTAACACTGGGGAACAGGCCTGCTCTTGGTAAAACTGGGGAACATTCCTGTCCTCTGTAACGCTTGAGAACAGTCCTGTGAATGGTAAAACTGGAGAACAGTCCTGTGATTGGTAACACTGGAGAACAGTCCTGTCCTTGGTAACACGGGAGTACAGTCCTGTGATTGGTAACACTGGAGAATAGTTCTGTGATTGGTAACACTGGGGAACAGTCCTGTGATTGGTAAGACTGGAGAACCGTCCAGTGATGGTTAACACTGGAGAACAGTCCTGTGATTGGTAACACTGGAGAACAGTCCTGTCCTTGTTAACACTGTAGATCTGTCCAGTGATTGGTAACTCTGGAGAACCGTCCTGTGATTGGTAACACTGTACAACAGTCCTGTGATTGGTAACACTGGAGAACAGTCCTGTCCTTGGTAATACTGGAGAACCGTACTGTGATTGGTAACACTGGAGGATAGTCTAGTGATTGGTAACACTGGAGAACAGTCCTGTCCATGTTAACACTGTAGAACCGTCCAGTGATTGGTAACACTGGAGAACCGTCCTGTGATTGGTAACACTGGAGAACAGTCCTGTGATTGGTAAAACTGGAGAACAGTCCTGTCCTTGGTAACACTGGAGAACCATCCTGTGATTGGTAACACTGGAGAACAGTCCTTTGATTGGTAACACTGGACAACAGTCCTGTGATTGGTAAAACTGGAGAACAGTCCTGTCCTTGGTAACACTGGAGAACCGTCCTGTGATTGGTAACACTGGAGGACAGTCCTGTCCTTGCTAAAACTGGAGAACAGACCTGTGATTGGTAACACTGGAGAACAGTCCTGTGATTGTTAACACTGGAGAACAGTCCTGTCCTTGGTAACACTGTGGAACAGGCCTACGCTTGGTAACAGTGGGGAACAGTCCTGTCCACTGTAACACTGGAGAACAGTCCTGTGAATGGAAAACTGGAGAAGAGTCCTGTGATTGGTAACACTGGAGAACAGTCCTGTCCTTGGTAACACTGGAGAACAGTCCTGTGATTGGTAACACTGGAGAATAGTCCTGTGATTGGTATCACTGGGGAACAGTCCTGTGATTGGTAACACTGGAGAACCATCCTGAGATAGGTAACACTGGAGAACAGTCCTGTGATTTTTAATACTGGAGAACAGTCCTGTCCTTGATAACACTGTAGAACCGTCCAGTGATTGGTAACACTGGAGAAGCGTCCTGTGATTGATAACACTGGAGAACAGTCCTGTGAATGGTAACACTGGAGAACAGTCCTTTGATTGGTAACAATGGAGAACAGTCCTGTGATTGGTAACACTGGAGAACCTTCCTGTGATTGGTAACACTGGAGAACAGTCCTGTGATTGGTAGCACTGGAGAACAGTCCTGTCCTTGGTAACACTGGAGAACAGTCCTTTGATTGGTAACACTGGAGAATAGTCCTGTGATTGGTAACAATGGGGAACAGTCCTGTGATTGGTAACAATGGAGAACCGTCCTGAGATGGGTAGCACTGGAGAACAGTCTTGTGATTGGTAAAACTGGAGAACAGTCCAGTCATTGGCAACAATGTGGAACCGTCCAGTGATTGGTAACAATGGAGAACCGTCCTGTGATTGATAACACTGGAGAACAGTCCTGTGAATGGTAACACTGGAGAACATTCCTGTGATTGGTAAGAGAGGAGAGCAGGCCTCTCCTTGGTAACACTGGGGAACAGGCCTGCCCTTGGTAAAATTGGGGAACAGTCCTGTCCTCTGTAACACTGGAGAACAGGCCTGTGAATGGTAAAACTGGAGAACCGTCCTGTCCATGGTAACAATGAAGAAACGTTCAGTGATTGGTAACACTGGAGAACCGTCCTGTGATTGGTAACACTGGAGAACAGTCCTGTGATTGGTAAAAATGGAGAAAAGTCCTGTCCTTGGTAACACTGGAGAACCGTCCTGTGATTGGTAACACTGGAGAACAGTCCTGTGATTGGTAACACTTTAGAACAGTCCTGTGATTGGTAACACTGGAGAACCGTCCTCTGATTGGTAACACTGGATAACAGTCCTATGATTGGAAACACTGGAGAACAGTCCTGTCCATGGTAACACTGGAGAACAGTGCTGTGATTGGTAACACTGGAGAATAGTCCTGTGATTGGTAACACTGGGGAACAGTCCTGTGATTGGTAACACTGGAGAACCGTCCTGAGATGGGTAACACTGGAGAACAGTCCTGTGATTGGTAATACTGGAGAACAGTCCTGTCCTTGGTAACACTGTAGAACCGTCCAGTGATTGGTAACACTGGAGAACCGTCCTATGATTGATATCACTGGAGAACAGTCCTGTCCTTGGTAACACTGGAGAACAGACCTGTGATTCGTAACACTGGAGAATAGTCCTGTGATTGGTAACACTGGGGAACAGTCCTGTGATTGGTAACACTGGAGAACCGTCCTGAGATGGGTAACACTGGAGAACAGTCCTGTGATGGGTGATACTGGAGATCAGTCCTGTCCTTGGTAACACTGGAGAACAGTCCTGTGATTGGTAACACTGGAGAATAGTCCTGTGATTGGTATCACTGGGGAACAGTCCTGTGATTGGTAACACTGGAGAACCATCCTGAGATGGGTAACACTGGAGAACAGTCCTGTGATTTTTAATACTGGAGAACAGTCCTGTCCTTGATAACACTGTAGAACCGTCCAGTGATTGGTAACACTGGAGAAGCGTCCTGTGATTGATAACACTGGAGAACAGTCCTGTGAATGGTAACACTGGAGAACAGTCCTGTGATTGGTAACAATGGAGAACAGTCCTGTGATTGGTAACACTGGAGAACCTTCCTGTGATTGGTAACACTGGAGAACAGTCCTGTGATTGGTAGCACTGGCGAACAGTCCTGTCCTTGGTAACACTGGAGAACAGTCCTTTGATTGGTAACACTGGAGAACAGTCCTGTGATTGGTAACAATGGGGAACAGTCCTGTGATTGGTAACAATGGAGAACCGTCCTGAGATGGGTAGCACTGGAGAACAGTCTTGTGATTGGTAAAACTGGAGAACAGTCCAGTCATTGGCAACAATGTGGAACCGTCCAGTGATTGGTAACAATGGAGAACCGTCCTGTGATTGATAACACTGGAGAACAGTCCTGTGAATGGTAACACTGGAGAACATTCCTGTGATTGGTAAGAGAGGAGAGCAGTCCTCTCCTTGGTAACACTGGGGAACAGGCCTGCCCTTGGTAAAATTGGGGAACAGTCCTGTCCTCTGTAACACTGGAGAACAGGCCTGTGAATGGTAAAACTGGAGAACCGTCCTGTCCATGGTAACAATGAAGAAACGTTCAGTGATTGGTAACACTGGAGAACCGTCCTGTGATTGGTAACACTGGAGAACAGTCCTGTGATTGGTAAAAATGGAGAAAAGTCCTGTCCTTGGTAACACTGGAGAACCGTCCTGTGATTGGTAATACTGGAGAACAGTCCTGTGATTGTTAACACTTTAGAACAGTCCTGTGATTGGTAACACTGGAGAACAGTCCTCTGATTGGTAACACTGGATAACAATCCTATGATTGGAAACACTGGAGAACAGTCCTGTTCATGGTAACACTGGAGAACAGTGCTGTGATTGGTAACACTGGAGAATAGTCCTGTGATTGGTAACACTGGGGAACAGTCCTGTGATTGGTAACACTGGAGAACCGTCCTGAGATGGGTAACACTGGAGAACAGTCCTGTGATTGGTAATACTGGAGAACAGTCCTGTCCTTGGTAACACTGTAGAACCGTCCAGTGATTGGTAACACTGGAGAACCGTTCTATGATTGATATCACTGGAGAACAGTCCTGTCCTTGGTAACACTGGAGAACAGACCTGTGATTCGTAACACTGGAGAATAGTCCTGTGATTGGTAA
The DNA here is from genome assembly GCF_017639515.1 of Carcharodon carcharias. Lineage (NCBI taxonomy): Eukaryota > Metazoa > Chordata > Chondrichthyes > Lamniformes > Lamnidae > Carcharodon > Carcharodon carcharias. The sequence continues at coordinate 68,103,231 of NC_054479.1, forward strand.
CACTGGGGAACAGTCCTGTGATTGGTAACACTGGAGAACCGTCCTGAGATGGGTAACACTGGAGAACAGTCCTGTGATGGGTGATACTGGAGAACAGTCCTGTCCTTGGTAACACTGTAGAACCGTCCAGTGATTGGAAACACTGCAGAACCGTCCTGTGATTGATATCACTGGAGAACAGTCGTGTCCTTGGTAACACTGGGGAACAGGCCTACCCTTGGTAACAGTGGGGAACAGTCCTGTCCACTGTAACACTGGAGAACAGTCCTTTTAATGGAAAAACAGGAGAACAGTCCTGTGATTGGTAACACTGGAGAACAGTCCTGTCCTTGGTAACACTGGGGAACCGTCCTGTGATTGGTAACACTGGAGAACAGTCCTGCCCTTGGTAACAATGGAGAACAGTCCTGTGATTGGTAACACTGGGAAACCGTCCTGTGATTGGTAACACTGGGGAACAGTCCTTTGCTTGGTAACACTGGAGAAGAGAGCTTTCCATGGTAACACTGTAGAACGGTCCAGTGATTGGTAACACTGGAGAACCGTCCTGTGATTGGTAACACTGGAGAACAGTCCTGTGATTGGTAAAACTGGAGAACAGTCCTGTCCTTGGTAACACTGGAGAACAGTCCTGTGATTGGTAACAGTGGAGAACAGTCCTGTGATTGGTAACACTGGAGAACCGTCCTGTGATTGGTAACAATGGAGAACAGTCCTGTGATTGGTAACACTGGAGAATAGTCCTGTGATTGGTAACAATGGGGAACAGTCCTGTGATTGGTAACACTGGAGAACCGTCCTGAGATGGGTAACACTGGAGAACAGTCCTGTGATTGGTAAAACTGGAGAACAGTCCTGTCCTTGGTAACACTGTAGAACCGTCCAGTGATTGGTAACAATGGAGAACCGTCCTGTGATTGATAACACTGGAGAACAGTCCTGTGAATGGTAACACTGGAGAACAGTCCTGTGATTGGTAAAACTGGAGAACAGTCCTGTCCTTGGTAACACTGCAGAACAGTCCTGTCCTTGGTAACACTGGAGTACAGTCCTGTGATTGGTATCACTGGAGAATAGTTCTGTGATTGGTAACACTGGGGAACAGTCCTGTGATGGTTAACACTGGAGAACAGTCCTGTGATTGGTAACACTGGAGAACAGTCCTGTCCTTGGTAACACTGTAGATCCGTATAGTGATTGGTAACACTGGAGAACCGTCCTGTGATTGGTAAAACTGGAGAACAGTCCTGTCCTTGGTAACACTGCAGAACAGTCCTGTCCTTGGTAACACTGGAGTACAGTCCTGTGATTGGTATCACTGGAGAATAGTTCTGTGATTGGTAACACTGGGGAACAGTCCTGTGATGGTTAACACTGGAGAACAGTCCTGTGATTGGTAACACTGGAGAACAGTCCTGTCCTTGTTAACACTGTAGATCCGTATAGTGATTGGTAACACTGGAGAACCGTCCTGTGATTGGTAACACTGGAGAACAGTCCAGTGATTGGTAACACTTGAGAACAGTCCTGTCCCTGGTAACAGTGTAGAACCGTCCAGTGATTGGTAACACTGGAGAACCGTCCTGTGATTGGTAACACTGGAGAACTGTCCTGTGATTGGTAAAACTGGAGAACAGTCCTGTCCTGGGTAACACTGGAGAACCGTCCTGTGATTGGTAACACTGGAGAACAGTCCTGTGATTGGTTACACTGGAGAACCGTCCTGTGATTGGTAACACTGGAGAACCGTCCTGTGATTGGTAACACTGGAAAACATTCCTGTGATTGGTAACACTGGAGAACAGTCGTGTCCTTGGTAACACTGGAGAACCGTCCTGTGATTGGTAACGCTGGAGAACAGTCCAGTGATTGGTAACACTTGAGAACAGTCCTGTCCATGGTAACACTGTAGAACCGTCCAGTGATTGGTAACACTGGAGAACCGTCCTGTGATTGGTAACACTGGAGAACAGTCCTGTGATCGGTAAAACTGGAGAACAGTCCTGTCCTTGGTAACACTGGAGAACCGTCCTGTGATTGGTAACACTGGAGAACAGTCCTGTGATTGGTTACACTGGAGAACAGTCCTGTGATTGGTAACATTGGAGAACCGTCCTGTGATTGGTAACACTGGTGAACAGTCCTGTGATTGGTAACACTGGAGAACAGTCCTGTCCTTGGTAACACTGGAGAACAGTCCTGTGATTGGTAACACTGGAGAACAGTCCTGTGATTGGTAAAACTGGAGAACAGTCCTGTCCTGGGTAACACTGGAGAACCGTCCTGTGATTGGTAACACTGGAGAACAGTCCTGTGATTGGTTACACTGGAGAACAGTCCTGTGATTTGTAACACTGGAGAACCGTCCTGTGATTGGTAACACTGGAAAACATTCCTGTGATTGGTAACACTGGAGAACAGTCGTGTCCTTGGTAACAATGGAGAACCGTCCTGTGATTGGTAACACTGGAGAACAGTCCAGTGATTGGTAGCACTTGAGAACAGTCCTGTCCATGGTAACACTGTGGAACCGTCCAGTGATTGGTAACACTGGAGATAAGTCCTGTGATTGGTAACACTGGAGAACAGTCCTGTGATTGGTAAAACTGGAGAACAGTCCTGTCCTTGGTAACACTGGAGAACCGTCCTGTGATTGGTAACACTGGAGAACAGTCCTGTGATTTGTTACACTGGAGAACTGTCCTGTGATTGGTAACACTGGAGAACCGTCCTGTGATTGGTAACACTGGTGAACAGTCCTGTGATTGGTAACACTGGAGAACAGTCCTGTCCTTGGTAACACTGGAGAACAGTCCTGTGATTGGTAACACTGGAGAATAGTCCTGTGATTGGTAACAATGGGGAACAGTCCTGTGATTGGTAACACTGGAGAACCGTACTGAGATTGGTAACACTTGAGAACAGTCCTGTGATTGGTAAAGCTGGAGAACAGTCCATTCCTTGGTAACACTGTGGAACCGTCCAGTGATTGGTAACAATGGAGAACTTTCCTGTGATTGATAACACTGGAGAACAGTCCTGTCCTTGGTAACACTGTAGATCCGTATAGTGATTGGTAACACTGGAGAACCGTCCTGTGATTGGTAACAATGGAGAACAGTCCTGTGATTGGTAACACTGGAGAACAGTCCTGTGATTGGTAACACTGTAGAACCGTCCTGTGATTGGTAACATTGGAGAACAGTCCTTTGATTGGAAACACTGGAGAACAGTCCTGTCCTTGGTAACACTGGAGAACAGTACTGTGATTGGTAACACTGGAGGATAGTCCTGTGATTGGTAACACTGGGGAACAGTCCTGTGATTGGTAACACTGGAGAACCGTCCTGAGATGGGTAACACTGGAGTACAGTCCTGTGATTGGTAATACTGGAGAACAGTCCTGTCCTTGGTAACACTGGAGAACCGTCCTGTGATTGGTAAAACTGGAGAACAGTCCTGTGATCGGTAACACTGGAGAACAGTCCTGTGATTGGTAACACTGGAGAACCATCCTGTGATTGGTAACACTGGAGAACAGTCCTGTCCTTGGTAACAATGGAGAACAGTCCTGTGATTGGTAACACTGGAGAATAGTCCTGTGATTGGTAACAATGGGGAACAGTCCTGTGATTGGTAACACTGGCGAACCGTCCTGAGATGCGTAACACTGGAGAACAGTCCTGTGATTGGTAACACTGGAGAACAGTCCTGAGATGGGTAACACTGGAGAACAGTCCTGTGATTGGTAACACTGGAGAACAGTCCTGTCCTTGGTAACACTGTTGAACCGTCCAGTGATTGGTAACACTGGAGAACCGTCCTGTTATTGATATCACTGGAGAACAGTCCTGTGAATGGTAACACTGGAGAACAGTCCTGTGATGGGTAACACTGGAGAACAGTCCTGTCCTTGCTAAAACTGGAGAACAGTGCTGTGATTTGTAAAACTGGAGAACAGTCCTGTGATTGGTAACACTGGAGAACAGTCCTGTTTTTGGTAACACTGGGGAACAGGCCTACCCTTGGTAACAGTGGGGAACAGTCCTGTCCACTGTAACACTGGAGTACAGTCCTGTGAATGGAAAAACAGGAGAATAGTCCTGTGATTGGTAACACTGGAGAACAGTCCTGTCCTTGGTAACACTGGAGAACCGTCTTGTGATTGGTAACACTGGAGAACAGTCCTGTGATTGGTAACACTGGGGAACATTCCTGCCCTTGGTAACAATGGAGAACAGTCTTGTAATTGGTAACACTGGGAAACCGTCCTGTGATTGGTAACACTGGGGAACAGTCCTTTGCTTGGTAACACTGGAGAAGAGACCTGTGATTGGTAACACTGGAGAACAGTCCTGTGATTGGTAACAGTGGAGAACAGTCCTTTGATTGGTAACACTGGAGAACCGTCCTGTGATTGGTAACACTGGAGAACAGTCCTGTGATTGGTAACACTGGAGAAATGTCCTGTCCTTGGTAACACTGGAGAACAGTCCTGTGATTGGTAACACTGGAGAATAGTCCTGTGATTGGTAACAATGGGGAACAGTCCTGTGATTGGTAACACTGGAGAACCGTCCTGAGATGGGTAACACTGGAGAACAGTCCTGTGATTGGTAAAACTGGAGAACAGTCCTGTCCTTTGTCACACTGTAGAACCGTCCAGTGATTGGTAACAATGGAGAACCGTCCTGTGATTGATAACACTGGAGTACAGTCCTGTGAATGGTAACACTGGCGAACAGTCCTGTGATTGGTAAAACTGGAGAACAGTCCTCTCCTTGGTAACACTGCAGAACAGTCCTGTCCTTGGTAACACTGCAGTACAGTCCTGTGATTGGTAACACTGGAGAATAGTTCTGTGATTGGTAACACTGGGGAACAGTCCTGTGATGGTTAACACTGGAGAACAGTCCTGTGATTGGTAACACTGGAGAACAGTCCTGTCCTTGGTAACACTGTAGATCCGTATAGTGATTGGTAACATTGGAGAACCGTCCTGTGATTGGTAACACTGGAGAACAGTCCTGTGATTGGTAACACTGGCGAACAGTCGTGTCCTTGGTAACACTGGAGAACCGTCCTGTGATTGGTAACACTGGAGAACAGTCCAGTGATTGGTAACACTTGAGAACAGTGCTGTCCATGGTAACACTGTAGAACCATCCAGTCATTGGTAACACTGGAGAACCGTCCTGTGATTGGTAACACTGGAGAACAGTCCTGTGATTGGTAAAACTGCAGAACAGTCCTGTCCTTGGTAACACTGGAGAACCATCCTGTGATTGGTAACACTGGAGAACAGTCCTGTGATTGGTTACACTGGAGAACAGTCCTGTGATTGGTAACACTGCAGAACCGTCCTGTGATTGGTAACACTGGAGAACAGTCCTGTCCTTGGTAACACTGGAGAACAGTCCTGTGCTTGGTAACACTGGAGAATATTCCTGTGATTGGTAACAATGGGGAACAGTCCTGTGATTGGTAACACTGGAGAACCGTCCAGAGTTGGGTAACAATGGAGAACAGTCCTGTGATTGGTAAAACTGGAGAACAGTCCATTCCTTGGTAACACTGTGGAACCGTCCAGTGATTGGTAACAATGGAGAACTTTCCTGTGATTGATAACACTGGAGAACAGTACTATCCTTGGTAACACTGTAGATCTGTATAATGATTGGTAACACTGGAGAACCGTCCTGTGATTGGTAACACTGGAGAACAGTCCTGTGATTGGTAACACTGGAGAACAGTCCTGTGATTGGTAACACTGGAGAACCGTCCTGTGATTGGTAACACTGGAGAACAGTCCTGTGATTGGAAACACTGGAGAACTGTCCTGTACTTGGTAACACAGGAGAACAGTACTGTGATTGTTAACACTGGAGAATAGTCCTGTGATTGGTAACACTGGGGAACAGTCCTGTGATTGGTAACACTGGAGAACCGTCCTGAGATGGGTAACACTGGAGTACAGTCCTGTGATTGGTAATACTGGAGAACAGTCCTGTCCTTGGTAACACTGGAGAACCGTCCAGTGATTGGTAAAACTGGGGAACAGTCCTGTGATTGGTAACACTGGAGAACAGTCCTGTGATTGGTAATTCTGGAGAACCGTCCTGTGATTGGTAACACTGGAGAACAGTCTTGTGATTGGTAACACTGGAGAACAGTCCTGTCCTTGGAAACACTGGCGAACAGTCCTGTGATTGGTAACACTGGAGAATAGTCCTGTGATTGGTAACGATGGGGAACAGTCCTGTGTTTGGTAACACTGGAGAACCGTCCTGAGATGCGTTACACTGGAGAACATTCCAGTGATTGGTAAAACTGGAGAACAGTCCAGTCCTTGGTAACACTGTAGAACCGTCCAGTGATTGGTAACAATGGAGAACGGTCCTGTGATTGATAACACTGGAGAACAGTCCTGTGAATGGCAACTTTGGAGAACAGTCCTTTGATTGGTAACACTGGAGAACAGTCCTGTCCTTGCTAAAACTGGAGAACAGTCCTGTGATTTGTAAAACTGGAGAACAGTCCTGTGATTGGTAACACTGGAGAACAGTCCTGTTCTTGGTAACACTGGGGAACAGGCCTACCCTTGGTAACAGTGGGGAACAGTCCTGTCCATGGTAACACTGGAGAACAGTCCTGTGAATGGAAAAACAGTAGAACAGTCCAGTGATTGGTAACACTGGAGAACAGTCCTGTCCTTGGTAACACTGGAGAACCGTCCTGTGATTGGTAACACTGGAGAACAGTCCTGTGATTGGTAACACTGGGGAACATTCCTGCCCTTGGTAACAATAGAGAACAGTCCTGTGATTGGTAACACTGGGAAACCGTCCTTTGATTGGTAACACTGGGGAACAGTCCTTTGCTTGGTAACACTGGAGAAGAGACCTGTGATTGGTAACACTGGAGAACAGTCCAGTGATTGTTAACAATGGAGAACCGACCTGTCCATGGTAACACTGCAGGACCGTCCAGTGATTGGTAACACTGGAGAACCGTCCTGTGATTGGTGACAATGGAGATCAATTCTGTGATTGTTAAAACTGGAGAACATTCCTGTCCTTGGTAACAATGGAGAACAGTCCTGTGTTTGGTAACACTTGAGAATAGTCCTGTGATTGGTAACAATGGGGAACAGTCCTGTGATTGGTAACACTGGAGAACCGTCCTGAGATGGGTAACACTGCAGAACAGTCCTGTGATTGGTAAAATTGGAGAACAGTCCTGTCCTTGGTAACACTGTAGAACCGTCCAGTGATTGGTAACAATGGAGAACTGTCCTGTGATTGATAACACTGGAGAACAGTCCTGTGAATGGTAACACTGGAGAACAGTCCTGTGATTGGTAACAATGGAGAACAGTCCTGTGATTGGTAACACTGGGAAACCGTCCTGTGATTGGTAACACTGGGGAACAGTCCTTTGCTTGGTAACACTGGAGAAGAGAGCTTTCCATGGTAACACTGTAGAACGGTCCAGTGATTGGTAACACTGGAGAACCGTCCTGTGATTGGTAACACTGGAGAACAGTCCTGTGATTGGTAAAACTGGAGAACAGTCCTGTCCTTGGTAACACTGGAGAACAGTCCTGTGATTGGTAACAGTGGAGAACAGTCCTGTGATTGGTAACACTGGAGAACCGTCCTGTGATTGGTAACAATGGAGAACAGTCCTGTGATTGGTAACACTGGAGAATAGTCCTGTGATTGGTAACAATGGGGAACAGTCCTGTGATTGGTAACACTGGAGAACCGTCCTGAGATGGGTAACACTGGAGAACAGTCCTGTGATTGGTAAAACTGGAGAACAGTCCTGTCCTTGGTAACACTGTAGAACCGTCCAGTGATTGGTAACAATGGAGAACCGTCCTGTGATTGATAACACTGGAGAACAGTCCTGTGAATGGTAACACTGGAGAACAGTCCTGTGATTGGTAAAACTGGAGAACAGTCCTGTCCTTGGTAACACTGCAGAACAGTCCTGTCCTTGGTAACACTGGAGTACAGTCCTGTGATTGGTATCACTGGAGAATAGTTCTGTGATTGGTAACACTGGGGAACAGTCCTGTGATGGTTAACACTGGAGAACAGTCCTGTGATTGGTAACACTGGAGAACAGTCCTGTCCTTGGTAACACTGTAGATCCGTATAGTGATTGGTAACACTGGAGAACCGTCCTGTGATTGGTAAAACTGGAGAACAGTCCTGTCCTTGGTAACACTGCAGAACAGTCCTGTCCTTGGTAACACTGGAGTACAGTCCTGTGATTGGTATCACTGGAGAATAGTTCTGTGATTGGTAACACTGGGGAACAGTCCTGTGATGGTTAACACTGGAGAACAGTCCTGTGATTGGTAACACTGGAGAACAGTCCTGTCCTTGTTAACACTGTAGATCCGTATAGTGATTGGTAACACTGGAGAACCGTCCTGTGATTGGTAACACTGGAGAACAGTCCAGTGATTGGTAACACTTGAGAACAGTCCTGTCCCTGGTAACAGTGTAGAACCGTCCAGTGATTGGTAACACTGGAGAACCGTCCTGTGATTGGTAACACTGGAGAACTGTCCTGTGATTGGTAAAACTGGAGAACAGTCCTGTCCTGGGTAACACTGGAGAACCGTCCTGTGATTGGTAACACTGGAGAACAGTCCTGTGATTGGTTACACTGGAGAACCGTCCTGTGATTGGTAACACTGGAGAACCGTCCTGTGATTGGTAACACTGGAAAACATTCCTGTGATTGGTAACACTGGAGAACAGTCGTGTCCTTGGTAACACTGGAGAACCGTCCTGTGATTGGTAACGCTGGAGAACAGTCCAGTGATTGGTAACACTTGAGAACAGTCCTGTCCATGGTAACACTGTAGAACCGTCCAGTGATTGGTAACACTGGAGAACCGTCCTGTGATTGGTAACACTGGAGAACAGTCCTGTGATCGGTAAAACTGGAGAACAGTCCTGTCCTTGGTAACACTGGAGAACCGTCCTGTGATTGGTAACACTGGAGAACAGTCCTGTGATTGGTTACACTGGAGAACAGTCCTGTGATTGGTAACATTGGAGAACCGTCCTGTGATTGGTAACACTGGTGAACAGTCCTGTGATTGGTAACACTGGAGAACAGTCCTGTCCTTGGTAACACTGGAGAACAGTCCTGTGATTGGTAACACTGGAGAACAGTCCTGTGATTGGTAAAACTGGAGAACAGTCCTGTCCTGGGTAACACTGGAGAACCGTCCTGTGATTGGTAACACTGGAGAACAGTCCTGTGATTGGTTACACTGGAGAACAGTCCTGTGATTTGTAACACTGGAGAACCGTCCTGTGATTGGTAACACTGGAAAACATTCCTGTGATTGGTAACACTGGAGAACAGTCGTGTCCTTGGTAACAATGGAGAACCGTCCTGTGATTGGTAACACTGGAGAACAGTCCAGTGATTGGTAGCACTTGAGAACAGTCCTGTCCATGGTAACACTGTGGAACCGTCCAGTGATTGGTAACACTGGAGATAAGTCCTGTGATTGGTAACACTGGAGAACAGTCCTGTGATTGGTAAAACTGGAGAACAGTCCTGTCCTTGGTAACACTGGAGAACCGTCCTGTGATTGGTAACACTGGAGAACAGTCCTGTGATTTGTTACACTGGAGAACTGTCCTGTGATTGGTAACACTGGAGAACCGTCCTGTGATTGGTAACACTGGTGAACAGTCCTGTGATTGGTAACACTGGAGAACAGTCCTGTCCTTGGTAACACTGGAGAACAGTCCTGTGATTGGTAACACTGGAAAATAGTCCTGTGATTGGTAACAATGGGGAACAGTCCTGTGATTGGTAACACTGGAGAACCGTACTGAGATTGGTAACACTTGAGAACAGTCCTGTGATTGGTAAAGCTGGAGAACAGTCCATTCCTTGGTAACACTGTGGAACCGTCCAGTGATTGGTAACAATGGAGAACTTTCCTGTGATTGATAACACTGGAGAACAGTCCTGTCCTTGGTAACACTGTAGATCCGTATAGTGATTGGTAACACTGGAGAACCGTCCTGTGATTGGTAACAATGGAGAACAGTCCTGTGATTGGTAACACTGGAGAACAGTCCTGTGATTGGTAACACTGTAGAACCGTCCTGTGATTGGTAACATTGGAGAACAGTCCTTTGATTGGAAACACTGGAGAACAGTCCTGTCCTTGGTAACACTGGAGAACAGTACTGTGATTGGTAACACTGGAGGATAGTCCTGTGATTGGTAACACTGGGGAACAGTCCTGTGATTGGTAACACTGGAGAACCGTCCTGAGATGGGTAACACTGGAGTACAGTCCTGTGATTGGTAATACTGGAGAACAGTCCTGTCCTTGGTAACACTGGAGAACCGTCCTGTGATTGGTAAAACTGGAGAACAGTCCTGTGATCGGTAACACTGGAGAACAGTCCTGTGATTGGTAACACTGGAGAACCATCCTGTGATTGGTAACACTGGAGAACAGTCCTGTCCTTGGTAACAATGGAGAACAGTCCTGTGATTGGTAACACTGGAGAATAGTCCTGTGATTGGTAACAATGGGGAACAGTCCTGTGATTGGTAACACTGGCGAACCGTCCTGAGATGCGTAACACTGGAGAACAGTCCTGTGATTGGTAAAACTGGAGAACAGTCCAGTCCTTGGTAACACTGTAGAACCGTCCAGTGATTGCTAACAATGGAGAACCGTCTTGTGATTGATAACACTGGAGAACAGTCCTGTGAATGGTAACTTTGGAGAACAGTCCTTTGATTGGTAACACTGGAGAACAGACCTCTCCTTGGTGACACTGGGGAACAGGCCTGCCCTTGGTAAAATTGGGGAACAGTCCTGTCCTCTGTAACACTGGCGAACAGTCCTGTGAATGGTAAAACTGGAGAACCGTCCTGTCCATGGTAACACTGAAGAACCGTCCAGTGATTGGTGACACTGGAGAACCGTCCTGTGATTGGTAACACTGGAGAACAGTCCAGTGATTGGTAACACTTGAGAACAGTCCTGTCCCTGGTAACAGTGTAGAACCGTCCAGTGATTGGTAACACTGGAGAACCGTCCTGTGATTGGTAACACTGGAGAACTGTCCTGTGATTGGTAAAACTGGAGAACAGTCCTGTCCTGGGTAACACTGGAGAACCGTCCTGTGATTGGTAACACTGGAGAACAGTCCTGTGATTGGTTACACTGGAGAACCGTCCTGTGATTGGTAACACTGGAGAACCGTCCTGTGATTGGTAACACTGGAAAACATTCCTGTGATTGGTAACACTGGAGAACAGTCGTGTCCTTGGTAACACTGGAGAACCGTCCTGTGATTGGTAACGCTGGAGAACAGTCCAGTGATTGGTAACACTTGAGAACAGTCCTGTCCATGGTAACACTGTAGAACCGTCCAGTGATTGGTAACACTGGAGAACCGTCCTGTGATTGGTAACACTGGAGAACAGTCCTGTGATCGGTAAAACTGGAGAACAGTCCTGTCCTTGGTAACACTGGAGAACCGTCCTGTGATTGGTAACACTGGAGAACAGTCCTGTGATTGGTTACACTGGAGAACAGTCCTGTGATTGGTAACATTGGAGAACCGTCCTGTGATTGGTAACACTGGTGAACAGTCCTGTGATTGGTAACACTGGAGAACAGTCCTGTCCTTGGTAACACTGGAGAACAGTCCTGTGATTGGTAACACTGGAGAACAGTCCTGTGATTGGTAAAACTGGAGAACAGTCCTGTCCTGGGTAACACTGGAGAACCGTCCTGTGATTGGTAACACTGGAGAACAGTCCTGTGATTGGTTACACTGGAGAACAGTCCTGTGATTTGTAACACTGGAGAACCGTCCTGTGATTGGTAACACTGGAAAACATTCCTGTGATTGGTAACACTGGAGAACAGTCGTGTCCTTGGTAACAATGGAGAACCGTCCTGTGATTGGTAACACTGGAGAACAGTCCAGTGATTGGTAGCACTTGAGAACAGTCCTGTCCATGGTAACACTGTGGAACCGTCCAGTGATTGGTAACACTGGAGATAAGTCCTGTGATTGGTAACACTGGAGAACAGTCCTGTGATTGGTAAAACTGGAGAACAGTCCTGTCCTTGGTAACACTGGAGAACCGTCCTGTGATTGGTAACACTGGAGAACAGTCCTGTGATTTGTTACACTGGAGAACTGTCCTGTGATTGGTAACACTGGAGAACCGTCCTGTGATTGGTAACACTGGTGAACAGTCCTGTGATTGGTAACACTGGAGAACAGTCCTGTCCTTGGTAACACTGGAGAACAGTCCTGTGATTGGTAACACTGGAGAATAGTCCTGTGATTGGTAACAATGGGGAACAGTCCTGTGATTGGTAACACTGGAGAACAGTCCTGTGATTGGTTACACTGGAGAACAGTCCTGTGATTTGTAACACTGGAGAACCGTCCTGTGATTGGTAACACTGGAAAACATTCCTGTGATTGGTAACACTGGAGAACAGTCGTGTCCTTGGTAACAATGGAGAACCGTCCTGTGATTGGTAACACTGGAGAACAGTCCAGTGATTGGTAGCACTTGAGAACAGTCCTGTCCATGGTAACACTGTGGAACCGTCCAGTGATTGGTAACACTGGAGATAAGTCCTGTGATTGGTAACACTGGAGAACAGTCCTGTGATTGGTAAAACTGGAGAACAGTCCTGTCCTTGGTAACACTGGAGAACCGTCCTGTGATTGGTAACACTGGAGAACAGTCCTGTGATTTGTTACACTGGAGAACTGTCCTGTGATTGGTAACACTGGAGAACCGTCCTGTGATTGGTAACACTGGTGAACAGTCCTGTGATTGGTAACACTGGAGAACAGTCCTGTCCTTGGTAACACTGGAGAACAGTCCTGTGATTGGTAACACTGGAAAATAGTCCTGTGATTGGTAACAATGGGGAACAGTCCTGTGATTGGTAACACTGGAGAACCGTACTGAGATTGGTAACACTTGAGAACAGTCCTGTGATTGGTAAAGCTGGAGAACAGTCCATTCCTTGGTAACACTGTGGAACCGTCCAGTGATTGGTAACAATGGAGAACTTTCCTGTGATTGATAACACTGGAGAACAGTCCTGTCCTTGGTAACACTGTAGATCCGTATAGTGATTGGTAACACTGGAGAACCGTCCTGTGATTGGTAACAATGGAGAACAGTCCTGTGATTGGTAACACTGGAGAACAGTCCTGTGATTGGTAACACTGTAGAACCGTCCTGTGATTGGTAACATTGGAGAACAGTCCTTTGATTGGAAACACTGGAGAACAGTCCTGTCCTTGGTAACACTGGAGAACAGTACTGTGATTGGTAACACTGGAGGATAGTCCTGTGATTGGTAACACTGGGGAACAGTCCTGTGATTGGTAACACTGGAGAACCGTCCTGAGATGGGTAACACTGGAGTACAGTCCTGTGATTGGTAATACTGGAGAACAGTCCTGTCCTTGGTAACACTGGAGAACCGTCCTGTGATTGGTAAAACTGGAGAACAGTCCTGTGATCGGTAACACTGGAGAACAGTCCTGTGATTGGTAACACTGGAGAACCATCCTGTGATTGGTAACACTGGAGAACAGTCCTGTCCTTGGTAACAATGGAGAACAGTCCTGTGATTGGTAACACTGGAGAATAGTCCTGTGATTGGTAACAATGGGGAACAGTCCTGTGATTGGTAACACTGGCGAACCGTCCTGAGATGCGTAACACTGGAGAACAGTCCTGTGATTGGTAAAACTGGAGAACAGTCCAGTCCTTGGTAACACTGTAGAACCGTCCAGTGATTGCTAACAATGGAGAACCGTCTTGTGATTGATAACACTGGAGAACAGTCCTGTGAATGGTAACTTTGGAGAACAGTCCTTTGATTGGTAACACTGGAGAACAGACCTCTCCTTGGTGACACTGGGGAACAGGCCTGCCCTTGGTAAAATTGGGGAACAGTCCTGTCCTCTGTAACACTGGCGAACAGTCCTGTGAATGGTAAAACTGGAGAACCGTCCTGTCCATGGTAACACTGAAGAACCGTCCAGTGATTGGTGACACTGGAGAACCGTCCTGTGATTGGTAACACTGGAGAACAGTCCAGTGATTGGTAACACTTGAGAACAGTCCTGTCCCTGGTAACAGTGTAGAACCGTCCAGTGATTGGTAACACTGGAGAACCGTCCTGTGATTGGTAACACTGGAGAACTGTCCTGTGATTGGTAAAACTGGAGAACAGTCCTGTCCTGGGTAACACTGGAGAACCGTCCTGTGATTGGTAACACTGGAGAACAGTCCTGTGATTGGTTACACTGGAGAACCGTCCTGTGATTGGTAACACTGGAGAACCGTCCTGTGATTGGTAACACTGGAAAACATTCCTGTGATTGGTAACACTGGAGAACAGTCGTGTCCTTGGTAACACTGGAGAACCGTCCTGTGATTGGTAACGCTGGAGAACAGTCCAGTGATTGGTAACACTTGAGAACAGTCCTGTCCATGGTAACACTGTAGAACCGTCCAGTGATTGGTAACACTGGAGAACCGTCCTGTGATTGGTAACACTGGAGAACAGTCCTGTGATCGGTAAAACTGGAGAACAGTCCTGTCCTTGGTAACACTGGAGAACCGTCCTGTGATTGGTTACACTGGAGAACAGTCCTGTGATTGGTAACATTGGAGAACCGTCCTGTGATTGGTAACACTGGTGAACAGTCCTGTGATTGGTAACACTGGAGAACAGTCCTGTCCTTGGTAACACTGGAGAACAGTCCTGTGATTGGTAACACTGGAGAACAGTCCTGTGATTGGTAAAACTGGAGAACAGTCCTGTCCTGGGTAACACTGGAGAACCGTCCTGTGATTGGTAACACTGGAGAACAGTCCTGTGATTGGTTACACTGGAGAACAGTCCTGTGATTTGTAACACTGGAGAACCGTCCTGTGATTGGTAACACTGGAAAACATTCCTGTGATTGGTAACACTGGAGAACAGTCGTGTCCTTGGTAACAATGGAGAACCGTCCTGTGATTGGTAACACTGGAGAACAGTCCAGTGATTGGTAGCACTTGAGAACAGTCCTGTCCATGGTAACACTGTGGAACCGTCCAGTGATTGGTAACACTGGAGATAAGTCCTGTGATTGGTAACACTGGAGAACAGTCCTGTGATTGGTAACACTGGAGAACAGTCCTGTGATTTGTTACACTGGAGAACTGTCCTGTGATTGGTAACACTGGAGAACCGTCCTGTGATTGGTAACACTGGTGAACAGTCCTGTGATTGGTAACACTGGAGAACAGTCCTGTCCTTGGTAACACTGGAGAACAGTCCTGTGATTGGTAACACTGGAGAATAGTCCTGTGATTGGTAACAATGGGGAACAGTCCTGTGATTGGTAACACTGGAGAACCGTACTGAGATTGGTAACACTTGAGAACAGTCCTGTGATTGGTAAAGCTGGAGAACAGTCCATTCCTTGGTAACACTGTGGAACCGTCCAGTGATTGGTAACAATGGAGAACTTTCCTGTGATTGATAACACTGGAGAACAGTCCTGTCCTTGGTAACACTGTAGATCCGTATAGTGATTGGTAACACTGGAGAACCGTCCTGTGATTGGTAACACTGGAGAACAGTCCTGTGATTGGTAACACTGGAGAACAGTCCTGTGATTGGTAACACTGTAGAACCGTCCTGTGATTGGTAACATTGGAGAACAGTCCTTTGATTGGAAACACTGGAGAACAGTCCTGTCCTTGGTAACACTGGAGAACAGTACTGTGATTGGTAACACTGGAGGATAGTCCTGTGATTGGTAACACTGGGGAACAGTCCTGTGATTGGTAACACTGGAGAACCGTCCTGAGATGGGTAACACTGGAGTACAGTCCTGTGATTGGTAATACTGGAGAACAGTCCTGTCCTTGGTAACACTGGAGAACCGTCCTGTGATTGGTAAAACTGGAGAACAGTCCTGTGATCGGTAACACTGGAGAACAGTCCTGTGATTGGTAACACTGGAGAACCATCCTGTGATTGGTAACACTGGAGAACAGTCCTGTCCTTGGTAACAATGGAGAACAGTCCTGTGATTGGTAACACTGGAGAATAGTCCTGTGATTGGTAACAATGGGGAACAGTCCTGTGATTGGTAACACTGGCGAACCGTCCTGAGATGCGTAACACTGGAGAACAGTCCTGTGATTGGTAAAACTGGAGAACAGTCCAGTCCTTGGTAACACTGTAGAACCGTCCAGTGATTGCTAACAATGGAGAACCGTCTTGTGATTGATAACACTGGAGAACAGTCCTGTGAATGGTAACTTTGGAGAACAGTCCTTTGATTGGTAACACTGGAGAACAGACCTCTCCTTGGTGACACTGGGGAACAGGCCTGCCCTTGGTAAAATTGGGGAACAGTCCTGTCCTCTGTAACACTGGCGAACAGTCCTGTGAATGGTAAAACTGGAGAACCGTCCTGTCCATGGTAACACTGAAGAACCGTCCAGTGATTGGTGACACTGGAGAACCGTCCTGTGATTGTTAACACTGGAGAACAGTCCTGTGATTGGTAAAAATGGAGAACAATCCTGTCCTTGGTAACACTGGAGAACCGTCCTGTGATTGGTAACACTGGAGAACAGTCCTGTGATTGGTAACACTGGAGAACAGTCCTGTGATTGGTAACACTGGAGAACCGTCCTGTGATTGGTAACACTGGAGAACAGTCCTGTGATTGGAAACACTGGAGAACAGTCCTGTCCTTGGTAACACTGGAGAACAGTCCTGTGATTGGTAACACTGGAGAATAGTCCTGTGATTGGTAACACTGGGGAACAGTCCTGTGATTGGTAACACTGGAGAACAGTCCTGAGATGGGTAACACTGGAGAACAGTCCTGTGATTGGTAACACTGGAGAACAGTCCTGTCCTTGGTAACACTGTTGAACCGTCCAGTGATTGGTAACACTGGAGAACCGTCCTGTTATTGATATCACTGGAGAACAGTCCTGTGAATGGTAACACTGGAGAACAGTCCTGTGATGGGTAACACTGGAGAACAGTCCTGTCCTTGCTAAAACTGGAGAACAGTGCTGTGATTTGTAAAACTGGAGAACAGTCCTGTGATTGGTAACACTGGAGAACAGTCCTGTTTTTGGTAACACTGGGGAACAGGCCTACCCTTGGTAACAGTGGGGAACAGTCCTGTCCACTGTAACACTGGAGTACAGTCCTGTGAATGGAAAAACAGGAGAATAGTCCTGTGATTGGTAACACTGGAGAACAGTCCTGTCCTTGGTAACACTGGAGAACCGTCTTGTGATTGGTAACACTGGAGAACAGTCCTGTGATTGGTAACACTGGGGAACATTCCTGCCCTTGGTAACAATGGAGAACAGTCTTGTAATTGGTAACACTGGGAAACCGTCCTGTGATTGGTAACACTGGGGAACAGTCCTTTGCTTGGTAACACTGGAGAAGAGACCTGTGATTGGTAACACTGGAGAACAGTCCTGTGATTGGTAACAGTGGAGAACAGTCCTTTGATTGGTAACACTGGAGAACCGTCCTGTGATTGGTAACACTGGAGAACAGTCCTGTGATTGGTAACACTGGAGAAATGTCCTGTCCTTGGTAACACTGGAGAACAGTCCTGTGATTGGTAACACTGGAGAATAGTCCTGTGATTGGTAACAATGGGGAACAGTCCTGTGATTGGTAACACTGGAGAACCGTCCTGAGATGGGTAACACTGGAGAACAGTCCTGTGATTGGTAAAACTGGAGAACAGTCCTGTCCTTTGTCACACTGTAGAACCGTCCAGTGATTGGTAACAATGGAGAACCGTCCTGTGATTGATAACACTGGAGTACAGTCCTGTGAATGGTAACACTGGCGAACAGTCCTGTGATTGGTAAAACTGGAGAACAGTCCTCTCCTTGGTAACACTGCAGAACAGTCCTGTCCTTGGTAACACTGCAGTACAGTCCTGTGATTGGTAACACTGGAGAATAGTTCTGTGATTGGTAACACTGGGGAACAGTCCTGTGATGGTTAACACTGGAGAACAGTCCTGTGATTGGTAACACTGGAGAACAGTCCTGTCCTTGGTAACACTGTAGATCCGTATAGTGATTGGTAACATTGGAGAACCGTCCTGTGATTGGTAACACTGGAGAACAGTCCTGTGATTGGTAACACTGGCGAACAGTCGTGTCCTTGGTAACACTGGAGAACCGTCCTGTGATTGGTAACACTGGAGAACAGTCCAGTGATTGGTAACACTTGAGAACAGTGCTGTCCATGGTAACACTGTAGAACCATCCAGTCATTGGTAACACTGGAGAACCGTCCTGTGATTGGTAACACTGGAGAACAGTCCTGTGATTGGTAAAACTGCAGAACAGTCCTGTCCTTGGTAACACTGGAGAACCATCCTGTGATTGGTAACACTGGAGAACAGTCCTGTGATTGGTTACACTGGAGAACAGTCCTGTGATTGGTAACACTGGAGAACCGTCCTGTGATTGGTAACACTGGAGAACAGTCCTGTCCTTGGTAACACTGGAGAACAGTCCTGTGCTTGGTAACACTGGAGAATATTCCTGTGATTGGTAACAATGGGGAACAGTCCTGTGATTGGTAACACTGGAGAACCGTCCAGAGTTGGGTAACACTGGAGAACAGTCCTGTGATTGGTAAAACTGGAGAACAGTCCATTCCTTGGTAACACTGTGGAACCGTCCAGTGATTGGTAACAATGGAGAACTTTCCTGTGATTGATAACACTGGGGAACAGTCCTGTCCTTGGTAACTCTGTAGAACCGTCCAGTGATTGGTAAGACTGGAGAACCGTACTGTGATTGGTAACACTGGAGAACAGTCCTGTGAATGGTAACACTGGAGAACAGTCCTTTGATTGGTAACACTGGGAAACCGTCCTATGATTGGTAACACTGGGGAACAGTCCTTTGCTTGGTAACACTAGAGAAGAGACCTGTGATTGGTAACACTGGAGAACAGTCCTTTGCTTGGTATCACTGGAGAACAGTCCTGTCCATGGTAACACTGTATATCCGTCCAGTGATTGGTAACACTAGAGAACCGTCCTGTCCTTGGTAACACTGGAGAACCGTCCTGTGATTGGTAACAATGGAGAACAGTCCTGTCCTTGCTTTAACTGGAGAACAGTCCTGTGATTGCTAATACTGGAGAACAGTCCTGTGATTGGTAACACTGGAGTACCGTCCTGCGATTGGTAACACTGCAGAACAGTCCTGTCATTGGTAACGCTGGGGAACAGTCCTGTGATTGAAAACACTGGTGAACAGTCCTGTGAATGTTAACACTGGAGAACAGTCCTGTGATTGGTAACACTGGAGAACAGTCCTGTCCTTGGTAACACTGCGGAACAGGCCTGCCCTTGGTAAAATTGGGGAGCAGTCCTGTCCTCTGTAACACTGTAGAACAGTCCTGTGAATGGTAAAACTGGAGAACAGTCCTGTAATTGGTAACACTGGGGAACAGTCCTGTCCTTGGTAACACTGGAGTACAGTCCTGTGATTGGTAACACTGGAGAATAGTCCTGTATTGGTAACACTGGGGAACAGTCCTGTGATTGGTAACACTGGAGAACCGTCCTGTGATTGGTAACACTGGGGAACATTCCTGTGATTGGTTACACTGGAGAACTGTCCTGTCCTTGGTAACACTGTAGATCGGTCCAGCGATTGGTAACACTGGAGAACCGTCCTGCGATTGGTAACACTGGAGAACAGTCCTGTGATTAGTAACCCTGGGAAACCGTCCTTTGATTGGTAACACTGGGGAACAGTCCTTTGCTTGGTAACACTGGAGAAGAGACCTGTGATTGGTAACACTGGAGAACAGTCCTGTGATTGGTAACACTGCAGAACAGTCCTGTCCTTGGTAACACTGTAGAACCGTCTAGTGATTGGTAACACTGGAGAACAGTCCTGAGAAGGGTAACACTGGAGAACAGTCCTGTGATTGCTAAACCTGGAGAACAGTCCTGTCCTTGGTAACACTGGAGAACCGTCCTGTGATTGGTAACACTGGAGAACATTCCTGTGATTGGAAACACTGCGGAATATACATGCCCTTGGTAACAATGGCGGACAGTCCTGTGATTGTTAACACAGGGGAACAGTCCTGTGACTGGTAACACTGGAAAACCGTGCTGTGATTGCTAACACTGGAGAACCGTCCAGTGATTGGTAACACAGGGGAATAGTCCTGCCCTTGATAAGCCTGGAGAACAGTCCTGTCCCTGGTAACACTGGAGAAAAGTCCTGTGATTGTTAACACAGGGGAACAGTCCTACGATTGGTAACACTGGAGAACAGTTCTGTGATTGTTAACACTAGGGAACAGTCCGCCCTTGGTAAGACTGGAGAACAGTCCTGTCCTTGGTAACACTGGAGATAAGTCCTGTGATTGGTAGCACTGGAGAACAGTCCTGTGATTTGTAACACTGTAGAACAGTCCTGTGATTGGTAGCACTGGAGAACAGTCCTGTGATTGGTAACACTGGAGAACAGTCCTGTGATTGGTAACACTGGAGAACCGTCCTGAGATGGGTAATACTGGAGAACAGTCCTGTGATTGGTAATACTGGAGAACAGTCCTGTCCTTGGTAACACTGTAGACCGGTCCAGTGATTGGTAACACTGGAGAACCGTCCTGTTTTTGGTAACACTGGAGAACAGTCCTGTCTTTGGTAACGCTGAGGAACAGTCCTGTGATTGATAACACTGGATAACAGTCCTGTGAAAGGTAACACTGGAGAACAGTCCTGTCCTTGGTAACACTGGGGAACAGGCCTGCCCTTGGTAAAATTGGGGAACAGTCCTGTCCTCTGTAACACTGGAGAACAGTCCTGTGAATGGTAAAACTGGAGAACAGTCCTGTGATTGGTAACACTGGAGAACAGTCCTGTGATTGGTAACACTAGGGAACAGTCCTGTGACTGGTAACACTGGATAACCGTGCTGTGATTGCTAACACTGGAGAACCGTCCAGTGATTGGTAACACAGGGGAACAGTCCTGCCCTTGATAAGCCTGGAGAACAGTCCTGCCCCTGGTAACACTGGAGAAAATTCCTGTGATTGTTATCACAGGGGAACAGTCCAACGATTGGTAACACTGGAGAATAGTTCTGTGATTGTTAACACTGTGGAACAGTCCTGCCCTTGGTAAGACTGGAGAACAGTCCTGTCCTTGGTAACACTGGAGATTAGTCCTGTGATTGGTAGCACTGGAGAACAGTCCTGTGATTGGTAACACTGGACAACCGTCCTGTGATTGGTAACACTGGAGAACAGTCCTGTGATTGGTAACACTGGAGAACAGTCCTGCCCTTGGTAACACTGGAGAACCGTCCTGTGATTGGTAACACTGGAGAACAGTCCTGTGATTGGTAACACTGGGGAACATTCGTGCCCTTGGTAACAATGGAGAACAGTCCTGTGATTGGTAACACTGGAGAACATTCCTGTCTTTGGTAACACTGAGGAACAGTCCTGTGATTGATAACACTGGATAACAGTCCTGTGAAAGGTAACACTGGAGAACAGTCCTGTGATTGGTAACACTGGAGAACAGTACTGTCCTTGGTAACACTGGAGTACAGTCCTGTGATTGGTAACACTGGAGAATAGTCCTGTGATTGGTAACACTGAGGAACAGTCCTGTGATTGGTAACACTGGAGAACCGTCCTGTGATGTGTAACACTGGAGAACAGTCCTGTGATTGGTAACACTGGAGAACAGACCTGACCTTGGTAACACTGGGGAAGAGGCCTGCCCTTGGTAAAATTGGCGAAAATTCCTGTCCTCTGTAACACTGGAGAACAGTCCTGTGAATGGTAAAACTGGAGAACAGTCCGGTGATTGGTAACACTGGAGAACAGTCCTGTCCTTGGTAACACTGGAGTACTGTCCTGTGATTGGTAACACTGGATAATTGTCCTCTGATTGGTAACACTGGAGAACAGTCCAGTGATTGGTAACCCTGGAGAACCGTCCAGTGATGGGTAACACTGGAGAACAGTCCTGTGATTGGTAACACTGGAGAACAGACCTGTCCTTGGTAACACTGTAGAACCGTCCAGTGATTGGTAACACTGGACAACCGTCCTGTGATTGGTAACACTGGAGAACAGTCCTGTGATTGGTAACACTGGAGAACAGTCCTGTCCTTGGTAACACTGGAGAACTGTCCTGTGATTGGTAACACTGGAGAACAGTCCTGTGATTTTTTAACACTGGGGAACATTCGTGCCCTTGGTAACAATGGAGAACAGTCCTGTGATTGGTAACACTGGGAAACCGTCCTGTGATTGGTAACACTGGGGAACAGTCCTTTGCTTGGTAACAGTGGAGAAGAGACCTGTGATTGGTAACACTGGAGAACACTCCAGTGATTGGTAACACTGGAGAATCGTCCTGTCCTTGGTAACAGTGGAGAACCTTCTTGCGATTGGTAACAATGGAGAACAGTCCTGTCCTTGCTTAAACTGGAGAACAGTCCTGTGATTGGTAACACTGGAGAATAGTCCTGTGATTGGTCACACTGGGGAACAGTCCTGTGATTGGTAACACTGGAGAACCGTCCTGAGAAGGGTAACACTGGGGAACAGTCCTTTGATTGCTAATACTGCAGAACAGTCCTGTCCTTGGTAACACTGTAGAACCGTCCTGTGATTGGTAACAATGGAGAACCGTCCTGTGATTGGTAACACTGGAGAACAGTCCTGTCATTGGTAACGCTGGGGAACAGTCCTGTGATTGAAAACACTGGAGAACAGTCCTGTGAATGTTAACACTGGAGAACAGCCCTGTGATTGGTAACACTGGAGAACAGTCCTGTCCTTGGTAACACTGCGGAACAGGCCTGCCCTTGGTAAAATTTGGGAGCAGTCCTGTCCTCTGTAACACTGGAGAACAGTCCTGTGAATGTTAAAACTGGAGAACAGTCCTGTAATTGGTAACACTGAGGAACAGTCCTGTCCTTGGTAACACTGGAGTAAAGTCCTGTGATTGGTAACACTGGAGAATAGTCCTGTATTGGTAACACTGGGGAACAGTCCTGTGATTGGTAACACTGGAGAATCGTCCTGTGATTGGTAACACTGGGGAACATTCCTGTGATTGGTTACACTGGAGAACTGTCCTGTCCTTGGTAACACTGTAGATCGGTCCAGCGATTGGTAACACTGGAGAACCGTCGTGTGATTGGTAACACTGGAGAACAGTCCTGTGATTAGTAACACTGGGAAACCGTCCTTTGATTGGTAACACTGGGGAACAGTCCTTTGCTTGGTAACACTGAAGAAGAGACCTGTGATTGGTAACACTGGAGAACAGTTCTTTGATTGGTAACACTGCAGAACAGTCCTGTCCTTGGTAACACTGTAGAACCGTCCAGTGATTCGTAACACTGGAGAACAGTCCTGTGTTTGGTAACACTGGAGAACAGTCTTGTGATTGGTAAACCTGGAGAACAGTCCTGTCCTTGGTAACACTGGAGAACCGTCCTGTGATTGGTAACACTGGAGAACATTCCTGTGATTGGAAACACTGGGGAAACTTTGTGCCCTTGGTAACAATGGCAGACAGTCCTGTGATTGTTACCACAGGGGAACAGTCCTATGACTGGTAACACTGGAGAACCGTGCTGTGATTGCTAACACTGGAGAACCGTCCAGTGATTGGTAACACAGGGGAATAGTCCTGCCCTTGATAAGCCTGGAGAACAGTCCTGTCCCTGGTAACACTGGAGAAAAGTCATGTGATTGTTAACACAGGGGAACAGTCCTAGGATTGGTAACACTGGAGAACAGTTCTGTGATTGTTAACACTGGGGAACAGTCCGCCCTTGGTAAGACATGAGAACAGTCCTGTCCTTGGTAACACTGGAGATAAGTCCTGTGATTGGTAACACTGGAGAACAGTCCTGTGATTTGTAACACTGGAGAACAGTCCCATGATTGGTAGCACTGGAGAACAGTCCTGTCCTTGGTAACACTGGAGAACCGTCCTGTGATTGGTAACACTGGAGAACATTACTGTGATTGGAAACACTGGGGAACATTCGTGCCCTTGGTAATAATGGCAGACAGTCCTGTGATTGTTAACACAGGGGAACAGTCCTGTGACTGGTAACACTGGAGAACCGTGCTGTGATTGCTAACACTGGAGAACCGTCCAGTGATTGGTAACACAGGGGAATAGTCCTGCCCTTGGTAAGCCTGGAGAACAGTCCTGTCCCTGGTAACACTGGAGAAAAGTCCGTGATTGTTAACACAGGGGAGCAGTCCTACGATTGGTAACACTGGAGAACAGTTCTGTGATTGTTAACACTGGGGAACAGTCCGTCCTTGGTAAGACTTGGGAACAGTCCTGTCCTTGGTAACACTGGAGATAAGTCCTGTGATTGGTAGCACTGCAGAACAGTCCTATGATTTGTAACACTGGAGAACAGTCCCATGACTGGTAGCACTGGAGAACAGTCCTGTGATTGGTAACACTGGAGAACATTCCTGTGATTGGTAACACTGGAGAACCGTCCAGAGATGGGTAACACTGGAGAACAGTCCTGTGATTGGTAATACTGGAGAACAGTCCTGTCCTTGTAACACTGTAGACCCGTCCAGTGATTGGTAACACTGGAGAACCGTCCTGTGATTGGTAACACTGGAGAACAGTCCTGTCTTTGGTAACGCTGAGGAACAGTCCTGTGATTGATAACACTGGATAACAGTCCTGTGAAAGGTAACACTGGAGAACAGTCCTGTGATTGGTAGCACTGGAGAACATTCCTGTCCTTGGTAACACTGGGGAACAGGCCTGCCCTTGGTAAAATTTGGGAACAGTCCTCTCCTCTGTAACACTGGAGAACAGTCCTGTGAATGGTAAAACTGTAGAACAGTCCTGTGATTGGTAACACTGGAGAACAGTCCTGTGATTGGTAACACTGGGGAACATTTGTGCCCTTGGTAACAATGGCGGACAGTCCTGTGATCGGTAACACTGGGGAACAGTCCTGTGACTGGTAACACAGGATAACCGTGCTGTGATTGCTAACACTGGAGAACCGTCCAGTGTTTGGTAACACAGGGGAACAGTCCTGCCCTTGATAAGCCTGGAGAACAGTCCTGTCCCTGGTAACACTGGAGAAAATTCCTGTGATTGTTAACACAGGGGAACAGTCCTACGATTGATAACACTGGAGAATAGTGCTGTGATTGTTAACACTGGGGAACAGTGCTGCCCTTGGTAAGACTGGAGAACAGTCCTGTCCTTGGTAACACTGGAGATTAGTCCTGTGATTGGTAACACTGGAGAACATTCCTGTCCTTGGTAACACTGGGGAACAGTCCTGTCCTTTGTAACACTGGAGTACAGTCCTGTGATTGGTAACACTGGAGAATAGTCCTGTGATTGGTAACACTGGGGAACAGTCCTGTGATTGGTAACACTGGAGAACAGTCCTGTCCTTGGTAACACTGTAGATCCGTCCAGCGATTGGTAACACTGGAGAACAGTCCTGTGATTGGTAACACCGGAGAACAGTCTTGTGATTGGTAACACTGGGAAACCGTCCTGTGACTTTTTAACACTGGGGAACAGTCCTTTGCTTGGTAACACTGGAGAAGAGACCTGTGATTGGTAACACTGGAGAACAGTCCTGTGATTGGTAACACTGGAGAACAGTCCTTTCCTTGGTAACACTGTAGAAAAGTCCAGTGACTGGTAACACTGGAGAACCGTCCTGTGATTGGTAAAACTGGAGAACAGTCCTGTCCTTGGTAACACTGGAGAACCGTCCTGTGATTGGTAGCACTGGAGAACAGTCCTGTGACTGGTAACACTGGAGAACAGTCCTGTGATTGGTAAAACTGGAGAATAGTCCTATGATTGGTAACAGTGGAGAACAGTCCTGTCCTTGGAAACACGGTTGAACAGTCCTGTCCTTGGTAACAGTGGGGTACAGTTATCTCCTTGGAACTCTGGAGGACAGTCCTGTGATTGGTAAAACTGGAGAACAGTACTGTGATTGGTAACACTGGAGAACAGTCCTGTGTTTAGTAATGCTGGAGCAGAGTCCTGTCCTTGGTAACTCTGGAGAACAGTCCTGTCCTTGCTAACACAAGAGAACAGTCCTGTGATTGGTAACACTGGAGAACATTCCTGTGACTGGTAACACTGGAGAACAGTCCTGTCCTTGATAACAATGGAGAACAGTCTTGTGATTGGTAACACTGGAGAACCGTCCAGTGATTGGTAACACTGGGGAACAGTGCTGTCAATGGTAACACTGGAGAGATGTCCTGCGATTGGAAATGCTGGAGAACAGACCAGTGATTGTTAACTTTGGGGAACAGTCCTGCCCTTGGTAATGCTGGAGAACAGTCCTATCCTTGGTAACACTGGAGATTAGTCCTGTGATTGGTAGCACGGGAGAACAGTCCTGTGATTGGTAACACTGGAGAACAGTCCTGTTCTTGGTAACACTGGAGAACAGTCCTGTGATTGGTAACACTCGAGAATAGTCCTGTGATTGGTAACTCTGGAGAACCATCCTGTGATTGGTAACACTGGAGAACTGGCCTGTGAT
Organism: Carcharodon carcharias; assembly: GCF_017639515.1. Lineage (NCBI taxonomy): Eukaryota > Metazoa > Chordata > Chondrichthyes > Lamniformes > Lamnidae > Carcharodon > Carcharodon carcharias. The sequence continues at coordinate 68,129,931 of NC_054479.1, forward strand.
TTGTTACACTGGAGAACAGTCCTGAGATTGCTAACTCTGGAGAACAGTCCTGTCCTTGGTAACACTGGAGATCAGTACTGTTATTGGTAGTACTGGAGAACCGTCCTGAGATTGGTAACACTGGAGAACTGTCCTGTGATTGGTAACACTGGGGACAGTCCTGTCTTTGGTAACACTGGGGAACAGTCCTGTCCTTGGTAACACTGGGGAAGAGTCCTGTCCTTGGCAACACTGGGGAACAGTCCTGTGATTGGTAAAACTGGAGAACAGTCATTTCCTATGTAACACTGGGGAACATTCCTGTCCATGGTAACACGGAGGAACAGTCCTGTCATTGGTAACACTGGGGAACAGTCCTGTGATTGATAACACTGGAGAACAGTCCTGTGATTGGTAACACTGGAGAACAGTCCTGTGATTGGTAACACTGCAGAACAGTCCTGTCCTTGGTAACACTGGGGAACAGGCATACCCTTGGTAACAGTGGGGAACAGTCATGTCCTTGGTAACACTGGAGAACAGTCCTGTGATTGGTAACACTGGAGAACCGTCCTGAGATGGATAACACTGGAGAACAGTCCTGTGATTGGTGGTACTGGAGAACAGTCCTGTCCTTGGTAACACTGTAGAATCGTCCAGTGATTGGTAACACTGGAGAACCGTCCTGTGATTGGTAACACTGGAGAAGAGTCCTGTCATTGGTAACACTGGGGAACAGTCCTGTGATTGGTAACACTGGAGAACATTCCTGTCCTTGGTAACACTGGGGAACAGGCCTGCCCTTGGTAAAATTTGGGAACAGTCCTGTCCTCTGTAACACTGGAGAACCGTCCTGTGATTGGTAACACTGGAGAACAGTCCTGTCATTGGTAACGCTGGGGAACAGTCCTGTGATTGAAAACACTGGAGAACAGTCCTGTGAATGTTAACACTGGAGAACAGTCCTGTGATAGGTAACACTGGAGAACAGTCCTGTCCTTGGTAACACTGCGGAACAGGCCTGCCCTTGGTAAAATTGGGGAGCAGTCCTGTCCTAAGTAACACTGGAGAACAGTCCTGTGAATGATAAAACTGGAGAACAGTCCTGTAATTGGTAACACTGGGGAACAGTCCTGTCCTTGGTAACACTGGAGTACAGTCCTGTGATTGATAACACTGGAGAATACTCCTGTATTGGTAACATTGGTGAACAGTCCTGTGATTGGTAACACTGGAGAACCGTCCTGTGATTGGTAACACTGGGGAACATTCCTGTGATTGGTTACACTGTAGAACTGTCCTGTCCTTGGTAACACTGTAGATACGTTCAGTGATTGGTAACACTGGAGAACCGTCCTGTGATTGGTAACACTGGAGAACAGTCCTGTGACTGTTAACACTGGGGAACATTCCTGCCCCTGGTAACAATGGAGAACTGTCCTGTGATAGGTAACACTGGGAAACCGTCCTGTGATTGGTAACTCTGGGGAACAGTCCTTTGCTTGGCAACACTGGAGAAGAGACCTGTGATTGGTAACACTGGAGAACAGTCCTGTGATTGGTAACACTGGAGAACAGTCCTGAATTGGTAACACTGGAGAACAGTCCTGTGATTTTTAACACTGGATAATAGTCCTGTGATTGGTAACACTGGGGAACAGTCCTGTGACTGGTAACACTGGGGAACATTTGTGCCCTTGGTAACAATGGCGGACAGTCCTGTGATCGGTAACACTGGAGAACAGTCCTGTCCTTGGTAACACTGCGGAACAGGCCTGCCCTTGGTAAAATTGGGGAGCAGTCCTGTCCTCTGTAACACTGGAGAACAGTCCTGTGAATGATAAAACTGGAGAACAGTCCTGTAATTGGTAACACTGGGGAACAGTCCTGTCCTTGGTAACACTGGAGTACAGTCCTGTGATTGGTAACACTGGAGAATAGTCCTGTATTGGTAACACTGGGGAACAGTCCTGTGATTGGTAACACTGGAGAACTGTCCTGTGATTGTTAACACTGGGGTACATTCCTGTGATTGGTTACACTGTAGAACTGTCCTGTCCTTGGTAACACTGTAGATACGTTCAGTGATTGGTAACACTGGAGAACCGTCCTGTGATTGGTAACACTGGAGAACAGTCCTGTGACTGTTAACACTGTGGAACATTCCTGCCCCTGGTAACAATGGAGAACTGTCGTGTGATTGGTAACACTGGGAAACCGTCCTGTGATTGGTAACACTGGGGAACAGTCCTTTGCTTGGTAACACTGGAGAAGAGACCTGTGATTGGTAACACTGGAGAACAGTCCTGTGATTGGTAACACTGGAGAACAGTCCTGAATTGGTAACACTGGAGAACAGTCCTGTGATTTTTAACACTGGATAATAGTCCTGTTATTGGTAACACTGGGGAACAGTCCTGTGATTGGTAACACTGGGGAACATTTGTGCCCTTGGTAACAATGGCGGACAGTCCTGTGATCGGTAACACTGGGGAACAGTCCTGTGACTGGTAACACAGGATAACCGTGCTGTGATTGCTAACACTGGAGAACCGTCCAGTGTTTGGTAACACAGGGGAACAGTCCTGCCCTTGATAAGCCCGGAGAACAGTCCTGTCCCTGGTAACACTGGAGAAAATTCCTGTGATTGTTAACACAGGGGAACAGTCCTACGATTGGTAACACTGGAGAATAGTGCTGTGATTGTTAACACTGGGGAACAGTCCTGCCCTTGGTAAGACTGGAGAACAGTCCTGTCCTTGGTAACACTGGAGATTAGTCCTGTGATTGGTAACACTGGAGAACATTCCTGTCCTTGGTAACACTGGGGAACAGTCCTGTCCTTGGTAACACTGGAGTACAGTCCTGTGATTGGTAACACTGGAGAAGAGACCTGTGATTGGTAACACTGGAGAACAGTCCTGTGATTGGTAACACTGGAGAACAGTCCTTTCCTTGGTAACACTGTAGAACCGTCCAGTGACTGGTAACACTGGAGAACCGTCCTGTGATTGGTAACACTGGAGAACAGTCCTGTGATTGGTAAAACTGGAGAACAGTCCTGTCCTTGGTAACACTGGAGAACCGTCCTGTGATTGGTAGCACTGGAGATCAGTCCTGTGACTGGTAACACTGGAGAACAGTCCTGTGATTGGTAAAACTGGAGAATAGTCCTGTGATTGGTAACAGTGGAGAACAGTCCTGTCCTTGGAAACACGGTTGAACAGTCCTGTCCTTGGTAACAGTGGGGTACAGTTATCTCCTTGGAACTCTGGAGGACAGTCCTGTGATTGGTAAAACTGGAGAACAGTACTGTGATTGGTAACACTGGAGAACAGTCTTGTCCTTGGTAACAATGGAGAACAGTCCTGCGATTGGTAACACTGGAGAACCATCCTGTGATTGGTAATGCTGGAGAACAGTCCTGTGCTTAGTAATGCTGGAGAAGAGTCCTGTCCTTGGTAACTCTCGAGAACAGTCCTGTCCTTGCTAACACAAGAGAACAGTCCTGTGATTGGTAACAGTGGAGAACCATCCTGTGATTGGTAACACTGGAGAACCGGCCTGTGATTTGTTACACTGGAGAACAGTCCTGAGATTGCTAACTCTGGAGAACAGTCCTGTCCTTGGTAACACTGGAGAACAGTACTGTTATTGGTAACACTGTGGACAGTCCTGTCTTTGGTAACACTGGGGAACAGTCCTGTCCTTGGTAACACTGGGGAAGAGTCCTGTCCTTGGTAACACTGGGGAACAGTCCTGTGATTGGTACCACTGGAAAACAGTCATTTCCTATGTAACACTGGGGAACATTCCTGTCCATGGTAACACGGGGGAACAGTCCTGTCATTGGTAACACTGGGGAACGGTCCTGTGTTTGATAACACTGGAGAACAGTCCTGTGATTGGTAACACTGGAGAACAGCCCTGTGATTGGTAACACTGCAGAACAGTCCTGTCCTTGGTAACACTGGGGAACAGGCCTACCCTTGGTAACAGTGGGGAACAGTCCTGTCCTTGGTAACACTGGAGAACAGTCCTGTGATTGGTAACACTGGAGAACCGTCCTGAGATGGATAACACTGGAGAACAGTCCTGTGATTGGTGGTACTGGAGAACAGTCCTGTCCTTGGTAACACTGTAGAATCGTCCAGTGATTGGTAACACTGGAGAACCGTCCTGTCATTGGTAACACTGGGGAACAGTCCTGTGATTGGTAACACTGGAGAACATTCCTGTCCTTGGTAACACTGGGGAACAGGCCTGCCCTTGGTAAAATTTGGGAACAGTCCTGTCCTCTGTAACACTGGAGAACCGTCCTGTGATTGGTAACACTGGAGAACAGTCCTGTCATTGGCAACGCTGGGGAACAGTCCTGTGATTGAAAACACTGGAGAACAGTCCTGTGAATGTTAATACTGGAGAACAGTCCTGTGATAGGTAACACTGGAGAACAGTCCTGTCCTTGGTAACACTGCGTAACAGGCCTGCCCTTGGTAAAATTGGGGAGCAGTCCTGTCCTCTGTAACACTGGAGAACAGTCCTGTGAATGATAAAACTGGAGAACAGTCCTGTAATTGGTAACACTGGGGAACAGTCCTGTCCTTGGTAACACTGGAGTGCAGTCCTATGATTGGTAACACTGGAGAATAGTCCTGTATTGGTAACACTGGGGAACAGTCCTGTGATTGGTAACACTGCAGAACCGTCCTGTGATTGGTAACACTGGGGAACATTCCTGTGATTGGTTACACTGTAGAACTGTCCTGTCCTTGGTAACACTGTAGATACGTTCAGTGAATGGTAACACTGGAGAACCGTCCTGTGATTGGTAACACTGGAGAACAGTCCTGTGACTGTTAACACTGGGGAACATTCCTGCCCCTGGTAACAATGGAGAACTGTCGTGTGATTGGTAACACTGGGAAACCGTCCTGTGATTGGTAACACTGGGGAACAGTCCTTTGCTTGGCAACACTGGAGAAGAGACCTGTGATTGGTAACACTGGAGAACAGTCCTGAATTGGTAACACTGGAGAACAGTCCTGTGATTTTTAACACTGGATAATAGTCCTGTGATTGGTAACACTGCAGAACAGTCCTGTCCTTGGTAACACTGGTGAACAGGGCTGCCCTTGGTAACACTGGAGAACAGTCCAGTGATTGGTAACACTGGGGAACAGTCCTGTGATTGGTAACACTGGAGAACCGTCCTGAGATGGGTAACACTGGAGAACAGTCCTGTGATTGGTAATACTGGTAAACAGTCCTGTCCTTGGTAACACAGTAGAACAGTCCTGTGATTGTTAACACTGGAGAACCGTCCTGTGATAGATAACACTGGAGAACAGTCCTGTGAATGGTAACACTGGAGAACAGTCCTGTGATTGGTAACACTGGAGAACAGACCTGACCTTGGTAATACTGGGGAACAGGCCTGCCCTTGGTAAAATTGGGGAACATTCCTGTCCTCTGTAACACTGGAGAACAGTCCTATGAATGGTAAAACTGGAGAACAGTCCGGTGATTGGTAACACTGGAGAACAGTCCTGTCCTTGGTAACGCTGGAGTACTGTCCTGTGATTGGTAACACTGGAGAATAGTCCTCTGTTTGGTAACACTGGGGAACAGTCCTGTGATTGGTAACACTGGAGATCCGTCTATTGATTGGTAACACTGGAGAACAGTCCTGTGATTGGTAACACTGGAGAACAGTCCTGTCCTTGGTAACACTGTAGAAACGTCCAGTGACTGGTAACACTGGACAACCGTCCTGTGATTGGTAACACTGGAGAACAGTCCAGTGATTGCTAACACTGAAGAACAGTCCTGTGATTGGTAACACTGGGAAACCGTCCTGTGATTGGTAACACTGGGGAACAGTCCTCTGCTTGGTAACACTGGAGAAGAGACCTGTGATTGGTAACACTGGAGAAAATTCCAGTGATTGGTAACACTGGAGAACAGTCCTGTCCATGGTAACACTGTATAACCGTCCAGTGATTGGTAACACTGGAGAACCATCCTGTCCTCGGTAACACTGGAGAACCGTCCTGTGATTGGTAACACTGGAGAACAGTCCTGTCCTTGCTTAAACTGGAGAACAGTCCTGTGATTGGTAACACTGGAGAACAGTCCTGTGATTGCTAATACTGGAGAACAGTCCTGTGATTGGTAACACTGGAGAACCGTCCTGTGATTGGCAACACTGCAGAACAGTCCTGTCATTGGTAACGCTGGGGAACAGTCCTGTGATTGAAAACACTGGAGAACAGTCCTGTGAATGTTAACACTGGAGAACAGTCCTGTGATTGGTAACACTGGAGAACCGTCCTGTGATTGGTAACACTGGGGAACATTCCTGTGATTGGTTACACTGGAGAACTGTCCTGTCCTTGGTAACACTGTAGATCGGTCCAGCGATTGGTAACACTGGAGAACCGTCCTGTGATTGGTAACACTGGAGAACAGTCCTGTCCTTGGTAACACTGTAGACCCGTCCAGTGATTGGTAACACGGGAGAACCGTCCTGTGATTGGTAACACTGGAGAACAGTCCTGTCTTTGGTAACGCTGAGGAACAGTCCTGTGATTGATAACACTGGATAACAGTCCTGTGAAAGGTAACACTGGAGAACAGTCCTGTCCTTGGTAACACTGGGGAACAGGCCTGCCCTTGGTCAAATTGGTGAACAGTCCTGTCCTCTGTAACACTGGAGAACAGTCCTGTGAATGGTAAAACTGGAGAACAGTCCTGTGATTGGTAACACTGGAGAACAGTCCTGTGATTGGTAACACTAGGGAACAGTCCTGTGACTGGTAACACTGGATAACCGTGCTGTGATTGCTAACACTGGAGAACCGTCCAGTGATTGGTAACACAGGGGAACAGTTTGCCCTTGATAAGCCTGGAGAACAGTCCTGTCCCTGGTAACACTGGAGAAAATTCCTGTGATTGTTAACACAGGGGAACAGTCCAACGATGGGTAACACTGGAGAATAGTTCTGTGATTGTTAACACTGGGGAACAGTCCTGCCCTTGGTAAGACTGGAGAACAGTCCTGTCCTTGGTAACACTGGAGATTAGTCCTGTGATTGGTAGCACTGGAGAACAGTCCTGTGATTGGTAACACTGGAGAACATTCCTGTCTTTGGTAACACTGAGGAACAGTCCTGTGATTGATAACACTGGATAACAGTCCTGTGATTGGTAAAACTGGAGAACAGTCCTGTCCTTGGTAACACTGGAGAACCGTCCTGTGATTGGTAGCACTGGAGAACAGTCCTGTGACTGGTAACACTGGAGAACAGTCCTGTGATTGGTAAAACTGGAGAATAGTCCTGTGATTGGTAACAGTGGGGTACAGTTATCTCCTTGGAACTCTGGAGGACAGTCCTGTGATTGGTAAAACTGGAGAACAGTACTGTGATTGGTAACACTGGAGAACAGTCTTGTCCTCGGTAACAATGGAGAACAGTCCTGCGATTGGTAACACTGGAGAACCATCCTGTGATTGGTAACGCTGGAGAACAGTCCGGTGTAGAGTAATGCTGGAGAAGAGTCCTGTCCTTGGTAACTCTCGAGAACAGTCCTGTCCTTGCTAACACAAGAGAACAGTCCTGTGATTGGTAACACTGGAGAACCATCCTGTGATTGGTAACACTGGAGAACCGGCCTGTGATTTGTTACACTGGAGAACAGTCCTGAGATTGCTAACTCTGGAGAACAGTCCTGTCCTTGGTAACACTGGAGAACAGTACTGTTATTGGTAGCACTGGAGAACCGTCCTGAGATTGGTAACACTGGAGAACTGTCCTGTGATTGGTAACACTGTGGACTGTCCTGTCTTTGGTAACACTGGGGAACGGTCCTGTCCTTGGTAACACTGGCGAAGAGTCCTGTCCTTGGTAACACTGGGGAACAGTCCTGTGATTGGTACCACTGGAAAACAGTCATTTCCTATGTAACACTGGGGAACATTCCTGTCCATGGTAACACGGGGGAACAGTCCTGTCATTGGTAACACTGGGGAACAGTCCTGTGTTTGATAACGCTGGAGAACAGTCCTGTGATTGGTAACACTGGAGAACAGTCCTGTGATTGGTAACACTGCAGAACAGTCCTGTCCTTGGTAACACTGGGGAACAGGCCTACCCTTGGTAACAGTGGGGAACAGTCCTGTCCTTGGTAACACTGGAGAACCGTCCTGAGATGGATAACACTGGAGAACAGTCCTGTGATTGGTGGTACTGGAGAACAGTCCTGTCCTTGGTAACACGGTAGAATGGTCCAGTGATTGGTAACACTGGAGAACCGTCCTGTGATTGGTAACACTGGAGAAGAGTCCTGTCATTGGTAACACTGGGGAACAGTCCTGTGATTGGTAACACTGGAGAACATTCCTGTCCTTGGTAACACTGGGGAACAGGCCTGCCCTTGGTAACATTTGGGAACAGTCCTGTCCTCTGTAACACTGGAGAACCGTCCTGTGATTGGTAACACTGGAGAACAGTCCTGTCATTGGTAATGCTGGGGAACAGTCCTGTGTTTGAAAACACTGGAGAACAGTCCTGTGAATGTTAACAATGGAGAACAGTCCTGTGATAGGTAACACTGGAGAACAGTCCTGTCCTTGGTAACACTGCGGAACAGGCCTGCCCTTGGTAAAATTGGGGAGCAGTCCTGTCCTCTGTAACACTGGAGAACAGTCCTGTGAATGATAAAACTGGAGAACAGTCCTGTAATTGGTAACACTGGGGAACAGTCCTGTCCTTGGTAACACTGGAGTTCAGTCCTGTGATTGGTAACACTGGAGAATAGTCCTGTATTGGTAACACTGGGGAACAGTCCTGTGATTGGTAACACTGGAGAACTGTCCTGTGATTGGTAACACTGGGGTACATTCCTGTGATTGGTTACACTGTAGAACTGTCCTGTCCTTGGTAACACTGTAGATACGTTCAGTGATTGGTAACACTGGAGAACCGTCCTGTGATTGGTAACACTGGAGAACAGTCCTGTGACTGTTAACACTGGGGAACATTCCTGCCCCTGGTAACAATGGAGAACTGTCGTGTGATTGGTAACACTGGGAAACCGTCCTGTGATTGGTAACACTGGGGAACAGTCCTTTGCTTGGTAACACTGGAGAAGAGACCTGTGATTGGTAACACTGGAGAACAGTCCTGTGATTGGTAACACTGGAGAACAGTCCTGAATTGGTAACACTGGAGAACAGTCCTGTGATTTTTAACACTGGATAATAGTCCTGTTATTGGTAACACTGGGGAACAGTCCTGTGATTGGTAACACTGGGGAACATTTGTGCCCTTGGTAACAATGGCGGACAGTCCTGTGATCGGTAACACTGGGGAACAGTCCTGTGACTGGTAACACAGGATAACCGTGCTGTGATTGCTAACACTGGAGAACCGTCCAGTGATTGGTAACACAGGGGAACAGTCCTGCCCTTGATAAGCCTGGAGAACAGTCCTGTCCCTGGTAACACTGGAGAAAATTCCTGTGATTGTTAACACAGGGGAACAGTCCTACGATTGGTAACACTGGAGAATAGTGCTTTGATTGTTAACACTGGGGAACAGTCCTGCCCTTGGTAAGACTGGAGAACAGTCCTGTCCTTGGTAACACTGGAGATTAGTCCTGTGATTGGTAACACTGGAGAACATTCCTGTCCTTGGTAACACTGGGGAACAGTCCTGTCCTTGGTAACACTGGAGTACAGTCCTGTGATTGGTAACACTGGAGAATAGTCCTGTGATTGGTAACACTGGGGAACAGTCCTGTGATTGGTAACACTGGAGAACTGTCCTGTGATGGGTAACACTGGAGAACAGTCCTGTGATTGGTAACACTGGAGAACAGTCCTGTCCTTGGTAACACTGTAGATCCGTCCAGCGATTGGTAACACTGGAGAACAGTCCTGTGATTGGTAACACCGGAGAACAGTCTTGTGATTGGTAACACTGGGAAACCGTCCTGTGACTTTTTAACACTGGGGAACAGTCCTTTGCTTGGTAACACTGGAGAAGAGACCTGTGATTGGTAACACTGGAGAACAGTCCTGTGATTGGTAACACTGGAGAACAGTCCTTTCCTTGGTAACACTGTAGAACCGTCCAGTGACTGGTAACACTGGAGAACCGTCCTGTGATTGGTAACACTGGAGAACAGTCCTGTGATTGGTAAAACTGGAGAACAGTCCTGTCCTTGGTAACACTGGAGAACCGTCCTGTGATTGGTAGCACTGGAGAACAGTCCTGTGACTGGTAACACTGGAGAACAGTCCTGTGATTGGTAAAACTGGAGAATAGTCCTGTGATTGGTAACAGTGGAGAACAGTCCTGTCCTTGGAAACACGGTTGAACAGTCCTGTCCTTGGTAACATTGGGGCACAGTTATCTCCTTGGAACTCTGGAGGACAGTCCTGTGATTGGTAAAACTGGAGAACAGTACTGTGATTGGTAACACTGGAGAACAGTCTTGTCCTTGGTAACAATGGAGAACAGTCCTGCGATTGGTAACACTGGAGAACCATCCTGTGATTGGTAACGCTGGAGAACAGTCCTGTGTTTAGTAATGCTGGAGAACAGTCCTGTCCTTGGTAACTCTCGAGAACAGTCCTGTCCTTGCTAACACAAGAGAACAGTCCTGTGATTGGTAACACTGGAGAACATTCCTGTGACTGGTAACACTGGAGAACAGTCCTGTCCTTGGTAACAATGGAGAACAGGCCTGTGATTGGTCACACTGGAGAACCGTCCAGTGATTGGTAACACTGGGGAACAGTGCTGTCAATGGTAACACTGGAGAGATGTCCTGCGATTGGAAATGCTGGAGAACAGACCAGTGATTGTTAACTTTGTGGAACAGTCCTGCCCTTGGTAACGCTGGAGAACAGTCCTATCCTTGGTAACACTGGAGATTAGTCCTGTGATTGGTAGCACGGGAGAACAGTCCTGTGATTGGTAACACTGGAGAACAGTCCTGTTCTTGGTAACACTGGAGAACAGTCCTGTGATTGGTAACACTGGAGAATAGTCCTGTGATTGGTAACACTGGAGAACCATCCTGTGATTGGTAACACAGGAGAACCGGCCTGTGATTTGTTACACTGGAGAACAGTCCTGAGATTGCTAACTCTGGAGAACAGTCCTGTCCTTGTTAACACTGGAGAACAGTGCTGTTATTGGTAGCACTGGAGAACCATCCTGAGATTGGTAACACTGGAGAACTGTCCTGTGATTGGTAACACTGGGGACAGTCCTGTCTTTGGTAACAGTGGGGAACGGTCCTGTCCTTGGTAACACTGGGGAAGAGTCCTGTCCTTGGTAACACTGGGGAACAGTCCTGTGATTGGTAACACTGGAGAACAGTCATTTCCTATGTAACACTGGGGAACATTCCTGTCCATGGTAACACGGGGGAACAGTCCTGTCATTGGTAACACTGGGGAACAGTCCTGTGATTGATAACACTGGAGAACAGTCCTGTGATTGGTAACACTGGAGAACCGTCCTGTGATTGGTAACACTGCAGAACAGTCCTGTCCTTGGTAACACTGGGGAACAGTCCTGTGATTGGTAACACTGGAGAACCGTCCTGAGATGGATAACACTGGAGAACAGTCCTGTGATTGGTGGTAATGGGGTACAGTCCTGTCATTGGTAACACTGTAGAATCGTCCAGTGATTGGTAACACTGGAGAACCGTCCTGTGATTGGTAACACTGGAGAAGAGTCCTGTCATTGGTAACACTGGGGAACAGTCCTGTGATTGATAACACTGGAGAACAGTCCTGTGCATGGTAACACTGGAGAACAGTCCTGTGATTGGTAACACTGGAGAGCAGTCCTGTCCTTGGTAACACTGTAGATCCGTCCAGCGATTGGTAACACTGGAGAACAGTCCTGTGATTGGTAACACCGGAGAACAGTCTTGTGATTGGTAACACTGGGAAACCGTCCTGTGACTTTTTAACACTGGGGAACAGTCCGTTGCTTGGTAACAGTGGAGAAGAGATCTGTGATTGGTAACACTGGAGAACAGTCCTGTGATTGGTAACACTGGAGAACAGTCCTTTGATTGGTAAAACTGGAGAACAGTCCTGTCCTTGGTAACACTGGCGAACCGTCCTGTGATTGGTAACACTGGAGAGCAGTCCTGTGATTGGTAACACTGGGGAACATTCCTGCCCTCAGTAACAATGGAGAACAGTCCTGTGATTGGTAACAATGGGAAACCGACCTGTGATTGGTAACTCTGGGGAACAGACATGTGACTGGTAACACTGGAGAACCGTGCTGTGATTGCTAACACTGGAGATAAGTCCAGTGATTGGTAACACAGGGGAACAGTCCTGCCCTTGATAAGCCTGGAGAACAGTCCTATCCCTGGTAACACTGGAGAAAAGTCCTGTGATTGTTAACACTGGGGAACAGTCCTAAGATTGGTAACAATGGAGAACAGTTCTGTGATTGTTAACAATGGGGAACAGTTCTGCCCTTGGTAAGACTGGAGAACAGTCCTGTCCTTGGTAACACTGGAGATTAGTCCTGTGATTGGTAGCACTGGAGAACAGTCCTGTGACTGGTAACACTGGAGAACAGTCCTGTGATTGGTAAAACTGGAGAATAGTCCTGTGATTGGTATCAGTGGAGAACAGTCCTGTCCTTGGAAACACTGTTGAACAGTCCTGTCCTTGGTAACAGTGGCGTACAGTTATCTCCTTGGAAATCTTGAGGACAGTCCTGTGATTGGTAAAACTGGAGAACAGTACTGTGATTGGTAACACTGGAGAACAGTCTTGTCCTTGGTAACAATGGAGAACAGTCCTGCGATTGGTAACACTGGAGAACCATCCTGTGATTGGTAACGCTGGAGAAGAGTCCTGTCCTTGGTAACTCTCGAGAACAGTCCTGTCCTTGCTAACACAAGAGAACAGTCCTGTGATTGGTAACACTGGAGAACATTCCTGTGACTGGTAACACTGGAGAACAGTCCTGTCCTTGGTAACACTGGAGAACAGTCCTGTGATTGGTAACACTGGAGAACCGTACAGTGATTGGTAACACTGGGGAACAGTGCTGTCAATGGTAACACTGGAGAGATGTTCTGCGATTGGAAATGCTGGAGAACAGACCAGTGATTGTTAACTTTGGGGAACAGTCCTGCCCTTGGTAACGCTGGAGAACAGTCCTATCCTTGGTAACACTGGAGATTAGTCCTGTGATTGGTAGCACGGGAGAACAGTCCTGTGATTGGTAACACTGGAGAACAGTCCTGTTCTTGGTAACACTGGAGAACAGTCCTGTGATTGGTAACACTGGAGAATAGTCCTGTGATTGGTAACACTGGAGAACCGGCCTGTGATTTGTTACACTGGAGAACAGTCCTGAGATTGCTAACTCTGGAGAACAGTCCTGTCCTTGGTAACACTGGAGAACAGTGCTGTTATTGGTAGCACTGGGGACAGTCCTGTCTTTGGTAACACTGGGGAACGGTCCTGTCCTTGGTAACACTGAGGAAGAGTCCTGACCTTGGTAACACTGGGGAACAGTCCTGTGATTGGTAACACTGGAGAACAGTCCTTTCCTAGGTAACACTGGGGAACATTCCTGTCCATGGTAACACGGGGGAACAGTCCTGTCATTGGTAACACAGGGGAACAGTCCTGTGATTGATAACACTGGAGAACAGTCCTGTGATTGGTAACACTGGAGAACCGTCCTGTGATTGGTAACACTGCAGAACAGTCCTGTCCTTGGTAACACTGGAGAACAGTCATGTGATTGGTAACACTGGAGAACCGTCCTGAGATGGATAACACTGGAGAACAGTCCTGTGATTGGTAGTACTGGAGAACAGTCCTGTCCTTGGTAACACTGTAGAATCGTCCAGTGATTGGTAACACTGGAGAACCGTCCTGTGATTGCTAACACTGGAGAAGAGTCCTGTCATTGGTAACACTGGGGAACAGTCCTGTGATTGATAACACTGGAGAACAGTCCTGTGCATGGTAACACTGGAGAACAGTCCTGTGATTGGTAACACTGGAGAGCAGTCCTGTCCTTGGTAACACTGGGCAACAGGCATGCCCTAGGTAAAATTGGGGAACAGTCCTGTGAATGGTAAAACTGGATAACAGTCCTGTGATTGGTAACATTGGGGAACAGTCCTGTCCTTGGTAACACTGGAGTTCAGTCCTTTGATGGGTAACACTGGAGAATAGTCCTGTGATTGGTAAAACTGGGGAACAGTCCTGTGATTGGTAACACTGGAGAACCGTCCTGTCATGGGTAATACTGGAGAACAGTCCTGTGATTGGTAACACTGGAGAACAGTCCTGTCATTGGTAACACTGTAGATCCGTCCAGTGATTGGTAACACTGGAGACCTATCCTGTGATTGGTAACACTGGAGAACATTCCTGTGATTGGTATCACTGGGGAACATTCCTGCCCTCGGTAACAATGGAGAACAGTCCTGTGATTGGTAACACTGGCAAACCGTCCTGTGATTGGTAACACTGGGGAAAAGTCCTTTGCTTGGTAACACAGGAGAAGAGACCTGTGATTGGTAACACTGGAGAACAGTCCTGTCTTTGGTAACACTGTAGAACTGTGCAGTGATTGGTAAACACTGGAGAACCGTCCTGTGATTGGTAACACTGGAGAACAGTCCTGTCCTTGGTAACACTGGAGAACATTCCTGTCCTTGGTAACACTGGGGAACAGTCCTGTCCTTGGTAACACTGGAGAACAGTCCTGTGATTGGTAACACTGGAGAATAGTCCTGTGATTGGTAACACTGGGGAACAGTCCTGTGATTGGTAACACTGGAGAACCGTCCTGTGATGGGTAACACTGGAGAACAGTCCTGTGATTGGTAACACTGGAGAACAGTCCTGTCCTTGGTAACACTGTAGATCCGTCCAGCGATTGGTAACACTGGAGTACAGTCCTGTGATTGGTAACACCGGAGAACAGTCTAGTGATTGGTAACACTGGGAAACAGTCCTGTGACTTTTTAACACTGGGGAACAGTCCTTTGCTTGGTAACACTGGAGAAGAGACCTGTGATTGGTAACACTGGAGAACAGTCCTGTGATTGGTAACACTGGAGAACAGTCCTTTCCTTGGTAACACTGTAGAACCGTCCAGTGACTGGTAACACTGGAGAACCGACCTGTGATTGGTAACACTGGAGAACAGTCCTGTGATTGGTAAAACTGGAGAACAGTCCTGTCCTTGATAACACTGGAGAACCGTCCTATGATTGGTAGCACTGGAGAACAGTCCTGTGATTGGTAAAACTGGAGAATAGTCCTGTGATTGGTAACAGTGGAGAACAGTCCTGTCCTTGGAAACACGGTTGAACAGTCCTGTTCTTGGTAACAGTGGGGTACAGTTATCTCCTTGGAACTCTGGAGGACAGTCCTATGATTGGTAAAACTGGGGAACAGTACTGTGATTGGTAACACTGGAGAACAGTCTTGTCCTTGGTAACAATGGAGAACAGTCCTGCGATTGGTAACACTGGAGATCCATCCTGTGATTGGTAACGCTGGAGAACAGTCCTGTGTTTAGTAATGCTGGAGAAGAGTCCTGTCCTTGGTAACTCTCGAGAACAGTCCTGTCCTTGCTAACACAAGAGAACAGTCCTGTGATTGGTAACACTGGAGAACATTCCTGTGACTGGTAACACTGGAGAACAGTCCTGTCCTTGGTAACAATGGAGAACAGTCCTGTGATTGGTAACACTGGGGAACAGTGCTGTCAATGGTAACACTGGAGAGATGTCCTGCGATTGGAAATGCTGGAGAACAGACCAGTGATTGTTAACTTTGGGGAACAGTCCTGCCCTTGGTAACGCTGGAGAACAGTCCTATCCTTGGTAACACTGGAGATTAGTCCTGTGATTGGTAGCACGGGAGAACAGTCCTGTGATTGGTAACACTGGAGAACAGTCCTGTTCTTGGTAACACTGGAGAACAGTCCTGTGATTGGTAACACTGGAGAATAGTCCTGTGATTGGTAACACTGGAGAACCGGCCTGTGATTTGTTACACTGGAGAACAGTCCTGAGATTGCTAACTCTGGAGAACAGTCCTGTCCTTGGTAACACTGGAGAACAGTGCTGTTATTGGTAGCACTGGAGAACCGTCCTGAGATTGAAAACACTGGAGAACTGTCCTGTGATTGGTAACACTGGGGACAGTCCTGTCTTTGGTAACACTGGGGAATGGTCCTGTCCTTGGTAACACTGGGGAAGAGTCCTGTCCTTGGTAACACTGGGGAACAGTCCTGTGATTGGTAACACTGGAGAACAGTCCTTTCCTAGGTAACACTGGGGAACATTCCTGTCCATGGTAACACGGGGGAACAGTTCTGTCATTGGTAACACAGGGGAACAGTCCTGTGATTGATAACACTGGAGAACAGTCCTGTGATTGGTAACACTGGAGAACCGTCCTGTGATTGGTAACACTGCAGAACAGTCCTGTCCTTGGTAACACTGGAGAACAGTCCTGTGATTGGTAACACTGGAGAACCGTCCTGAGATGGATAACACTGGAGAACAGTCCTGTGATTGGTAGTACTGGAGAACAGTCCTGTCCTTGGTAACACTGTAGAATCGTCCAGTGAATGGTAACACTGGAGAACCGTCCTGTGATTGGTAACACTGGAGAAGAGTCCTGTCATTGGTAACACTGGGGAACAGTCCTGTGATTGATAACACTGGAGAACAGTCCTGTGCATGGTAACACTGGAGAACAGTCCTGTGATTGGTAACACTGGAGAGCAGTCCTGTCCTTGGTAACACTGGGCAACAGGCATGCCCTAGGTAAAATTGGGGAACAGTCCTGTGAATGGTAAAACTGGATAACAGTCCTGTGATTGGTAACATTGAGGAACAGGCCTGTCCTTGGTAACACTGGAGTTCAGTCCTTTGATGGGTAACACTGGAGAATAGTCCTGTGATTGGTAAAACTGGGGAACAGTCCTGTGATTGGTAACACTGGAGAACAGTCCTGTCATTGGTAACACTGTAGATCCGTCCTGTGATTGGTAACACTGGAGAACTATCCTGTGATTGGTAACACTGGAGAACATTCCTGTGATTGGTATCACTGGGGAACATTCCTGCCCTCGGTAACAATGGAGAACAGTCCTGTGATTGGTAACACTGGCAAACCGTCCTGTGATTGGTAACACTGGGGAACATTCCTTTGCTTGGTAACACAGGAAAAGAGACCTGTGATTGGTAACACTGGAGAACAGTCCTGTCTTTGGTAACACTGTAGAACTGTCCAGTGATTGGTAAACACTGGAGAACCGTCCTGTGATTGGTAACACTGGAGAACAGTCCTGTCCTTGGTAACACTGGAGAACAGTCCTGTGGTTGGTAACACTGGAGAACAGTCCTGTCCTTGGTAACACTGGAGAATTGTCCTGTGATTGGTAACACTGGAGAATAGTCCTGTGATTGGTAACACTGGGGAACAGTCCTGTGATTGGTAACACTGGAGAACCGTCCTGAGATGGGTAACACTGGAGAACAGTACTGTGTTTGGTAATACTGGAGAACAGTCCTGTCCTTGTTAACACTGTAGACCCGTCCAGTGATTGGTAACACTGGAGAAACGTCCTGTGATTGGTAACACTGGAGAACATTCCTGTCTTTGGAAACACTGGGGAACAGTCCTGTGATTGATAACACTGGATTACAGTCCTGTGAAAGGTGAAACTGGAGAACAGTCCTGTGATTGGTACCACTGGAGAACATTCCTGTCCTTGGTAACTCTGGGGAACATTCCTGCCCTTGGTAACATTGGGGAACATTCCTGTCCTCTGTAACACTGGAGAACAGACCTGTGAATATTAAAACTGGAGAACAGTCCTGCGATTGGTAACACTGGAGAACCATCCTGTGATTGGTAACGCTGGAGAAGAGTCCTGTCCTTGGTAACTCTCGAGAACAGTCCTGTCCTTGCTAACACAAGAGAACAGTCCTGTGATTGGTAACACTGGAGAACATTCCTGTGACTGGTAACACTGGAGAACAGTCCTGTCCTTGGTAACACTGGAGAACAGTCCTGTGATTGGTAACACTGGAGAACCGTCCAGTGATTGGTAACACTGGGGAACAGTGCTGTCAATGGTAACACTGGAGAGATGTTCTGCGATTGGAAATGCTGGAGAACAGACCAGTGATTGTTAACTTTGGGGAACAGTCCTGCCCTTGGTAACGCTGGAGAACAGTCCTATCCTTGGTAACACTGGAGATTAGTCCTGTGATTGGTAGCACGGGAGAACAGTCCTGTGATTGGTAACACTGGAGAACAGTCCTGTTCTTGGTAACACTGGAGAACAGTCCTGTGATTGGTAACACTGGAGAATAGTCCTGTGATTGGTAACACTGGAGAACCGGCCTGTGATTTGTTACACTGGAGAACAGTCCTGAGATTGCTAACTCTGGAGAACAGTCCTGTCCTTGGTAACACTGTAGAACAGTGCTGTTATTGGTAGCACTGGAGAACCGTGCTGAGATTGGTAACACTGGAGAACTGTCCTGTGATTGGTAACACTGGGGACAGTCCTGTCTTTGGTAACACTGGGGAACGGTCCTGTCCTTGGTAACACTGGGGAAGAGTCCTGACCTTGGTAACACTGGGGAACAGTCCTGTGATTGGTAACACTGGAGAACAGTCCTTTCCTAGGTAACACTGGGGAACATTCCTGTCCATGGTAACACGGGGGAACAGTCCTGTCATTGGTAACACAGGGGAACAGTCCTGTGATTGATAACACTGGAGAACAGTCCTGTGATTGGTAACACTGGAGAACCGTCCTGTGATTGGTAACACTGCAGAACAGTCCTGTCCTTGGTAACACTGGAGAACAGTCATGTGATTGGTAACACTGGAGAACCGTCCTGAGATGGATAACACTGGAGAGCAGTCCTGTGATTGGTAACACTGGGGAACATTCCTGCCCTCAGTAACAATGGAGAACAGTCCTGTGATTGGTAACAATGGGAAACCGACCTGTGATTGGTAACTCTGGGGAACAGACATGTGACTGGTAACACTGGAGAACCGTGCTGTGATTGCTAACACTGGAGATAAGTCCAGTGATTGGTAACACAGGGGAACAGTCCTGCCCTTGATAAGCCTGGAGAACAGTCCTATCCCTGGTAACACTGGAGAAAAGTCCTGTGATTGTTAACACTGGGGAACAGTCCTAAGATTGGTAACAATGGAGAACAGTTCTGTGATTGTTAACAATGGGGAACAGTTCTGCCCTTGGTAAGACTGGAGAACAGTCCTGTCCTTGGTAACACTGGAGATTAGTCCTGTGATTGGTAGCACTGGAGAACAGTCCTGTGACTGGTAACACTGGAGAACAGTCCTGTGATTGGTAAAACTGGAGAATAGTCCTGTGATTGGTATCAGTGGAGAACAGTCCTGTCCTTGGAAACACTGTTGAACAGTCCTGTCCTTGGTAACAGTGGCGTACAGTTATCTCCTTGGAAATCTTGAGGACAGTCCTGTGATTGGTAAAACTGGAGAACAGTACTGTGATTGGTAACACTGGAGAACAGTCTTGTCCTTGGTAACAATGGAGAACAGTCCTGCGATTGGTAACACTGGAGAACCATCCTGTGATTGGTAACGCTGGAGAAGAGTCCTGTCCTTGGTAACTCTCGAGAACAGTCCTGTCCTTGCTAACACAAGAGAACAGTCCTGTGATTGGTAACACTGGAGAACATTCCTGTGACTGGTAACACTGGAGAACAGTCCTGTCCTTGGTAACACTGGAGAACAGTCCTGTGATTGGTAACACTGGAGAACCGTCCAGTGATTGGTAACACTGGGGAACAGTGCTGTCAATGGTAACACTGGAGAGATGTTCTGCGATTGGAAATGCTGGAGAACAGACCAGTGATTGTTAACTTTGGGGAACAGTCCTGCCCTTGGTAACGCTGGAGAACAGTCCTATCCTTGGTAACACTGGAGATTAGTCCTGTGATTGGTAGCACGGGAGAACAGTCCTGTGATTGGTAACACTGGAGAACAGTCCTGTTCTTGGTAACACTGGAGAACAGTCCTGTGATTGGTAACACTGGAGAATAGTCCTGTGATTGGTAACACTGGAGAACCGGCCTGTGATTTGTTACACTGGAGAACAGTCCTGAGATTGCTAACTCTGGAGAACAGTCCTGTCCTTGGTAACACTGGAGAACAGTGCTGTTATTGGTAGCACTGGAGAACCGTGCTGAGATTGGTAACACTGGAGAACTGTCCTGTGATTGGTAACACTGGGGACAGTCCTGTCTTTGGTAACACTGGAGAACGGTCCTGTCCTTGGTAACACTGGGGAAGAGTCCTGACCTTGGTAACACTGGGGAACAGTCCTGTGATTGGTAACACTGGAGAACAGTTCTTTCCTAGGTAACACTGGGGAACATTCCTGTCCATGGTAACACGGGGGAACAATCCTGTCATTGGTAACACAGGGGAACAGTCCTGTGATTGATAACACTGGAGAACAGTCCTGTGATTGGTAACACTGGAGAACCGTCCTGTGATTGGTAACACTGCAGAACAGTCCTGTCCTTGGTAACACTGGAGAACAGTCATGTGATTGGTAACACTGGAGAACCGTCCTGAGATGGATAACACTGGAGAACAGTCCTGTGATTGGTAGTACTGGAGAACAGTCCTGTCCTTGGTAACACTGTAGAATCGTCCAGTGATTGGTAACACTGGAGAACCGTCCTGTGATTGGTAACACTGGAGAAGAGTCCTGTCATTGGTAACACTGGGGAACAGTCCTGTGATTGATAACACTGGAGAACAGTCCTGTGCATGGTAACACTGGAGAACAGTCCTGTGATTGGTAACACTGGAGAGCAGTCCTGTCCTTGGTAACACTGGGCAACAGGCATGCCCTAGGTAAAATTGGGGAACAGTCCTGTGAATGGTAAAACTGGATAACAGTCCTGTGATTGGTAACATTGGGGAACAGTCCTGTCCTTGGTAACACTGGAGTTCAGTCCTTTGATGGGTAACACTGGAGAATAGTCCTGTGATTGGTAAAACTGGGGAACAGTCCTGTGATTGGTAACACTGGAGAACCGTCCTGTCATGGGTAATACTGGAGAACAGTCCTGTGATTGGTAACACTGGAGAACAGTCCTGTCATTGGTAACACTGTAGATCCGTCCAGTGATTGGTAACACTGGAGACCTATCCTGTGATTGGTAACACTGGAGAACATTCCTGTGATTGGTATCACTGGGGAACATTCCTGCCCTCGGTAACAATGGAGAACAGTCCTGTGATTGGTAACACTGGCAAACCGTCCTGTGATTGGTAACACTGGGGAAAAGTCCTTTGCTTGGTAACACAGGAGAAGAGACCTGTGATTGGTAACACTGGAGAACAGTCCTGTCTTTGGTAACACTGTAGAACTGTGCAGTGATTGGTAAACACTGGAGAACCGTCCTGTGATTGGTAACACTGGAGAACAGTCCTGTCCTTGGTAACACTGGAGAACATTCCTGTCCTTGGTAACACTGGGGAACAGTCCTGTCCTTGGTAACACTGGAGAACAGTCCTGTGATTGGTAACACTGGAGAATAGTCCTGTGATTGGTAACACTGGGGAACAGTCCTGTGATTGGTAACACTGGAGAACCGTCCTTGATGGGTAACACTGGAGAACAGTCCTGTGATTGGTAACACTGGAGAACAGTCCTGTCCTTGGTAACACTGTAGATCCGTCCAGCGATTGGTAACACTGGAGTACAGTCCTGTGATTGGTAACACCGGAGAACAGTCTAGTGATTGGTAACACTGGGAAACAGTCCTGTGACTTTTTAACACTGGGGAACAGTCCTTTGCTTGGTAACACTGGAGAAGAGACCTGTGATTGGTAACACTGGAGAACAGTCCTGTGATTGGTAACACTGGAGAACAGTCCTTTCCTTGGTAACACTGTAGAACCGTCCAGTGACTGGTAACACTGGAGAACTGACCTGTGATTGGTAACACTGGAGAACAGTCCTGTGATTGGTAAAACTGGAGAACAGTCCTGTCCTTGATAACACTGGAGAACCGTCCTATGATTGGTAGCACTGGAGAACAGTCCTGTGATTGGTAAAACTGGAGAATAGTCCTGTGATTGGTAACAGTGGAGAACAGTCCTGTCCTTGGAAACACGGTTGAACAGTCCTGTTCTTGGTAACAGTGGGGTACAGTTATCTCCTTGGAACTCTGGAGGACAGTCCTATGATTGGTAAAACTGGGGAACAGTACTGTGATTGGTAACACTGGAGAACAGTCTTGTCCTTGGTAACAATGGAGAACAGTCCTGCGATTGGTAACACTGGAGATCCATCCTGTGATTGGTAACGCTGGAGAACAGTCCTGTGTTTAGTAATGCTGGAGAAGAGTCCTGTCCTTGGTAACTCTCGAGAACAGTCCTGTCCTTGCTAACACAAGAGAACAGTCCTGTGATTGGTAACACTGGAGAACATTCCTGTGACTGGTAACACTGGAGAACAGTCCTGTCCTTGGTAACAATGGAGAACAGTCCTGTGATTGGTAACACTGGGGAACAGTGCTGTCAATGGTAACACTGGAGAGATGTCCTGCGATTGGAAATGCTGGAGAACAGACCAGTGATTGTTAACTTTGGGGAACAGTCCTGCCCTTGGTAACGCTGGAGAACAGTCCTATCCTTGGTAACACTGGAGATTAGTCCTGTGATTGGTAGCACGGGAGAACAGTCCTGTGATTGGTAACACTGGAGAACAGTCCTGTTCTTGGTAACACTGGAGAACAGTCCTGTGATTGGTAACACTGGAGAATAGTCCTGTGATTGGTAACACTGGAGAACCGGCCTGTGATTTGTTACACTGGAGAACAGTCCTGAGATTGCTAACTCTGGAGAACAGTCCTGTCCTTGGTAACACTGGAGAACAGTGCTGTTATTGGTAGCACTGGAGAACCGTCCTGAGATTGAAAACACTGGAGAACTGTCCTGTGATTGGTAACACTGGGGACAGTCCTGTCTTTGGTAACACTGGGGAATGGTCCTGTCCTTGGTAACACTGGGGAAGAGTCCTGTCCTTGGTAACACTGGGGAACAGTCCTGTGATTGGTAACACTGGAGAACAGTCCTTTCCTAGGTAACACTGGGGAACATTCCTGTCCATGGTAACACGGGGGAACAGTCCTGTCATTGGTAACACAGGGGAACAGTCCTGTGATTGATAACACTGGAGAACAGTCCTGTGATTGGTAACACTGGAGAACCGTCCTGTGATTGGTAACACTGCAGAACAGTCCTGTCCTTGGTAACACTGGAGAACAGTCCTGTGATTGGTAACACTGGAGAACCGTCCTGAGATGGATAACACTGGAGAACAGTCCTGTGATTGGTAGTACTGGAGAACAGTCCTGTCCTTGGTAACACTGTAGAATCGTCCAGTGATTGGTAACACTGGAGAACCGTCCTGTGATTGGTAACACTGGAGAAGAGTCCTGTCATTGGTAACACTGGGGAACAGTGCTGTGATTGATAACACTGGAGAACAGTCCTGTGCATGGTAACACTGGAGAACAGTCCTGTGATTGGTAACACTGGAGAGCAGTCCTGTCCTTGGTAACACTGGGCAACAGGCATGCCCTAGGTAAAATTGGGGAACAGTCCTGTGAATGGTAAAACTGGATAACAGTCCTGTGATTGGTAACATTGAGGAACAGGCCTGTCCTTGGTAACACTGGAGTTCAGTCCTTTGATGGGTAACACTGGAGAATAGTCCTGTGATTGGTAAAACTGGGGAACAGTCCTGTGATTGGTAACACTGGAGAACAGTCCTGTCATTGGTAACACTGTAGATCCGTCCTGTGATTGGTAACACTGGAGAACTATCCTGTGATTGGTAACACTGGAGAACATTCCTGTGATTGGTATCACTGGGGAACATTCCTGCCCTCGGTAACAATGGAGAACAGTCCTGTGATTGGTAACACTGGCAAACCGTCCTGTGATTGGTAACACTGGGGAACATTCCTTTGCTTGGTAACACAGGAAAAGAGACCTGTGATTGGTAACACTGGAGAACAGTCCTGTCTTTGGTAACACTGTAGAACTGTCCAGTGATTGGTAAACACTGGAGAACCGTCCTGTGATTGGTAACACTGGAGAACAGTCCTGTCCTTGGTAACACTGGAGAACAGTCCTGTGGTTGGTAACACTGGAGAACAGTCCTGTCCTTGGTAACACTGGAGAATTGTCCTGTGATTGGTAACACTGGAGAATAGTCCTGTGATTGGTAACACTGGGGAACAGTCCTGTGATTGGTAACACTGGAGAACCGTCCTGAGATGGGTAACACTGGAGAACAGTACTGTGTTTGGTAATACTGGAGAACAGTCCTGTCCTTGTTAACACTGTAGACCCGTCCAGTGATTGGTAACACTGGAGAAACGTCCTGTGATTGGTAACACTGGAGAACATTCCTGTCTTTGGAAACACTGGGGAACAGTCCTGTGATTGATAACACTGGATTACAGTCCTGTGAAAGGTGAAACTGGAGAACAGTCCTGTGATTGGTACCACTGGAGAACATTCCTGTCCTTGGTAACTCTGGGGAACATTCCTGCCCTTGGTAACATTGGGGAACATTCCTGTCCTCTGTAACACTGGAGAACAGACCTGTGAATATTAAAACTGGAGAACAGTCCTGCGATTGGTAACACTGGAGAACCATCCTGTGATTGGTAACGCTGGAGAAGAGTCCTGTCCTTGGTAACTCTCGAGAACAGTCCTGTCCTTGCTAACACAAGAGAACAGTCCTGTGATTGGTAACACTGGAGAACATTCCTGTGACTGGTAACACTGGAGAACAGTCCTGTCCTTGGTAACACTGGAGAACAGTCCTGTGATTGGTAACACTGGAGAACCGTCCAGTGATTGGTAACACTGGGGAACAGTGCTGTCAATGGTAACACTGGAGAGATGTTCTGCGATTGGAAATGCTGGAGAACAGACCAGTGATTGTTAACTTTGGGGAACAGTCCTGCCCTTGGTAACGCTGGAGAACAGTCCTATCCTTGGTAACACTGGAGATTAGTCCTGTGATTGGTAGCACGGGAGAACAGTCCTGTGATTGGTAACACTGGAGAACAGTCCTGTTCTTGGTAACACTGGAGAACAGTCCTGTGATTGGTAACACTGGAGAATAGTCCTGTGATTGGTAACACTGGAGAACCGGCCTGTGATTTGTTACACTGGAGAACAGTCCTGAGATTGCTAACTCTGGAGAACAGTCCTGTCCTTGGTAACACTGGAGAACAGTGCTGTTATTGGTAGCACTGGAGAACCGTGCTGAGATTGGTAACACTGGAGAACTGTCCTGTGATTGGTAACACTGGGGACAGTCCTGTCTTTGGTAACACTGGGGAACGGTCCTGTCCTTGGTAACACTGGGGAAGAGTCCTGACCTTGGTAACACTGGGGAACAGTCCTGTGATTGGTAACACTGGAGAACAGTCCTTTCCTAGGTAACACTGGGGAACATTCCTGTCCATGGTAACACGGGGGAACAGTCCTGTCATTGGTAACACAGGAGAACAGTCCTGTGATTGATAACACTGGAGAACAGTCCTGTGATTGGTAACACTGGAGAACCGTCCTGTGATTGGTAACACTGCAGAACAGTCCTGTCCTTGGTAACACTGGAGAACAGTCATGTGATTGGTAACACTGGAGAACCGTCCTGAGATGGATAACACTGGAGAACAGTCCTGTGATTGGTAGTACTGGAGAACAGTCCTGTCCTTGGTAACACTGTAGAATCGTCCAGTGATTGGTAACACTGGAGAACCGTCCTGTGATTGGTAACACTGGAGAAGAGTCCTGTCATTGGTAACACTGGGGAACAGTCCTGTGATTGATAACACTGGAGAACAGTCCTGTGATTTGTTACACTGGAGAACAGTCCTGAGATTGCTAACTCTGGAGAACAGTCCTGTCCTTGGTAACACTGGAGAACAGTGCTGTTATTGGTAGCACTGGAGAACCGTGCTGAGATTGGTAACACTGGAGAACTGTCCTGTGATTGGTAACACTGGGGACAGTCCTGTCTTTGGTAACACTGGGGAACGGTCCTGTCCTTGGTAACACTGGGGAAGAGTCCTGACCTTGGTAACACTGGGGAACAGTCCTGTGATTGGTAACACTGGAGAACAGTCCTTTCCTAGGTAACACTGGGGAACATTCCTGTCCATGGTAACACGGGGGAACAGTCCTGTCATTGGTAAAACAGGGGAACAGTCCTGTGATTGATAACACTGGAGAACAGTCCTGTGATTGGTAACACTGGAGAACCGTCCTGTGATTGGTAACACTGCAGAACAGTCCTGTCCTTGGTAACACTGGAGAACAGTCATGTGATTGGTAACACTGGAGAACCGTCCTGAGATGGATAACACTGGAGAGCAGTCCTGTGATTGGTAACACTGGGGAACATTCCTGCCCTCAGTAACAATGGAGAACAGTCCTGTGATTGGTAACAATGGGAAACCGACCTGTGATTGGTAACTCTGGGGAACAGACATGTGACTGGTAACACTGGAGAACCGTGCTGTGATTGCTAACACTGGAGATAAGTCCAGTGATTGGTAACACAGGGGAACAGTCCTGCCCTTGATAAGCCTGGAGAACAGTCCTATCCCTGGTAACACTGGAGAAATGTCCTGTGATTGTTAACACTGGGGAACAGTCCTAAGATTGGTAACAATGGAGAACAGTTCTGTGATTGTTAACAATGGGGAACAGTTCTGCCCTTGGTAAGACTGGAGAACAGTCCTGTCCTTGGTAACACTGGAGATTAGTCCTGTGATTGGTAGCACTGGAGAACAGTCCTGTGACTGGTAACACTGGAGAACAGTCCTGTGATTGGTAAAACTGGAGAACAGTACTGTGATTGGTAACACTGGAGAACAGTCTTGTCCTTGGTAACAATGGAGAACAGTCCTGCGATTGGTAACACTGGAGAACCATCCTGTGATTGGTAACGCTGGAGAAGAGTCCTGTCCTTGGTAACTCTCGAGAACAGTCCTGTCCTTGCTAACACAAGAGAACAGTCCTGTGATTGGTAACACTGGAGAACATTCCTGTGACTGGTAACACTGGAGAACAGTCCTGTCCTTGGTAACACTGGAGAACAGTCCTGTGATTGGTAACACTGGAGAACCGTACAGTGATTGGTAACACTGGGGAACAGTGCTGTCAATGGTAACACTGGAGAGATGTTCTGCGATTGGAAATGCTGGAGAACAGACCAGTGATTGTTAACTTTGGGGAACAGTCCTGCCCTTGGTAACGCTGGAGAACAGTCCTATCCTTGGTAACACTGGAGATTAGTCCTGTGATTGGTAGCACGGGAGAACAGTCCTGTGATTGGTAACACTGGAGAACAGTCCTGTTCTTGGTAACACTGGAGAACAGTCCTGTGATTGGTAACACTGGAGAATAGTCCTGTGATTGGTAACACTGGAGAACCGGCCTGTGATTTGTTACACTGGAGAACAGTCCTGAGATTGCTAACTCTGGAGAACAGTCCTGTCCTTGGTAACACTGGAGAACAGTGCTGTTATTGGTAGCACTGGAGAACCGTGCTGAGATTGGTAACACTGGAGAACTGTCCTGTGATTGGTAACACTGGGGACAGTCCTGTCTTTGGTAACACTGGGGAACGGTCCTGTCCTTGGTAACACTGGGGAAGAGTCCTGACCTTGGTAACACTGGGGAACAGTCCTGTGATTGGTAACACTGGAGAACAGTCCTTTCCTAGGTAACACTGGGGAACATTCCTGTCCATGGTAACACGGGGGAACAGTCCTGTCATTGGTAACACAGGGGAACAGTCCTGTGATTGATAACACTGGAGAACAGTCCTGTGATTGGTAACACTGGAGAACCGTCCTGTGATTGGTAACACTGCAGAACAGTCCTGTCCTTGGTAACACTGGAGAACAGTCATGTGATTGGTAACACTGGAGAACCGTCCTGAGATGGATAACACTGGAGAACAGTCCTGTGATTGGTAGTACTGGAGAACAGTCCTGTCCTTGGTAACACTGTAGAATCGTCCAGTGATTGGTAACACTGGAGAACCGTCCTGTGATTGGTAACACTGGAGAAGAGTCCTGTCATTGGTAACACTGGGGAACAGTCCTGTGATTGATAACACTGGAGAACAGTCCTGTGCATGGTAACACTGGAGAACAGTCCTGTGATTGGTAACACTGGAGAGCAGTACTGTCCTTGGTAACACTGGGCAACAGGCATGCCCTAGGTAAAATTGGGGAACAGTCCTGTGAATGGTAAAACTGGATAACAGTCCTGTGATTGGTAACATTGGGGAACAGTCCTGTCCTTGGTAACACTGGAGTTCAGTCCTTTGATGGGTAACACTGGAGAATAGTCCTGTGATTGGTAAAACTGGGGAACAGTCCTGTGATTGGTAACACTGGAGAACCGTCCTGTCATGGGTAATACTGGAGAACAGTCCTGTGATTGGTAACACTGGAGAACAGTCCTGTCATTGGTAACACTGTAGATCCGTCCAGTGATTGGTAACACTGGAGACCTATCCTGTGATTGGTAACACTGGAGAACATTCCTGTGATTGGTATCACTGGGGAACATTCCTGCCCTCGGTAACAATGGAGAACAGTCCTGTGATTGGTAACACTGGCAAACCGTCCTGTGATTGGTAACACTGGGGAAAAGTCCTTTGCTTGGTAACACAGGAGAAGAGACCTGTGATTGGTAACACTGGAGAACAGTCCTGTCTTTGGTAACACTGTAGAACTGTGCAGTGATTGGTAAACACTGGAGAACCGTCCTGTGATTGGTAACACTGGAGAACAGTCCTGTCCTTGGTAACACTGGAGAACATTCCTGTCCTTGGTAACACTGGGGAACAGTCCTGTCCTTGGTAACACTGGAGAACAGTCCTGTGATTGGTAACACTGGAGAATAGTCCTGTGATTGGTAACACTGGGGAACAGTCCTGTGATTGGTAACACTGGAGAACCGTCCTGTGATGGGTAACACTGGAGAACAGTCCTGTGATTGGTAACACTGGAGAACAGTCCTGTCCTTGGTAACACTGTAGATCCGTCCAGCGATTGGTAACACTGGAGTACAGTCCTGTGATTGGTAACACCGGAGAACAGTCTAGTGATTGGTAACACTGGGAAACAGTCCTGTGACTTTTTAACACTGGGGAACAGTCCTTTGCTTGGTAACACTGGAGAAGAGACCTGTGATTGGTAACACTGGAGAACAGTCCTGTGATTGGTAACACTGGAGAACAGTCCTTTCCTTGGTAACACTGTAGAACCGTCCAGTGACTGGTAACACTGGAGAACCGACCTGTGATTGGTAACACTGGAGAACAGTCCTGTGATTGGTAAAACTGGAGAACAGTCCTGTCCTTGATAACACTGGAGAACCGTCCTATGATTGGTAGCACTGGAGAACAGTCCTGTGATTGGTAAAACTGGAGAATAGTCCTGTGATTGGTAACAGTGGAGAACAGTCCTGTCCTTGGAAACACGGTTGAACAGTCCTGTTCTTGGTAACAGTGGGGTACAGTTATCTCCTTGGAACTCTGGAGGACAGTCCTATGATTGGTAAAACTGGGGAACAGTACTGTGATTGGTAACACTGGAGAACAGTCTTGTCCTTGGTAACAATGGAGAACAGTCCTGCGATTGGTAACACTGGAGATCCATCCTGTGATTGGTAACGCTGGAGAACAGTCCTGTGTTTAGTAATGCTGGAGAAGAGTCCTGTCCTTGGTAACTCTCGAGAACAGTCCTGTCCTTGCTAACACAAGAGAACAGTCCTGTGATTGGTAACACTGGAGAACATTCCTGTGACTGGTAACACTGGAGAACAGTCCTGTCCTTGGTAACAATGGAGAACAGTCCTGTGATTGGTAACACTGGGGAACAGTGCTGTCAATGGTAACACTGGAGAGATGTCCTGCGATTGGAAATGCTGGAGAACAGACCAGTGATTGTTAACTTTGGGGAACAGTCCTGCCCTTGGTAACGCTGGAGAACAGTCCTATCCTTGGTAACACTGGAGATTAGTCCTGTGATTGGTAGCACGGGAGAACAGTCCTGTGATTGGTAACACTGGAGAACAGTCCTGTTCTTGGTAACACTGGAGAACAGTCCTGTGATTGGTAACACTGGAGAATAGTCCTGTGATTGGTAACACTGGAGAACCATCCTGTGATTGGTAACACAGGAGAACCGGCCTGTGATTTGTTACACTGGAGAACAGTCCTGAGATTGCTAACTCTGGAGAACAGTCCTGTCCTTGGTAACACTGGAGAACAGTGCTGTTATTGGTAGCACTGGAGAACCGTCCTGAGATTGAAAACACTGGAGAACTGTCCTGTGATTGGTAACACTGGGGACAGTCCTGTCTTTGGTAACACTGGGGAATGGTCCTGTCCTTGGTAACACTGGGGAAGAGTCCTGTCCTTGGTAACACTGGGGAACAGTCCTGTGATTGGTAACACTGGAGAACCGTCCTGAGATGGATAACACTGGAGAACAGTCCTGTGATTGGTAGTACTGGAGAACAGTCCTGTCCTTGGTAACACTGTAGAATCGTCCAGTGATTGGTAACACTGGAGAACCGTCCTGTGATTGGTAACACTGGAGAAGAGTCCTGTCATTGATAACACTGGAGAACAGTCCTGTGCATGGTAACACTGGAGAACAGTCCTGTGATTGGTAACACTGGAGAGCAGTCCTGTCCTTGGTAACACTGGGCAACAGGCATGCCCTAGGTAAAATTGGGGAACAGTCCTGTGAATGGTAAAACTGGATAACAGTCCTGTGATTGGTAACATTGAGGAACAGGCCTGTCCTTGGTAACACTGGAGTTCAGTCCTTTGATGGGTAACACTGGAGAATAGTCCTGTGATTGGTAAAACTGGGGAACAGTCCTGTGATTGGTAACACTGGAGAACAGTCCTGTCATTGGTAACACTGTAGATCCGTCCTGTGATTGGTAACACTGGAGAACTATCCTGTGATTGGTAACACTGGAGAACATTCCTGTGATTGGTATCACTGGGGAACATTCCTGCCCTCGGTAACAATGGAGAACAGTCCTGTGATTGGTAACACTGGCAAACCGTCCTGTGATTGGTAACACTGGGGAACATTCCTTTGCTTGGTAACACAGGAAAAGAGACCTGTGATTGGTAACACTGGAGAACAGTCCTGTCTTTGGTAACACTGTAGAACTGTCCAGTGATTGGTAAACACTGGAGAACCGTCCTGTGATTGGTAACACTGGAGAACAGTCCTGTCCTTGGTAACACAGGAGAACAGTCCTGTGGTTGGTAACACTGGAGAACAGTCCTGTCCTTGGTAACACTGGAGAATTGTCCTGTGATTGGTAACACTGGAGAATAGTCCTGTGATTGGTAACACTGGGGAACAGTCCTGTGATTGGTAACACTGGAGAACCGTCCTGAGATGGGTAACACTGGAGAACAGTACTGTGTTTGGTAATACTGGAGAACAGTCCTGTCCTTGTTAACACTGTAGACCCGTCCAGTGATTGGTAACACTGGAGAAACGTCCTGTGATTGGTAACACTGGAGAACATTCCTGTCTTTGGAAACACTGGGGAACAGTCCTGTGATTGATAACACTGGATTACAGTCCTGTGAAAGGTGAAACTGGAGAACAGTCCTGTGATTGGTACCACTGGAGAACATTCCTGTCCTTGGTAACTCTGGGGAACATTCCTGCCCTTGGTAACATTGGGGAACATTCCTGTCCTCTGTAACACTGGAGAACAGACCTGTGAATATTAAAACTGGAGAACAGTCCTGTGATTGGTAACAGTGGAGAACCGTCCTGTGATTGGTAACACTGGGGAACATTCCTGCCCTTGGTAACAATGGTGAACAGTCCTTTGATTGGTAACACTGGCAAACCGTCCTGTGATTTTTTAACACTGGGGAACAGTCCTTTGCTTGGTAACACTGGAGAAGAGACCTGTGATTGGTAACACTGGAGAACAGTCCTGTGATTGGTAACACTGGAGAACAGTCCTGTCCTTGGTAACACTGTAGAACCGTCCAGTGACTGGTAACACTGTAGAACCGTCCTGTGATTGGTAAAACTGGAGAACAGTCCTGTCCTTGGTAACACTGGAGAACCGTCCTGTGATTGGTAACACTGAAGAGCAGTGCTGTGATTGGTAACACTGGGGAACATTCCTGCCCTCGGTAACAATGGGGAACAGTCCTGTGACTGGTAACAATGGGAAACCGACCTGTGATTGGTAACTCTGGGGAACAGTCGTGTGACTGGTAACACTGGAGAACCGTGCTGTGATTGATAACACTGAAGAACAGTCCTGTGATTGGTAACACTGGGGAACATTCCTGCCCTTGGTAACAATGGAGAACAGTCCTGTGATTGGTAAAACTGGGAAACCGTCCTGTGATTGGTAACAATGGAGAACCGTCCTGAGATGGGTAACACTGGAGAACAGTCCTGTGATTGGTAACACTAGAGAACAGTCCTGTCGTTGGTAACAATATAGAACCGTCCAGTGATTGGTAACACTGGAGAACCGTCCTGTGATTGCTAACACTGGAGAACAGTCCTGTTATTGGTAACACTGGGGAACAGTCCTGTGATTGATAACTCTGGAGAACAGTCCTGTGATTGGTAACACTGGTGAACAGTCCTGTGATTGGTAACAATGGAGAATCGTCCTGAGATGGGTAACACTGGAGAACAGTCCTGTGATTGGTAACACTAGAGAACAGTCCTGTCCTTTGTAACAATGCAGAACCGTCCAGTGATTGGTAACAATGGAGAACAGTCCTCTGATTGGTAACGCTGGAGAACAGTCCTGTCCTTGGTAACACTGGGGAACAGGCCTGCCCTTGGTAAAATTGGGGAACAGTCCTGTATTCTGTAACACTGGAGAACAGTCCTGTGAATGGTAAAACTGGAGAACAGTCCTGTGATTGGTAACACTGGAGAAAAGTCCTCTCCTTGGTAACACAGGAGTACAGTCCTGTGATTGGTAACACTGGAGAACCGTCCTGTGATGGGTACCACTGGAGAACAATCCTGTGATTGGTAACACTGGAGAACAGTCCTGTCCTTGGTAACACTGTTGATCCGTCCAGTGATTGGTATAACTGGTGAACCGTCCTGTGATTGGTAACACTGGAGAACAGTCCTGTGATTGGTAACACTGGAGAACAGTCCTGTCCTTGGTAACACTGGAGAACCGTCCTGTGATTGGTAATACTGGAGAACAGTCCTGTGATTGGTAACACTGGGGATCATTCCTGCCCTTGGTAACAATGGAGAACAGTCCTGTGATTGGTAACACTGGGAAACCGTCCTGTGATTGGTAACACTGGGGAACAATCCTTTGCTTGGCAACACTGGAGAAGAGACCTGTGATAGGTAACACTGGAGAACAGTCCTTTGTTTGGTAACACTGGAGAACCGTCAAGTGATTGGTAACACTGGAGAATAGTCCTTTGATTGGTAACACTGGAGAACAGTCCTGTCCTTGGTAACACTGGGGAACAGTCCTGTCCTTGGTAACAGTGTGGAACAGTCCTGTCCTTGGTAGCACTGGAGAACAGTCCAGCCCTTGGTAACACTGGAGAACCGTCCTGTGATTGGTAACAGTGGAGAACTGTCCAGTCCTTGGTAACACTGGAGAACAGTCCTGTGATTGGTAACACTGGAGAACAGTCCTGTCCTTGGTAACACTGGAGAACCGTCCTGTGATTGGTAACATTGAAGAGCAGTGCTGTGATTGGTAACACTGGGGAACATAACTGCCCTCGGTAACAATGGAGAACAGTCCTGTGATTGGTAACAATGGGAAAACGACCTGTGATTGGTAACTCTGAGGAACAGTTGTGTGACTGGTAACACTGGAGAACCGTGCTGTGACTGATAACACTGAAGAACAGTCCTGTGATTGGTAACACTCGAGAACAGTCCTGTCCTTGGTAACATTGTAGATCCGTCCAGTGATTGGTAATACTGGAGAACCGTCCTGTGATTGGTAACACTGGAGAAAAGTCCTGTGATTGGTAACACTGGAGAACAGTCCTGTGATTGGTAACACTGGGGAACATTCCTGCCCTTGGTAACAATGGAGAACAGTCCTGTGATTGGTAACACTGGGAAACCGTCCTGTGGTTGGTAACAATGGAGAACCGTCCTGAGATGGGTAACACTGGAGAACAGTCCTGTGATTGGTAACACTAGAGAACAGTCCTGTCGTTGGTAACAATATAGAACCGTCCAGTGATTGGTAACACTGGAGAACCGTCCTGTGATTGCTAACACTGGAGAACAGTCCTGTCATTGGTAACACTGGGGAACAGTCCTGTGATTGATAACACTG
This sequence comes from Carcharodon carcharias, assembly GCF_017639515.1. NCBI lineage: Eukaryota > Metazoa > Chordata > Chondrichthyes > Lamniformes > Lamnidae > Carcharodon > Carcharodon carcharias. The sequence continues at coordinate 68,164,447 of NC_054479.1, forward strand.
GAGAACAGTCCTGTGATTGGTAACACTAGAGAACAGTCCTGTCCTTGGTAACAATGCAGAACCCTCCAGTGATTGGTAACAATGGAGAACAGTCCTCTGATTGGTAACGCTGGAGAACAGTCCTGTCCTTGGTAACACTGGGGAACAGGCCTGCCCTTGGTAAAATTGGGGAACTGTCCTGTCCTCTGTAACACTGGAGAACAGTCCTGTGAATGGTAAAACTGGAGAACAGTCCTGTGATTGGTAACACTGGAGATAAGTCCTCTCCTTGGTAACACTGGAGTACAGTCCTGTGATTGGTAACACTGGAGAACCGTCCTGTGATGGGTACCACTGGAGAACAATCCTGTGATTGGTAACACTGGAGAACAGTCCGGTCCTTGGTAACACTGTTGATCCGTCCAGTGATTGGTAAAACTGGAGAAACGTCTTGTGATTGGTAACACTTGAGAACAGTCCTGTGATTAGTAAAACTGGCGAACAGTCCTGTCCTTGGTAACAGTTGGGAATAGACCTGTCCTTGGTAACAATGGGGAACAGTCCTGTGATTGGTAACACTGGAGAACAGTCCTGTCCTTGGTAACACTGGGGAACAGGCCAGCCCTTGGTAACACTGGAGAACCGTCCTGTGATTGCTAACACTGGGAAACCGTCCTGTGATTTGTAACACTGCAGAATAGTCCTGTGAATGGTACCACTGGAGAACAGTCCATTGTTTGGTAAAACTGGGGAACAGTCCTGTCCTTGGTAAAAGTGGAGAACAGTCCTGTGATTGGTAACACTGGAGAAACGTCCTGTGATTGGTAACACTGGAGAACAGTCCTGTGATTAGTAAAACTGGGGAACAGTCCTGTCCTTGGTAACAGTTGGGAATAGACCTGTCCTTGGTAACAATGGGGAACAGTCCTGTGATTGGTAACACTGGAGAACAGTCCTGTCCTTGGTAACACTGGGGAACAGGCCTGCCCTTGGTAACAGTGGGGAACAGTCCTGTCTTTGGTAACACTGGAGAACAGTCCTATGACTGGTAAAACTGGAAAACAGTCCTGTGATTGGTAACACTGGAGAACAGTCCTGTCCTTGGTAACTCAGGAGAAGAGTCCTGTGATTGGTAACACTGGAGAAGAGTCATGTGATTAGACATACTGGGGAACAGTCCTGTGATTAGTAACACTGCAGAACCGTGCTGTGATGGATAACACTGGAGAACAGTCCTGTGATTGATAACACTGGAGAACAGTCCTGTCCTTGGTAACACTGGAGTACCGTCCAGTGATTGGTAACTTTGGAGAACCTTCCCTTGATTGGTAACACTGGAGAACAGTCCTGTGATTGGTAACACTGGAGAACAGTCTTGTGATTGGTAACGCTGGAGAACAGTCCTGTCCTTGGTAACACTGTGGTACAGTCCTGTCCTTGGTGACACTGCGGAACAGTCCTGTGTTTGGTGAAACTGGAGAACAGTCCTGTGATTGGTAAGACCGGAGAATAGTCCTGTGATTGGTAACAGTGGAGAACAGTCCTGTCTTTGGAAACACTGGGGAACAGTCCTGTCCTTGGTAACATTGGGGATCAGTCCGCTCCTTTGAACACTGGAGGACAGTCCTGTGATTGGTAAAACTGGAGAACAGTACTGTGATTGGTAACACTGGAGAACAGTCTTGTCCTTGGTAACATTGGAGAACAGTCCTGTGATTGGTAACACTGGAGAACCATCCTGTGATTGGTAACGCTGGAGAACAGTCCTGTGTTTAGTAATGCTGGAGAACAGTCCTGTCCTTGCTAACACAAGAGAACAGTCCTGTGATTGGTAACACTGGAGAACATTCCTGTGACTGTTAACACTGGAGAACAGTCCTGTCCTTGGTAACACTGGAAAACCGTCCTGTGATTGGTAATACTGGAGAACAGTCCTGAGATTGGTAACACTGGGGAACATTCCTGCCCTTGGTAACAATGTAGAACAGTCCTGTGATTGGTAACACTGGAAAACCGTCCTGTGATTGGTAACACTGGGGAACAATCCATTGCTTGGTAACACTGGAGAAGAGATCTGTGATTGGTAACACTGGAGAACTGTCCTGTGATTGGTAACACTGGAGGACAGTCCTTTCCTTGGTAACACTGTTGAACCGTCCAGTGATTGGTAACACTGGAGAACTGTCCTGTGATTGGTAACACTGGAGAACAGTCCTGTGATTGGTAAAACTGGAGAACAGTCCTGTCCTTGGTAACACTGGAGAACCGTCCTGTGATTGGTAACACTGGAGAACAGTCCTGTGATAGGTAACACTGGGGAACTTTCCTGCCCTTGGTAACAATGGAGAAGAGTCCTGTAACTGGTAACACTGGGAAACCGTCCTGTGATTGGTAATTCTGGGGAACAGTCCTGTGCTTGGTAACACTGGGGAACATTCCTGCCCTTGGTAACAATGTAGAACAGTCCTGTGATTGGTAACACTGGCAAACCGTCCTGTGATTTTTTAACACTGGGGAACAGTCCTTTGCTTGGTAACACTGGAGAAGAGACCTGTGATTGGTAACACTGGAGAACAGTCCTGTGATTGGTAACACTGGAGAACAGTCCTGTCCTTGGTAACACTGTAGAACTGTCCAGTGACTGGTAACACTGGAGAACCGTCGTGTGATTGGTAACACTGGAGAACAGTCCTGTGATTGGTAAAACTGGAGAACAGTCCTGTCCTTGGTAACACTGGAGAACCGTCCTGTGATTGGTAACACTGAAGAGCAGTGCTGTGATTGGTAACACTGGGGAACATTCCTGCCCTCGGTAACAATGGAGTACAGTCCTGTGATTGGTAACAATGGGAAACCGACCTGTGATTGGTAACTCTGGGGAACAGTCGTGTGACTGGTAACACTGGAGAACCGTGCTGTGATTGCTAACACTGAAGAACAGTCCTGTGATCGGTAACACTGGAGAACAGTCCTGTCCTTGGTAACATTGTAGATCCGTCCAGTGATTGGTAATACTGGAGAACCGTCCTGTGATTGGTAACACTGGAGAACAGTCCTGTGATTGGTAACACTGGGGAACATTCCTGCCCTTGGTAACAATGGAGAACAGTCCTTTGATTGGTAACACTGGGAAACCGTCCTGTGATTGGTAACAATGGAGAACCGTCCTGAGATGGGTAACACTGGAGAACAGTCCTGTGATTGGTAACACTAGCGAACAGTCCTGTCCTTGGTAACAATATAGAACCGTCCAGTGATTGGTAACACTGGAGAACCGTCCTGTGATTGCTAACACTGGAGAACAGTCCTGTCATTGGTAACACTGGGGAACAGTCCTGTGATTGATAACTCTGGAGAACAGTCCTGTGATTGGTAACAATGGAGAATCGTCCTGAGATGGGTAACACTGTAGAACAGTCCTGTGATTGTTAACACTAGAGAACAGTCCTGTCCTTGGTAACAATGCAGAACCGTCCAGTGATTGGTAACAATGAAGAACAGTCTTCTGATTGGTAATGCTGGAGAACAGTCCTGTCCTTGGTAACACTGGGGAACAGGCCTGCCCTTGGTAAAATTGGGGAACTGTCCTGTCCTCTGTAACACTGGAGAACAGTCCTGTGAATGGTAAAACTGGAGAACAGTCCTGTGATTGGTAACACTGGAGAAAAGTCCTCTCCTTGGTAACACTGGAGTACAGTCCTGTGATTGGTAACACTGGAGAACCGTCCTGTGATGGGTACCACTGGAGAACAATCCTGTGATTGGTAACACTGGAGAACAGTCCTGTCCTTGGTAACACTGTTGATCCGTCCAGTGATTGGTAAAACTGGAGAAACGTCTTGTGATTGGTAACACTGGAGAACAGTCCTGTGATTAGTAAAACTGGCGAACAGTCCTGTCCTTGGTAACAGTTGGGAATAGACCTGTCCTTGGTAACAATGGGGAACAGTCCTGTGATTGGTAACACTGGAGAACAGTCCTGTCCTTGGTAACACTGGGGAACAGGCCAGCCCTTGGTAACAGTGGGGATCAGTCCTGTCTTTGGTAACACTGGAGAACAGTCCTATGACTGGTAAAACTGGAAAATAGTCCTGTGATTGGTAACACTGGAGAACAGTCCTGTCCTTGGTAACTCTGGAGAAGAGTCCTGTGATTGGTCATACTGGGGAACAGTCCTGTGATTAGTAACACTGCAGAACCGTGCTGTGATGGATAACACTGGAGAACAGTCCTGTGATTGATAACACTGGAGAACTGTCCTGTCCTTGGTAACACTGGAGTACCGTCCAGTGATTGGTAACTTTGGAGAACCTTCCCTTGAATGGTGACACTGGAGAACATTCCTGTGATTGGTAACACTGGAGAACAGTCTTGTGATTGGTAACGCTGGAGAACAGTCTTGTCCTTGGTAACACTGTGGTACAGTCCTGTCCTTGGTGACACTGCGGAACAGTCCTGTGTTTGGTGAACCTGCAGAACAGTCCTGTGATTGGTAAGACTGGAGAATAGTCCTGTGATTAGTAACAGTGGAGAACAGTCCTGTCTTTGGAAACACTGGGGAACAGTCCTGTCCTTGGTAACATTGGGGATCAGTCCGCTCCTTTGAACACTGGAGGACAGTCCTGTGATTGGTAAAACTGGAGAACAGTACTGTGATTGGTAACACTGGAGAACAGTCTTGTCCTTGGTAACATTGGAGAACAGTCCTGTGATTGGTAACACTGGAGAACCATCCTGTGATTGGTAACGCTGGAGAACAGTCCTGTGTTTAGTAATGCTGGAGAACAGTCCTGTCCTTGGTAACTCTGGAGAACAGTCCTGTCCTTGCTAACACAAGAGAACAGTCCTGTGATTGGTAACACTGGAGAACATTCCTGTGACTGGTAACACTGGAGAACAGTCCTGTCCTTGGTAACACTGGAGAACCATCCTGTGATTGGTAACACTGGGGAACATTCCTGCCCTCGGTAACAAAGGGGAACAGTCCTGTGATTGGTAACAATGGGAAACCGACCTGTGATTGGTAACTCTGGGGAACAGTCGTGTGACTGGTAACACTGGAGAACCGTGCTGTGATTGCTAACACTGAAGAACAGTCCTGTGATTGGTAACACTGGAGAACAGTCCTGTCCTTGGTAACATTGTAGATCCGTCCAGTGATTGGTAATACTGGAGAACCGTCCTGTGATTGGTAACACTGGAGAACCGTCAAGTGATTGGTAACACTGGGGAACAGTCCTGCCAATGGTAACACTGGAGAATAGTCCTGTGATTGGTAACACTGGAGAATCGTCCTTTGATTGGTAACACTGGAGAACAGTCCTGTCCTTGGTAACACTGGGGAACAATCCTGTCCTTGGTAACAGTGGGGAACAGTCCTGTCCTTGGTAGCACTGGAGAACAGTCCAGCCCTTGGTAACACTGGAGAACCGTCCTGTGATGGCTAACACTGGGAAACCGTCCTGTGATTTGTAAAACTGCAGAATAGTCCTGTGAATGGTACCACTGGAGAACAGTCCTTTGTTTGGTAAAACTGGGGAACAGTCCTGTCCTTGGTAACAGTGGGGAACAGACCTGTCCTTGGTAACAATGGGGAACAGTCCTGTTCTTGGTAGCACTGGAGAACAGTCCTGTGATTGGTAACAGTGGAGAACTGTCCAGTCCTTGGTAACACTGGAGAACAGTCCTGTGATTGGTAACACTGGAGAAACGTCTTGTGATTGGTAACACTGGAGAACAGTCCTGTGATTAGTAAAACTGGGGAACAGTCCTGTCCTTGGTAACAGTTGGGAATAGACCTGTCCTTGGTAATAATGGGGAACAGTCCTGTGATTGGTAACACTGGAGAACAATCCTGTCCTTGGTAACACTGGGGAACAGGCCAGCCCTTGGTAACAGTGGGGAACAGTCCTGTCTTTGGTAACACTGGAGAACAGTCCTATGACTGGTAAAACTGGAAAACAGTCCTGTGATTGGTAACACTGGAGAACAGTCCTGTCCTTGGTAACTCAGGAGAACAGTCCTGTCCTTGGTAACTCTGGAGAAGAGTCCTGTGATTGGTCATACTGGGGAACAGTCCTGTGATTAGTAACACTGCAGAACCGTGCTGTGATGGATAACACTGGAGAACAGTCCTGTGATTGATAACACTGGAGAACTGTCCTGTCCTTGGTAACACTGGAGTACCGTCCAGTGATTGGTAACTTTGGAGAACCTTCCCTTGAATGGTGACACTGGAGAACATTCCTGTGATTGGTAACACTGGAGAACAGTCTTGTGATTGGTAACGCTGGAGAACAGTCTTGTCCTTGGTAACACTGTGGTACAGTCCTGTCCTTGGTGACACTGCGGAACAGTCCTGTGTTTGGTGAAACTGCAGAACAGTCCTGTGATTGGTAAGACTGGAGAATAGTCCTGTGATTAGTAACAGTGGAGAACAGTCCTGTCTTTGGAAACACTGGGGAACAGTCCTGTCCTTGGTAACATTGGGGATCAGTCCGCTCCTTTGAACACTGGAGGACAGTCCTGTGATTGGTAAAACTGGAGAACAGTACTGTGATTGGTAACACTGGAGAACAGTCTTGTCCTTGGTAACATTGGAGAACAGTCCTGTGATTGGTAACACTGGAGAACCATCCTGTGATTGGTAACGCTGGAGAACAGTCCTGTGTTTAGTAATGCTGGAGAACAGTCCTGTCCTTGGTAACTCTGGAGAACAGTCCTGTCCTTGCTAACACAAGAGAACAGTCCTGTGATTGGTAACACTGGAGAACATTCCTGTGACTGGTAACACAGGAGAACAGTCCTGTCCTTGGTAACACTGGAGAACCATCCTGTGATTGGTAACACTGGGGAACATTCCTGCCCTCGGTAACAAAGGGGAACAGTCCTGTGATTGGTAACAATGGGAAACCGACCTATGATTGGTAACTCTGGGGAACAGTCGTGTGACTGGTAACACTGGAGAACCGTGCTGTGATTGCTAACACTGAAGAACAGTCCTGTGATTGGTAACACTGGAGAACAGTCCTGTCCTTGGTAACATTGTAGATCCGTCCAGTGATTGGTAATACTGGAGAACCGTCCTGTGATTGGTAACACTGGAGAACCGTCAAGTGATTGGTAACACTGGGGAACAGTCCTGCCAATGGTAACACTGGAGAATAGTCCTGTGATTGGTAACACTGGAGAATCGTCCTTTGATTGGTAACACTGGAGAACAGTCCTGTCCTTGGTAACACTGGGGAACAATCCTGTCCTTGGTAACAGTGGGGAACAGTCCTGTCCTTGGTAGCACTGGAGAACAGTCCAGCCCTTGGTAACACTGGAGAACCGTCCTGTGATTGCTAACACTGGGAAACCGTCCTGTGATTTGTAAAACTGCAGAATAGTCCTGTGAATGGTACCACTGGAGAACAGTCCTTTGTTTGGTAAAACTGGGGAACAGTCCTGTCCTTGGTAACAGTGGGGAACAGACCTGTCCTTGGTAACAATGGGGAACAGTCCTGTTCTTGGTAGCACTGGAGAACAGTCCTGTGATTGGTAACAGTGGAGAACTGTCCAGTCCTTGGTAACACTGGAGAACAGTCCTGTGATTGGTAACACTGGAGAAACGTCTTGTGATTGGTAACACTGGAGAACAGTCCTGTGATTAGTAAAACTGGGGAACAGTCCTGTCCTTGGTAACAGTTGGGAATAGACCTGTCCTTGGTAATAATGGGGAACAGTCCTGTGATTGGTAACACTGGAGAACAATCCTGTCCTTGGTAACACTGGGGAACAGGCCAGCCCTTGGTAACAGTGGGGAACAGTCCTGTCTTTGGTAACACTGGAGAACAGTCCTATGACTGGTAAAACTGGAGAACAGTCCTGTGATTGGTAACACTGGAGAACAGTCCTGTCCTTGGTAACTCAGGAGAAGAGTCCTGTGATTGGTAACACTGGAGAAGAGTCCTGTGATTAGTCATACTGGGGAACAGTCCTGTGATTAGTAACACTGCAGAACCGTGCTGTGATGGATAACACTGGAGAACAGTCCTGTGATTGATAACACTGGAGAACAGTCCTGGCCTTGGTAACACTGGAGTACCGTCCATTGATTGGTAACTTTGGAGAACCTTCCCTTGATTGGTAACACTGGAGAACAGTCCTGTGATTGGTAACACTGGAGTACAGTCTTGTGATTGGTAACGCTGGAGAACAGTCCTGTCCTTGGTAACACTGTGGTACAGTCCTGTCCTTGGTGACACTGCGGAACAGTCCTGTGTTTGGTGAAGCTGGAGAACAGTCCTGTGATTGGTAAGACTGGAGAATAGACCTGTGATTGGTAACACTGGGGAACATTCCTGCCCTTGGTAACAATGAAGAACAGTCCTGTGATGGGTAACACCGGGAAACCGTCCTGTGATTGGTAACAATGGAGAACCGTGCTGAGATGGGTAACACTGGAGAACAGTCCTGTGATTGGTAACACTAGAGAACAGTCCAGTCCTTGGTAACAATATAGAACCGTCCAGTGATTGGTAACACTGGAGAACTGTCCTGTGATTGCTAACACTGGAGAACAGTCCAGTCATTAGTAACACTGGTTAACAGTCCTGTGATTGATAACTCTGGAGAACAGTCCTGTGATTGGTAACACTGGTGAACAGTCCTGTGATTGGTAACAATGGAGAATCGTCCTGAGATGGGTAACACTGGAGAACAGTCCAGTGATTGGTAACACTAGAGAACAGTCCTGTCCTTGGTAACAATGCAGAACCGTCCAGTGATTGGTAACAATGGAGAACAGTCCTCTGATTGGTAACGCTGGAGAACAGTCCTGTCCTTGGTAACACTGGGGAACAGGCCTGCCCTTGGTAAAATTGGGGAACAGTCCTGTATTCTGTAACACTGGAGAACAGTCCTGTGAATGGTAAAACTGGAGAACAGTCCTGTGATTGGTAACACTGGAGAAAAGTCCTCTCCTTGGTAACACAGGAGTACAGTCCTGTGATTGGTAACACTGGAGAACCGTCCTGTGATGGGTACCACTGGAGAACAATCCTGTGATTGGTAACACTGGAGAACAGTCCTGTCCTTGGTAACACTGTTGATCCGTCCAGTGATTGGTAAAACTGGTGAACCGTCCTGTGATTGGTAACACTGGAGAACAGTCCTGTGATTGGTAACAATGGAGAACAGTCCTGTCCTTGGTAACACTGGAGAACCGTCCTGTGATTGGTAATACTGGAGAACAGTCCTGTGATTGGTAACACTGGAGAACAGTCCTGTCCTTGGTAACTCAGGAGAACAGTCCTGTCCTTGGTAACTCTGGAGAAGAGTCCTGTGATTGGTCATACTGGGGAACAGTCCTGTGATTAGTAACACTGCAGAACCGTGCTGTGATGGATAACACTGGAGAACAGTCCTGTGATTGATAACACTGGAGAACTGTCCTGTCCTTGGTAACACTGGAGTACCGTCCAGTGATTGGTAACTTTGGAGAACCTTCCCTTGAATGGTGACACTGGAGAACATTCCTGTGATTGGTAACACTGGAGAACAGTCTTGTGATTGGTAACGCTGGAGAACAGTCTTGTCCTTGGTAACACTGTGGTACAGTCCTGTCCTTGGTGACACTGCGGAACAGTCCTGTGTTTGGTGAAACTGCAGAACAGTCCTGTGATTGGTAAGACTGGAGAATAGTCCTGTGATTGGTAACAATGGAGAACAGTCCTGTCCTTGGTAACACTGGAGAACCGTCCTGTGATTGGTAATACTGGAGAACAGTCCTGTGATTGGTAAAACTGGGGAACAGTCCTGTCCTTGGTAACTCAGGAGAAGAGTCCTGTGATTGGTAACACTGGAGAAGAGTCCTGTGATTAGTCATACTGGGGAACAGTCCTGTGATTAGTAACACTGCAGAACCGTGCTGTGATGGATAACACTGGAGAACAGTCCTGTGATTGATAACACTGGAGAACAGTCCTGTCCTTGGTAACACTGGAGTACCGTCCAGTGATTGGTAACTTTGGAGAACCTTCCCTTGATTGGTAACACTGGAGAACAGTCCTGTGATTGATAACTCTGGAGTACAGTCTTGTGATTGGTAACGCTGGAGAACAGTCCTGTCCTTGGTAACACTGTGGTACAGTCCTGTCCTTCGTGGCACTGCGGAACAGTCCTGTGTTTGGTGAAACTGGAGAACAGTCCTGTGATTGGTAAGACTGGAGAATAGTCCTGTGATTGGTAACAGAGAAGAACAGTCCTGTCTTTGGAAACACTGGGGAACAGTCCTGTCCTTGGTAACATTGGGGATCAGTCCGCTCCTTTGAACACTGGAGGACAGTCCTGTGATTGGTAAAACTGGAGAACAGTACTGTGATTGGTAACACTGGAGAACAGTCTTGTCCTTGGTAACATTGGAGAACAGTCCTGTGATTGGTAACACTGGAGTACCATCCTGTGATTGGTAACGCTGGAGAACAGTCCTGTGTTTAGTAATGCTGGAGAACAGTCCTGTCCTTGGTAACTCTGGAGAACAGTCCTGTCCTTGCTAACACAAGAGAACAGTCCTGTGATTGGTAACACTGGAGAACATTCCTGTGACTGGTAACACTGGAGAACAGTCCTGTCCTTGGTAACACTGGAGAACCGTCCTGTGATTGGTAATACTGGAGAACAGTCCTGTGATTGGTAACACTGGGGAACATTCCTGCCCTTGGTAACAATGTAGAACAGTCCTGTGATTGGTAACACTGGCAAACCGTCCTGTGATTTTTTAACACTGGGGAACAGTCCTTTGCTTGGTAACACTGGAGAAGAGACCTGTGATTGGTAACACTGGAGAACAGTCCTGTGATTGGTAACACTGGAGAACAGTCCTGTCCTTGGTAACACTGTAGAACCGTCCAGTGACTGGCAACACTGGAGAACCGTCGTGTGATTGGTAACACTGGAGAACAGTCCTGTGATTGGTAAAACTGGAGAACAGTCCTGTCCTTGGTAACACTGGAGAACCGTCCTGTGATTGGTAACACTGAAGAGCAGTGCTGTGATTGGTAACACTGGGGAACATTCCTGCCCTCGGTAACAATGGAGAACAGTCCTGTGATTGGTAACAATGGGAAACCGACCTGTGATTGGTAACTGTGGGGAACAGTCGTGTGACTGGTAACACTGGAGAACCGTGCTGTGATTGCTAACACTGAAGAACAGTCCTGTGATTGGTAACACTGGAGAACAGTCCTGTCCTTGGTAACTTTGTAGATCCGTCCAGTGATTGGTAATACTGGAGAACCGTCCTGTGATTGGTAACACTGGAGAAAAGTCCTGTGATTGGTAACACTGGAGAACAGTCCTGTGATTGGTAACACTGGGGAACATTCCTGCCCTTGGTAACAATGGAGAACAGTCCTGTGATTGGTAACACTGGGAAACCGTCCTGTGATTGGTAACAATGGAGAACCGTCCTGAGATGGGTAACACTGGAGAACAGTCCTGTGATTGGTAACACTAGAGAACAGTCCTGTCGTTGGTAACAATATAGAACCGTCCAGTGATTGGTAACACTGGAGAACCGTCCTGTGATTGCTAACACTGGAGAACAGTCCTGTCATTGGTAACACTGGGGAACAGTCCTGTGATTGATAACTCTGGAGAACAGTCCTGTGATTGGTAACACTGGTGAACAGTCCTGTGATTGGTAACAATGGAGAATCGTCCTGAGATGGGTAACACTGGAGAACAGTCCTGTGATTGGTAACACTAGAGAACAGTCCTGTCCTTGGTAACAATGCAGAACCGTCCAGTGATTGGTAACAATGGAGAACAGTCCTCTGATTGGTAACGCTGGAGAACAGTCCTGTCCTTGGTAACACTGGGGAACAGGCCTGCCCTTGGTAAAATTGGGGAACTGTCCTGTCCTCTGTAACACTGGAGAACAGTCCTGTGAATGGTAAAACTGGAGAACAGTCCTGTGATTGGTAACACTGGAGAAAAGTCCTCTCCTTGGTAACACTGGAGTACAGTCCTGTGATTGGTAACACTGAAGAACCGTCCTGTGATGGGTACCACTGGAGAACAATCCTGTGATTGGTAACACTGGAGAAAAGTCCTGTCCTTGGTAACACTGTTGATCCATCCAGTGATTGGTAAAACTGGAGAAACGTCTTGTGATTGGTAACACTGGAGAACAGTCCTGTGATTAGTAAAACTGGGGAACAGTCCTGTCCTTGGTAACTCAGGAGAAGAGTCCTGTGATTGGTAACACTGGAGAAGAGTCCTGTGATTAGTCATACTGGGGAACAGTCCTGTGATTAGTAACACTGCAGAACCGTGCTGTGATGGATAACACTGGAGAACAGTCCTGTGATTGATAACACTGGAGAACAGTCCTGTCCTTGGTAACACTGGAGTACCGTCCAGTGATTGGTAACTTTGGAGAACCTTCCCTTGATTGGTAACACTGGAGAACAGTCCTGTGATTGGTAACACTGGAGTACAGTCTTGTGATTGGTAACGCTGGAGAACAGTCCTGTCCTTGGTAACACTGTGGTACAGTGCTGTCCTTGGTGACACTGCGGAACAGTCCTGTGTTTGGTGAAACTGGAGAACAGTCCTGTGATTGGTAAGACTGGAGAATAGTCCTGTGATTGGTAACAGAGAAGAACAGTCCTGTCTTTGGAAACACTGGGGAACAGTCCTGTCCTTGGTAACATTGGGGATCAGTCCGCTCCTTTGAACACTGGAGGACAGTCCTGTGATTGGTAAAACTGGAGAACAGTACTGTGATTGGTAACACTGGAGAACAGTCTTGTCCTTGGTAACATTGGAGAACAGTCCTGTGATTGGTAACACTGGAGTACCATCCTGTGATTGGTAACGCTGGAGAACAGTCCTGTGTTTAGTAATGCTGGAGAACAGTCCTGTCCTTGGTAACTCTGGAGAACAGTCCTGTCCTTGCTAACACAAGAGAACAGTCCTGTGATTGGTAACACTGGAGAACATTCCTGTGACTGGTAACACTGGAGAACAGTCCTGTCCTTGGTAACACTGGAGAACCGTCCTGTGATTGGTAATACTGGAGAACAGTCCTGTGATTGGTAACACTGGGGAACATTCCTGCCCTTGGTAACAATGTAGAACAGTCCTGTGATTGGTAACACTGGCAAACCGTCCTGTGATTTTTTAACACTGGGGAACAGTCCTTTGCTTGGTAACACTGGAGAAGAGACCTGTGATTGGTAACACTGGAGAACAGTCCTGTGATTGGTAACACTGGAGAACTGTCCTGTCCTTGGTAACACTGGAGAACCGTCCTGTGATTGGTAACACTGAAGAACAGTGCTGTGATTGTTAACACTGGGGAACATTCCTGCCCTCGGTAACAATGGAGAACAGTCCTGTGATTGGTAACAATGGGAAACCGACCTGTGATTGGTAACTGTGGGGAACAGTCGTGTGACTGGTAACACTGGAGAACCGTGCTGTGATTGCTAACACTGAAGAACAGTCCTGTGATTGGTAACACTGGAGAACAGTCCTGTCCTTGGTAACATTGTAGATCCGTCCAGTGATTGGTAATACTGGAGAACCGTCCTGTGATTGGTAACACTGGAGAAAAGTCCTGTGATTGGTAACACTGGGGAACATTCCTGCCCTTGGTAACAATGGAGAACAGTCCTGTGATTGGTAACACTGGGAAACCGTCCTCTGATTGGTAACAATGGAGAACCGTCCTGAGATGGGTAACACTGGAGAACAGTCCTGTGATTGGTAACACTAGAGAACAGTCCTGTCGTTGGTAACAATATAGAACCGTCCAGTGATTGGTAACACTGGAGAACCGTCCTGTGATTGCTAACACTGGAGAACAGTCCTGTCATTGGTAACACTGGGGAACAGTCCTGTGATTGATAACTCTGGAGAACAGTCCTGTGATTGGTAACACTGGTGAACAGTCCTCTGATTGGTAACAATGGAGAATCGTCCTGAGATGGGTAACACTGGAGAACAGTCCTGTGATTGGTAACACTAGAGAACAGTCCTGTCCTTGGTAACAATGCAGAACCGTCCAGTGATTGGTAACAATGGAGAACAGTCCTCTGATTGGTAACGCTGGAGAACAGTCCTGTCCTTGGTAACACTGGGGAACAGGCCTGCCCTTGGTAAAATTGGGGAACTGTCCTGTCCTCTGTAACACTGGAGAACAGTCCTGTGAATGGTAAAACTGGAGAACAGTCCTGTGATTGGTAACACTGGAGAAAAGTCCTCTCCTTGGTAACACTGGAGTACAGTCCTGTGATTGGTAACACTGAAGAACCGTCCTGTGATGGGTACCACTGGAGAACAATCCTGTGATTGGTAACACTGGAGAACAGTCCTGTCCTTGGTAACACTGTTGATCCGTCCAGTGATTGGTAAAACTGGAGAAACGTCTTGTGATTGGTAACACTGGAGAACAGTCCTGTGATTAGTAAAACTGGCGAACAGTCCTGTCCTTGGTAACAGTTGGGAATAGACCTGTCCTTGGTAACAATGGGGAACAGTCCTGTGATTGGTAACACTGGAGAACAGTCCTGTCCTTGGTAACACTGGGGAACAGGCCAGCCCTTGGTAACAGTGGGGAACAGTCCTGTCTTTGGTAACACTGGAGAACAGTCCTATGACTGGTAAAACTGGAAAACAGTCCTGTGATTGGTAACACTGGAGAACAGTCCTGTCCTTGGTAACTCTGGAGAAGAGTCCTGTGATTGGTCATACTGGGGAACAGTCCTGTGATTAGTAACACTGCAGAACCGTGCTGTGATGGATAACACTGGAGAACAGTCCTGTGATTGATAACACTGGAGAACAGTCCTGTCCTTGGTAACACTGGAGTACCGTCCAGTGATTGGTAACTTTGGAGAACCTTCCCTTGATTGGTAACACTGGAGAACAGTCCTGTGATTGGTAACACTGGAGAACAGTCTTGTGATTGGTAACGCTGGAGAACAGTCCTGTCCTTGGTAACACTGTGGTACAGTCCTGTCCTTGGTGACACTGCGGAACAGTCCTGTGTTTGGTGAAACTGGAGAACAGTCCTGTGATTGGTAAGACTGGAGAATAGTCCTGTTATTGGTAACAGTGGAGAACAGTCCTGTCTTTGGAAACACTGGGGAACAGTCCTGTCCTTGGTAACATTGGGGATCAGTCCGCTCCTTTGAACACTGGAGGACAGTCCTGTGATTGGTAAAACTGGAGAACAGTACTGTGATTGGTAACACTGGAGAACAGTCTTGTCCTTGGTAACATTGGAGAACAGTCCTGTGATTGGTAACACTGGGGAACATTCCTGCCCTTGGTAACAATGTAGAACAGTCCTGTGATTGGTAACACTGGCAAACCGTCCTGTGATTTTTTAACACTGGGGAACAGTCCTTTGCTTGGTAACACTGGAGAAGAGACCTGTGATTGGTAACACTGGAGAACAGTCCTGTGATTGGTAACACTGGAGAACAGTCTTGTGATTGGTAACGCTGGAGAACAGTCCTGACCTTGGTAACACTGTAGAACCGTCCAGTGACTGGTAACACTGGAGAACCGTCGTGTGATTGGTAACACTGGAGAACAGTCCTGTGTTTGGTAAAGCTGGAGAACAGTCCTGTCCTTGGTAACACTGGAGAACCGTCCTGTGATTGGTAACACTGAAGAGCAGTGCTGTGATTGGTAACACTGGGGAACATTCCTGCCCTCGTTAACAATGGAGAACAGTCCTGTGATTGGTAACAATGGGAAACCGACCTGTGTTTGGTAACTGTGGGGAACAGTCGTGTGACTGGTAACACTGGAGAACCGTGCTGTGATTGCTAACACTGAAGAACAGTCCTGTGATTGGTAACACTGGAGAACAGTCCTGTCCTTGGTAACATTGTAGATCCGTCCAGTGATTGGTAATACTGGAGAACCGTCCTGTGATTGGTAACACTGGAGAAAAGTCCTGTGATTGGTAACACTGGAGAACAGTCCTGTGATTGGTAACACTGGGGAACATTCCTGCCCTTGGTAACAATGGAGAACAGTCCTGTGATTGGTAACACTGGGAAACCGTCCTGTGGTTGGTAACAATGGAGAACCGTCCTGAGATGGGTAACACTGGAGAACAGTCCTGTGATTGGTAACACTAGAGAACAGTCCTGTCGTTGGTAACAATATAGAACCGTCCAGTGATTGGTAACACTGGAGAACAGTCCTGTGATTGGTAACACTGGAGAACAGTCCTGTCCTTGGTAACACTGTAGAACCGTCCAGTGACTGGTAACACTGGAGAACCGTCGTGTGATTGGTAACACTGGAGAACAGTCCTGTGTTTGGTAAAACTGGAGAACAGTCCTGTCCTTGGTAACACAGGAGAACCGTCCTGTGATTGGTAACACTGAAGAGCAGTGCTGTGATTGGTAACACTGGGGAACATTCCTGCCCTCGTTAACAATGGAGAACAGTCCTGTGATTGGTAACAATGGGAAACCGACCTGTGTTTGGTAACTGTGGGGAACAGTCGTGTGACTGGTAACACTGGAGAACCGTGCTGTGATTGCTAACACTGAAGAACAGTCCTGTGATTGGTAACACTGGAGAACAGTCCTGTCCTTGGTAACATTGTAGATCCGTCCAGTGATTGGTAATACTGGAGAACCGTCCTGTGATTGGTAACACTGGAGAAAAGTCCTGTGATTGGTAACATTGGAGAACAGTCCTGTGATTGGTAACACTGGGGAACATTCCTGCCCTTGGTAACAATGGAGAACAGTCCTGTGATTGGTAACACTGGGAAACCGTCCTGTGGTTGGTAACAATGGAGAACCGTCCTGAGATGGGTAACACTGGAGAACAGTCCTGTGATTGGTAACACTAGAGAACAGTCCTGTCGTTGGTAACAATATAGAACCGTCCAGTGATTGGTAACACTGGAGAACCGTCCTGTGATTGCTAACACTGGAGAACAGTCCTGTCATTGGTAACACTGGGGAACAGTCCTGTGATTGATAACTCTGGAGAACAGTCCTGTGATTGGTAACACTGGTGAACAGTCCTGTGATTGGTAACAATGGAGAATCGTCCTGAGATGGGTAACACTGGAGAACAGTCCTGTGATTGGTAACACTAGAGAACAGTCCTGTCCTTGGTAACAATGCAGAACCGTCCAGTGATTGGTAACAATGGAGAACAGTCCTCTGATTGGTAACGCTGGAGAACAGTCCTGTCCTTGGTAACACTGGGGAACAGGCCTGCCCTTGGTAAAATTGGGGAACTGTCCTGTCCTCTGTAACACTGGAGAACAGTCCTGTGAATGGTAAAACTGGAGAACAGTCCTGTGATTGGTAACACTGGAGAAAAGTCCTCTCCTTGGTAACACTGGAGTACAGTCCTGTGATTGGTATCACTGAAGAACCGTCCTGTGATGGGTACCACTGGAGAACAATCCTGTGATTGGTAACACTGGAGAACAGTCCTGTCCTTGGTAACACTGTTGATCCGTCCAGTGATTGGTAAAACTGGAGAAACGTCTTGTGATTGGTAACACTGGAGAACAGTCCTGTGATTAGTAAAACTGGGGAACAGTCCTGTCCTTGGTAACAGTTGGGAATAGACCTGTCCTTGGTAACAATGGGGAACAGTCCTGTGATTGGTAACACTGGAGAACAGTCCTGTCCTTGGTAACACTGGGGAACAGGCCAGCCCTTGGTAACAGTGGGGAACAGTCCTGTCTTTGGTAACACTGGAGAACAGTCCTATGACTGGTAAAACTGGAAAACAGTCCTGTGATTGGTAACACTGGAGAACAGTCCTGTCCTTGGTAACTCTGGAGAAGAGTCCTGTGATTGGTCATACTGGGGAACAGTCCTGTGATTAGTAACACTGCAGAACCGTGCTGTGATGGATAACACTGGAGAACAGTCCTGTGATTGATAACACTGGAGAACAGTCCTGTCCTTGGTAACACTGGAGTACCGTCCAGTGATTGGTAACTTTGGAGAACCTTCCCTTGATTGGTAACACTGGAGAACAGTCCTGTGATTGGTAACACTGGAGAACAGTCTTGTGATTGGTAACGCTGGAGAACAGTCCTGTCCTTGGTAACACTGTGGTACAGTCCTGTCCTTGGTGACACTGCGGAACAGTCCTGTGTTTGGTGAAACTGGAGAACAGTCCTGTGATTGGTAAGACTGGAGAATAGTCCTGTTATTGGTAACAGTGGAGAACAGTCCTGTCTTTGGAAACACTGGGGAACAGTCCTGTCCTTGGTAACATTGGGGATCAGTCCGCTCCTTTGAACACTGGAGGACAGTCCTGTGAATGGTAAAACTGGAGAACAGTACTGTGATTGGTAACACTGGAGAACAGTCTTGTCCTTGGTAACATTGGAGAACAGTCCTGTGATTGGTAACACTGGAGAACCATCCTGTGATTGGTAACGCTGGAGAACAGTCCTGTGTTTAGTAATGCTGGAGAACAGTCCTGTCCTTGGTAACTCTGGAGAACAGTCCTGTCCTTGCTAACACAAGAGAACAGTCCTGTGATTGGTAACACTGGAGAACATTCCTGTGACTGGTAACACTGGAGAACAGTCCTGTCCTTGGTAACACTGGAGAACCGTCCTATGATTGGTAATACTGGAGAACAGTCCTGTGATTGGTAACACTGGGGAACATTCCTGCCCTTGGTAACACTGTAGAACAGTCCTGTGATTGTTAACACTTGGAAACCGTTCTGTAATTGGTAACACTGGGGAACAATCCTTTGCTTGGTAACACTGGAGAAGAGATCTGTGATTGGTAACACTGGAGAACTGTCCTGTGTTTGGTAACACTGGAGGACAGTCCTTTCCTTGGTAACACTGTTGAACCGTCCAGTGATTGGTAACACTGGAGAACCGTCCTGTGATTGGTAACACTGGAGAACAGTCCTGTGATTGGTAAAACTGGAGAACAGTCCTGTCCTTGGTAACACTGGAGAACCGTCCTGTGATTGGTAACACTGGAGAACAGTCCTGTGATAGGTAACACTGGGGAACTTTCCTGCCCTTGGTAACAATGGAGAAGAGTCCTGTAACTGGTAACACTGGGAAACCGTCCTGTGATTGGTAACACTGGGGAACAGTCCTGTGCTTGGTAACACTGGAGAACAGACTTGTGATTGGTAACACTGGAGAACAGTCCAGTCCTTGGTAACACAGGCAAACCATCCTGCGATAGGAAACACTGGAGAACAGTCCTGTGTTTGGTAACACTGGAGAACCGTCAAGTGATTGGAAACACTGGGGAAAAGTCCTGTCCTTGGTAACACTGGAGATTAGTCCTGTGATTGGTAGCAATGGAGAACAGTCCCGTGATTGGTAAAACTGGAGAACAGCCCTGTTCTTGGTAGCACTGGAGAACAGTCCTGTGATTGGTAACACTGGAGAATAGTCCTGTGATTGGTAACACTGGAGAACCGTCCTTTGATTGGTAACACTGGAGAACAGTCCTGTCCTTGGTAACACTGGGGAACAGTCCTGTCCTTGGTAACAGTGGGGAACAGTCCTGTCCTTGGTACACTGGAGTACAGTCCAGCCCTTGGTAACACTGGAGAAACTTCCTGGGATTGGTAACACTGGGAAACCGTCCTGTGATTTGTAACACTGCAGAATAGTCCTGTGAATGGTACCACTGGAGAACAGTCCTTTGTTTGGTAAAACTGGGGAACAGTCCTGTCCTTGGTAACAGTGGGGAACAGACCTGTCCTTGGTAACAATGGGGAACAGTCCTGTTCTTGGTAGCACTGGAGAACAGTCCTGTGATTTGTAACACTGGAGAACTGTCCAGTCCTTGGTAACACTCGAGAACAGTCCTGTGATTGGTAACACTGGAGAAACGTCTTGTGATTGGTAACACTGGAGAACAGTCCTGTGATTGGTAAAACTGGGGAAGAGTCCTGTCCTTGGTAACAGTGCGGAACAGACCTGTCCTTGGTAACAATGGGTAACAGTCCTGGGATTGGTAACACTGGTGAAGAGTCCTGTCCTTGGTAACACTGGGGAACAGGCCAGACCTTGGTAACAGTGGGGAACAGTCCTGTCCTTGGTAACACTGGAGAACAGTCCTGTGATTGGTAAAACTGGTAAACAGTCCTGTGATTGGTAACACTGGAGAACAGTCCTGTCATTGGTAACTCAGGAGAAGAGTCCTGTGATTGGTAACACTGGAGAATAGTCCTGTGATTGGTCATACTGGGGAACAGTCCTTTGATTAGTAACACTGGAGAACCGTGCTGTGATGGGTAACACTGGAGAACAGTCCTGTGATTGATAACACTGGAGAGCTGTCCTGTCCTTGGTAACACTGGAGTACAGTCCAGTGATTGGTAAAACTGGAGAACAGTCCAGTGATTGGTAACACTGGAGAACAGTCCTGTCCTTGGTAACACTGTGGTACAGTCCTGTCCTTGGTGACACTGCGGAACAGTCCTGTGATTGGTGCAACTGAAGAACAGTCCTGTTCTTGGTAACACTGGAGAACACTCCTGTGATTGGTAACAATTGAGAATAGTCCTGTGATTGGTAACACTGGAGAACAGCGCTGTGATTGGTAACACTGGAGAACCATCCTGAGATTTGTTACACTGGAGAACAGTCCTGTGATTGCTAACTCTGGAAAACAGCCCTGTCCTTGGTAACACTGGAGAACAGCCCTGTGATTGGTAACACTGGAGAACCGTCCTGTGATTGGTAACACTGGAGAACAGTCCTGTCCTTGGTAACCCTGGGGACAGGCCTACCCTTGGTAACAGTGGGGAGCAGTCCTGTCCTTGGTAACACTGGAGAACAGTCCTGTGATTGGTAAAACTGGAAAACAGCCCTGTGATTGGTAACACTGGAGAACCGTCCTGTGATTGTTAACACTGGAGAACCGTCCAGTGATTGGTAACACTGGGGATCAGTCCTGTCAATGGTAACACTGGAGAGCTGTCCTGCGTTTGGTAACACTGGAGAACAGTCCAGTGATTGTTAACATTGGGGAACAGTCCTGCCCTTGGTAATGCTGGAGAACAGTCCTGTGCTTGGTAACTCTGGAGAAGAGTCCTGTGATTGGTAACACTGGAGAATAGTCCTGTGATTGGTCACACTGGGGACAATCCTGTGATTAGTAACACTGGAGAACCGTGCTGTGATGGGTAACAATGGAGAACAGTCCTGTGATTGATAACACTGGAGAACAGTCCTGTCCTTGGTAACACTGGAGTACCGTCCAGTGATTGGTAACACTGGAGAACCTTCCCTTGATTGGTAACACTGGAGAACAGTCCAGTGATTGGTAACACTGGAGAACAGTCCAGTGATTGGTAACACTGGAGAACAGTCCTGTCCTTGGTAACACTGTTGTACAGTCCTGTCTTTGGTGACACTGGGGAACAGTCCTGTGATTGGTAACACTGGAGCTTAGTCCTGTGATTGGTAGCACGGGAGAACAGTCCTGTGATTGGTGACACTGAAGAACATTCCTGTTCTTGGTAACACTGGAAAACACTCCTGTGATTGGTAACACTGGAGAATAGTCCTGTGATTGGTAACACTGGACAACAGTGCTGTGATTGGTAACACTGGAGAACCATCCTGAGATTTGTTACACTGGAGAACAGTTCTGTGATTGCTAACTCTGGAAAACAGCCCTGTCCTTGGTAACACTGGAGAACAGTCCTGTGATTGGTAACACTGGAGAACCGTCCTGTGATTGCTAACACTGGGGTACAGTCCTGTCCTTGGTAACACTGGGAACAGTCCGGTCCTTGGTAACACTGGGGTACAGTCCTGTCCTTGGTAACACTGGGGAAGAGTCCTGTCCTTGGTAACACTGGGGAGCAGTCCTGTGATAGGTAACACTGGAGAACCGTCCTGTGATTGGTAACACTGGAGCACAGTCCTTTCCTAGGTAACACTAGGGAACATTCCTGTCCATGGTAACACTGGGGAACAGTCCTGTCATTGGTAACACTGGGGAACATTCCTGTGATTGATAACACTGGAGAACAGTTCTGTGATTATTAGCATTTGAGAGCAGTCCTGTGATTGGTAACACTGGGGAACAGTCCTGTCCTTGGTAACACTGGGGAACAGGCCTACCCTTGGTAACAGTGGGGAACAGTCCTGTGACTGGTAACACTGGAGCACCGTCCTGAGATGGGTAAAACTGGAGAACAGTCCTTTGATTGGTAACAATGGAGAACAGTCCTGTCCTTGGTAACACTGGAGAACCATCCTGTGATTGGTAATACTGGAGAACAGTCCTGTGATTGGTAACACTGGGGATCATTCCTGCCCTTGGTAACAATGGAGAACAGTCCTGTGATTGGTAACACTGGGAAACCGTCCTGTGATTGGTAACACTGGGGAACAATCCTTTGCTTGGCAACACTGGAGAAGAGACCTGTGATAGGTAACACTGGAGAACAGTCCTGTGTTTGGTAACACTGGAGAACCGTCAAGTGATTGGTAACACTGGGGAACAGTCCTGCCAATGGTAACACTGGAGAATAGTCCTGTGATTGGTAACACTGGAGAATCGTCCTTTGATTGGTAACACTGGAGAACAGTCCTGTCCTTGGTAACACTGGGGAACAGTCCTGTCCTTGGTAACAGTGGGGAAGAGTCCTGTCCTTGGTAGCACTGGAGAACCGTCCAGCCCTTGGTAACACTGGAGAACCGTCCTGTGATGGCTAACACTGGGAAACCGTCCTGTGATTTGTAAAACTGCAGATTAGTCCTGTGAATGGTACCACTGGAGAACAGTCCTTTGTTTGGTAAAACTGGGGAACAGTCCTGTCCTTGGTAACAGTGGGGAACAGACCTGTCCTTGGTAACAATGGGGAACAGTCCTGTTCTTGGTAGCACTGGAGAACAGTCCTGTGATTGGTAACAGTGGAGAGCTGTCCAGTCCTTGGTAACACTGGAGAACAGTCCTGTGATTGGTAACACTGGAGAAACGTCTTGTGATTGGTAACACTGGAGAACAGTCCTGTGATTAGTAAAACTGGGGAACAGTCCTGTCCTTGGTAACAGTTGGGAATAGACCTGTCCTTGGTAACAATGGGGAACAGTCCTGTGATTGGTAACACTGGAGAACAGTCCTGTCCTTGGTAACACTGGGGAACAGGCCAGCCCTTGGTAACAGTGGGGAACAGTCCTGTCTTTGGTAACACTGGAGAACAGTCCTATGACTGGTAAAACTGGAAAACAGTCCTGTGATTGGTAACACTGGAGAACAGTCCTGTCCTTGGTAACTCAGGAGAATAGTCCTGTGATTGGTAACACTGGAGAAGAGTCCTGTGATTAGTCATACTGGGGAACAGTCCTGTGATTAGTAACACTGCAGAACCGTGCTGTGATGGATAACACTGGAGAACAGTCCTGTGATTGATAACACTGGAGAACAGTCCTGTCCTTGGTAACACTGGAGTACCGTCCAGTGATTGGTAACTTTGGAGAACCTTCCCTTGATTGGTAACACTGGAGAACAGTCCTGTGATTGGTAACACTGGAGTACAGTCTTGTGATTGGTAACGCTGGAGAACAGTCCTGTCCTTGGTAACACTGTGGTACAGTGCTGTCCTTGGTGACACTGCGGAACAGTCCTGTGTTTGGTGAAACTGGAGAACAGTCCTGTGATTGGTAAGACTGGAGAATAGTCCTGTGATTGGTAACAGAGAAGAACAGTCCTGTCTTTGGAAACACTGGGGAACAGTCCTGTCCTTGGTAACATTGGGGATCAGTCCGCTCCTTTGAACACTGGAGGACAGCGCTGTGATTGGTAAAACTGGAGAACAGTACTGTGATTGGTAACACTGGAGAACAGTCTTGTCCTTGGTAACATTGGAGAACAGTCCTGTGATTGGTAACACTGGAGTACCATCCTGTGATTGGTAACGCTGGAGAACAGTCCTGTGTTTAGTAATGCTGGAGAACAGTCCTGTCCTTGGTAACTCTGGAGAACAGTCCTGTCCTTGCTAACACAAGAGAACAGTCCTGTGATTGGTAACACTGGAGAACATTCCTGTGACTGGTAACACTGGAGAACAGTCCTGTACTTGGTAACACTGGAGAACCGTCCTGTGATTGGTAATACTGGAGAACAGTCCTGTGATTGGTAACACTGGGGAACATTCCTGCCCTTGGTAACAATGTAGAACAGTCCTGTGATTGGTAACACTGGCAAACCGTCCTGTGATTTTTTAACACTGGGGAACAGTCCTTTGCTTGGTAACACTGGAGAAGAGACCTGTGATTGGTAACACTGGAGAACAGTCCTGTGATTGGTAACACTGGGGAACATTCCTGCCCTCGGTAACAATGGAGAACAGTCCTGTGATTGGTAACAATGGGAAACCGACCTGTGATTGGTAACTGTGGGGAACAGTCGTGTGACTGGTAACACTGGAGAACCGTGCTGTGATTGCTAACACTGAAGAACAGTCCTGTGATTGGTAACACTGGAGAACAGTCCTGTCCTTGGTAACATTGTAGATCCGTCCACTGATTGGTAATACTGGAGAACCATCCTGTGATTGGTAACACTGGAGAAAAGTCCTGTGATTGGTAACACTGGGAAACCGTCCTCTGATTGGTAACAATGGAGAACCGTCCTGAGATGGGTAACACTGGAGAACAGTCCTGTGATTGGTAACACTAGAGAACAGTCCTGTGATTGGTAACAATGGAGAACCGTCCTGAGATGGGTAACACTGGAGAACCGTCCTGTGATTGCTAACACTGGAGAACAGTCCTGTCAGTGGTAACACTGGGGAACAGTCCTGTGATTGATAACTCTGGAGAACAGTCCTGTGATTGGTAACACTGGTGAACAGTCCTGTGATTGGTAACAATGGAGAATCGTCCTGAGATGGGTAACACTGGAGAACAGTCCTGTGATTGGTAACACTAGAGAACAGTCCTGTCCTTGGTAACAATGCAGAACCGTCCAGTGATTGGTAACAATGGAGAACAGTCCTCTGATTGGTAACGCTGGAGAACAGTCCTGTCCTTGGTAACACTGGGGAACAGGCCTGCCCTTGGTAAAATTGGGGAACTGTCCTGTCCTCTGTAACACTGGAGAACAGTCCTGTGATTGGTAACACTGAAGAACCGTCCTGTGATGGGTACCACTGGAGAACAATCCTGTGATTGGTAACACTGGAGAACAGTCCTGTCCTTGGTAACACGGGGGAACAGGTCAGCCCTTGGTAACAGTGGGGAACAGTCCTGTCCTTGGTAACACTGGAGAACAGTCCTGTGATTGGTAAAACTGGAAAACAGTCCTTTGGTTGGTAACACTGGAGAACAGTCCTGTGATTGGTAACACTGAAGAACCGTCCTGTGATGGGTACCACTGGAGAACAATCCTGTGATTGGTAACACTGGAGAACAGTCCTGTCCTTGGTAACACTGTTGATCCGTCCAGTGATTGGTAAAACTGGAGAAACGTCTTGTGATTGGTAACACTGGAGAACAGTCCTGTGATTAGTAAAACTGGGAAACAGTCCTGTCCTTGGTAACAGTTGGGAATAGACCTGTCCTTGGTAACAATGGGAAACAGTCCTGTGATTGGTAACACTGGAGAACAGTCCTGTCCTTGGTAACACTGGGGAACAGGCCAGCCCTTGGTAACAGTGGGGAACAGTCCTGTCTTTGGTAACACTGGAGAACAGTCCCATGACTGGTAAAACTGGAAAACAGTCCTTTGATTGGTAACACTGGAGAACAGTCCTGTCCTTGGTAACTCTGGAGAAGAGTCCTGTGATTGGTCATACTGGGGAACAGTCCTGTGATTAGTAACACTGCAGAACCGTGCTGTGATGGATAACACTGGAGAACAGTCCTGTGATTGATAACACTGGAGAACAGTCCTGTCCTTGGTAACACTGGAGTACCGTCCAGTGATTGGTAACTTTGGAGAACCTTCCCTTGATTGGTAACACTGGAGAACAGTCCTGTGATTGGTAACACTGGAGTACAGTCTTGTGATTGGTAACGCTGGAGAACAGTCCTGTCCTTGGTAACACTGTGGTACAGTCCTGTCCTTGGTGACACTGCGGAACAGTCCTGTGTTTGGTGAAACTGGAGAACAGTCCTGTGATTGGTAAGACTGGAGAATAGTCCTGTGATTGGTAACACTGGAGAACAGTCCTGTCTTTGGAAACACTGGGGAACAGTCCTGTCCTTGGTAACATTGGGGATCAGTCCGCTCCTTTGAACACTGGAGGACAGTCCTGTGATTGGTAACACTGGAGAACAGTCTTGTCCTTGGTAACATTGGAGAACAGTCCTGTGATTGGTAACACTGGAGAAACATCCTGTGATTGGTAACGCTGGAGAACAGTCCTGTGTTTAGTAATGCTGGAGAACAGTCCTGTCCTTGGTAACTCTGGAGAACAGTCCTGTCCTTGCTAACACAAGAGAACAGTCCTGTGATTGGTAACACTGGAGAACATTCCTGTGACTGGTAACACTGGAGAACAGTCCTGTCCTTGGTAACACTGGAGAACCGTCCTATGATTGGTAATACTGGAGAACAGTCCTGTGATTGGTAACAATGGGGAACATTCCTGCCCTTGGTAACAATGTAGAACAGTCCTGTGATTGGTAACACTGGGAAACCGTCCTGTGATTGGTAACACTGGGGAACAATCCTTTGCTTGGTAACACTGGAGAAGAGATCTGTGATTGGTAACACTGGAGAACTGTCCTGTGATTGGTAACACTGGAGGACAGTCCTTTCCTTGGTAACACTGTTGAACCGTCCAGTGATTGGTAACACTGGAGAACCGTCCTGTGATTGGTAACACTGGAGAACAGTCCTGTGATTGGTAAAACTGGAGAACAGTCCTGTCCTTGGTAACACTGGAGAACCGTCCTGTGATAGGTAACACTGGGGAACTTTCCTGCCCTTGGTAACAATGGAGAAGAGTCCTGTAACTGGTAACACTGGGAAACCGTCCTGTGATTGGTAACACTGGGGAACAGTCCTGTGCTTGGTAACACTGGAGAACAGACTTGTGATTGGTAACACTGGAGAACAGTCCAATCCTTGGTAACACAGGCAAACCATCCTGCGATAGGAAACACTGGAGAACAGTCCTGTGTTTGGTAACACTGAAGAACCGTCAAGTGATTGGAAACACTGGGGAAAAGTCCTGTCCTTGGTAACACTGGAGATTAGTCCTGTGATTGGTAGCAATGGAGAACAGTCCTGTGATTGGTAAAACTGGAGAACAGCCCTGTTCTTGGTAGCACTGGAGAACAGTCCTGTGATTGGTAACACTGGAGAATAGTCCTGTGATTGGTAACACTGGAGAACCGTCCTTTGATTGGTAACACTGGAGAACAGTCCTGTCCTTGGTAACACTGGGGAACAGTCCTGTCCTTGGTAACAGTGGGGAACAGTCCTGTCCTTGGTACACTGGAGTACAGTCCAGCCCTTGGTAACACTGGAGAAACTTCCTGGGATTGGTAACACTGGGAAACCGTCCTGTGATTTGTAACACTGCAGAATAGTCCTGTGAATGGTACCACTGGAGAACAGTCCTTTGTTTGGTAAAACTGGGGAACAGTCCTGTCCTTGGTAACAGTGGGGAACAGACCTGTCCTTGGTAACAATGGGGAACAGTCCTGTTCTTGGTAGCACTGGAGAACAGTCCTGTGATTTGTAACACTGGAGAAATGTCCAGTCCTTGGTAAAACTCGAGAGCAGTCCTGTGATTGGTAACACTGGAGAAACGTCTTGTGATTGGTAACACTGGAGAACAGTCCTGTGATTGGTAAAACTGGGGAAGAGTCCTGTCCTTGGTAACAGTGCGGAACAGACCTGTCCTTGGTAACAATGGGTAACAGTCCTGGGATTGGTAACACTGGAGAAGAGTCCTGTCCTTGGTAACACTGGGGAACAGGCCAGACCTTGGTAACAGTGGGGAACAGTCCTGTCTTTGGTAACACTGGAGAACAGTCCTGTGATTGGTAAAACTGGAAAACAGTCCTGTGATTGGTAACACTGGAGAACAGTCCTGTCATTGGTAACTCAGGAGAAGAGTCCTGTGATTGGTAACACTGGAGAATAGTCCTGTGATTGGTCATACTGGGGAACAGTCCTTTGATTAGTAACACTGGAGAACCGTGCTGTGATGGGTAACACTGGAGAACAGTCCTGTGATTGATAACACTGGAGAGCAGTCCTGTCCTTGGTAACACTGGAGTACAGTCCAGTGATTGGTAAAACTGGAGAACAGTCCAGTGATTGGTAACACTGGAGAACAGTCCTGTCCTTGGTAACACTGTGGTACAGTCCTGTCCTTGGTGACACTGCGGAACAGTCCTGTGATTGGTGCAACTGAAGAACAGTCCTGTTCTTGGTAACACTGGAGAACACTCCTGTGATTGGTAACAATTGAGAATAGTCCTGTGATTGGTAACGCTGGAGAACAGCGCTGTGATTGGTAACACTGGAGAACCATCCTGAGATTTGTTACACTGGAGAACAGTCCTGTGATTGCTAACTCTGGAAAACAGCCCTGTCCTTGGTAACACTGGAGAACAGCCCTGTGATTGGTAACACTGGAGAACCGTCCTGTGATTGGTAACACTGGAGAACTGTCCTGTGATTGGTAACACTGGGGAACAGTCCTGTCCGTGATAACACTGGGGTACAGTCCTGCCCTTGGTAACACTGGGGAAGAGTCCTGTCCTTTGTAACACTGGGGAGCAGTCCTGTGATAGGTAACACTGGAGAACCGTCCTGTGATTGGTAACGCTGGAGAACAGTCCTGTCATTGGTAAGACTGGAGCACAGTCCTTTCCTAGGTAACACTAGGGAACATTCCTGTCCATGGTAACACTGGGGAACAGTCCTGTCATTGGTAACACTGGGGAACAGTCCTGTGATTGATAACACTGGAGAACAGTTCTGTGATTGGTAACACTGGAGAACAGTCCTGTGATTGGTAACACTGGAGAACTGTCCTGTCCTTGGTAACCCTGGGGACAGGCCTACCCTTGGTAACAGTGGGGAGCAGTCCTGTCCTTGGTAACACTGGAGAACAGTCCTGTGATTGGTAAAACTGGAAAACAGCCCTGTGATTGGTAACACTGGAGAACAGTCCTGTGATTGTTAACACTGGAGAACCGTCCAGTGATTGGTAACACTGGGGATCAGTCCTGTCAATGGTAACACTGGAGAGCTGTCCTGCGTTTGGTAACACTGGAGAACAGTCCAGTGATTGTTAACATTGGGGAACAGTCCTGCCCTTGGTAATGCTGGAGAACAGTCCTGTGCTTGGTAACTCTGGAGAAGAGTCCTGTGATTGGTAACACTGGAGAATAGTCCTGTGATTGGTCACACTGGGGACAATCCTGTGATTAGTAACACTGGAGAACCGTGCTGTGATGGGTAACAATGGAGAACAGTCCTGTGATTGATAACACTGGAGAACAGTCCTGTCCTTGGTAACACTGGAGTACCGTCCAGTGATTGGTAACACTGGAGAACCTTCCCTTGATTGGTAACACTGGAGAACAGTCCAGTGATTGGTAACACTGGAGAACAGTCCAGTGATTGGTAACACTGGAGAACAGTCCTGTTTTTGGTAACACTGGAGCTTAGTCCTGTGATTGGTAGCACGGGAGAACAGTCCTGTGATTGGTGACACTGAAGAACATTCCTGTTCTTGGTAACACTGGAAAACACTCCTGTGATTGGTAACACTGGAGAATAGTCCTGTGATTGCTAATTCTGGAAAACAGCCCTGTCCTTGGTAACACTGGAGAACAGTCCTGTGATTGGTAACACTGGAGTACAGTCTTGTGATTGGTAACGCTGGAGAACAGTCCTGTCCTTGGTAACACTGTGGTACAGTCCTGTCCTTGGTGACACTGCGGAACAGTCCTGTGTTTGGTGAAACTGGAGAACAGTCCTGTGATTGGTAAGACTGGAGAATAGTCCTGTGATTGGTAACAGAGAAGAACAGTCCTGTCTTTGGAAACACTGGGGAACAGTCCTGTCCTTGGTAACATTGGGGATCAGTCCGCTCCTTTGAACACTGGAGGACAGTCCTGTGATTGGTAAAACTGGAGAACAGTACTGTGATTGGTAACACTGGAGAACAGTCTTGTCCTTGGTAACATTGGAGAACAGTCCTGTGATTGGTAACACTGGAGTACCATCCTGTGATTGGTAACGCTGGAGAACAGTCCTGTGTTTAGTAATGCTGGAGAACAGTCCTGTCCTTGGTAACTCTGGAGAACAGTCCTGTCCTTGCTAACACAAGAGAACAGTCCTGTGATTGGTAACACTGGAGAACATTCCTGTGACTGGTAACACTGGAGAACAGTCCTGTCCTTGGTAACACTGGAGAACCGTCCTGTGATTGGTAATACTGGAGAACAGTCCTGTGATTAGTAACACTGGGGAACATTCCTGCCCTTGGTAACAATGTAGAACAGTCCTGTGATTGGTAACACTGGCAAACCGTCCTGTGATTTTTTAACACTGGGGAACAGTCCTTTGCTTGGTAACACTGGAGAAGAGACCTGTGATTGGTAACACTGGAGAACAGTCCTGTGATTGGTAACACTGGAGAACAGTCCTGTCCTTGGTAACACTGTAGAACTGTCCAGTGACTGGTAACACTGGAGAACCGTCATGTGATTGGTAACACTGGAGAACAGTCCTGTGATTGGTAAAACTGAAGAACAGTCCTGTCCTTGGTAACACTGGAGAACCGTCCTGTGATTGGTAACAATGGGAAACCGACCTGTGATTGGTAACTCTGGGGAACAGTCGTGTGACTGGTAACACTGGAGAACCGTGCTGTGATAGCTAACACTGAAGAACAGTCCTGTGATTGGTAACACTGGAGAACAGTCCTGTCCTTGGTAACATTGTAGATCCGTCCACTGATTGGTAATACTGGAGAACCGTCCTGTGATTGGTAACACTGGAGAAAAGTCCTGTGATTGGTAACACTGGAGAACAATCCTGTGATTGGTAAAACTGGGGAACATTCCTGCCCTTGGTAACAATGGAGAACAGTCCTGTGATTGGTAACACTGGGAAACCGTCCTGTGATTGGTAACAATGGAGAACCGTCCTGAGATGGGTAACACTGGAGAACAGTCCTGTGATTGGTAACACTAGAGAACAGTCCTGTCCTTGGTAACAATATAGAACCGTCCAGTGATTGGTAACACTGGAGAACCGTCCTGTGATTGCTAACACTGGAGAACAGTCCTGTCAGTGGTAACACTGGGGAACAGTCCTGTGATTGATAACTCTGGAGAACAGTCATGTGATTGGTAACACTGGTGAACAGTCCTGTGATTGGTAACACTGGAGAACCGTCCTGTGATTGCTAACACTGGGGTACAGTCCTGTCCTTGGTAACACTGGGAACAGTCCTGTCCTTGGTAACACTGGGGTACAGTCCTGTCCTTGGTAACACTGGGGAAGAGTCCTGTCCTTGGTAACACTGGGGAGCAGTCCTGTGATAGGTAACACTGGAGAACCGTCCTGTGATTGGTAACACTGGAGCACAGTCCTTTCCTAGGTAACACTAGGGAACATTCCTGTCCATGGTAACACTGGGGAACAGTCCTGTCATTGGTAACACTGGGGAACATTCCTGTGATTGATAACACTGGAGAACAGTTCTGTGATTATTAGCATTTGAGAACAGTCCTGTGATTGGTAACACTGGAGAACAGTCCTGTCCTTGGTAACATTGGGGAACAGGCCTACCCTTGGTAACAGTGGGGAACAGTCCTGTGAGTGGTAACACTGGTGGACCTTCCTGAGATGGGTAAAACTGGAGAACAGTCCTTTGATTGGTAACAATGGAGAACAGTCCTGTCCTTGGTAACACTGGAGAACCGTCCTGTGATTGGTAATACTGGAGAACAGTCCTGTGATTGGTAACACTGGGGATCATTCCTGCCCTTGGTAACAATGGAGAACAGTCCTGTGATTGGTAACACTGGGAAACCGTCCTGTGATTGGTAACACTGGGGAACAATCCTTTGCTTGGCAACACTGGAGAAGAGACCTGTGATAGGTAACACTGGAGAACAGTCCTGTGTTTGGTAACACTGGAGAACCGTCAAGTGATTGGTAACACTGGGGAACAGTCCTGCCAATGGTAACACTGGAGAATAGTCCTGTGATTGGTAACACTGGAGAATCGTCCTTTGATTGGTAACACTGGAGAACAGTCCTGTCCTTGGTAACACTGGGGAACAGTCCTGTCCTTGGTAACAGTGGGGAACAGTCCTGTCCTTGGTAGCACTGGAGAACAGTCCAGCCCTTGGTAACACTGGAGAACCGTCCTGTGATGGCTAACACTGGGAAACCGTCCTGTGATTTGTAACAGTGATTGGTAACACTGGAGAACAGTCTTGTCCTTGGTAACATTGGAGAACAGTCCTGTGATTGGTAACACTGGAGTACCATCCTGTGATTGGTAACGCTGGAGAACAGTCCTGTGTTTAGTAATGCTGGAGAACAGTCCTGTCCTTGGTAACTCTGGAGAACAGTCCTGTCCTTGCTAACACAAGAGAACAGTCCTGTGATTGGTAACACTGGAGAACATTCCTGTGACTGGTAACACTGGAGAACAGTCCTGTCCTTGGTAACACTGGAGAACCGTCCTGTGATTGGTAATACTGGAGAACAGTCCTGTGATTGGTAACACTGGGGATCATTCCTGCCCTTGGTAACAATGGAGAACAGTCCTGTGATTGGTAACACTGGGAAACCGTCCTGTGATTGGTAACACTGGGGAACAATCCTTTGCTTGGCAACACTGGAGAAGAGACCTGTGATAGGTAACACTGGAGAACAGTCCTGTGTTTGGTAACACTGGAGAACCGTCAAGTGATTGGTAACACTGGGGAACAGTCCTGCCAATGGTAACACTGGAGAATAGTCCTGTGATTGGTAACACTGGAGAATCGTCCTTTGATTGGTAACACTGGAGAACAGTCCTGTCCTTGGTAACACTGGGGAACAGTCCTGTCCTTGGTAACAGTGGGGAACAGTCCTGTCCTTGGTAGCACTGGAGAACAGTCCAGCCCTTGGTAACACTGGAGAACCGTCCTGTGATGGCTAACACTGGGAAACCGTCCTGTGATTTGTAACAGTGATTGGTAACACTGGAGAACAGTCTTGTCCTTGGTAACATTGGAGAACAGTCCTGTGATTGGTAACACTGGAGTACCATCCTGTGATTGGTAACGCTGGAGAACAGTCCTGTGTTTAGTAATGCTGGAGAACAGTCCTGTCCTTGGTAACTCTGGAGAACAGTCCTGTCCTTGCTAACACAAGAGAACAGTCCTGTGATTGGTAACACTGGAGAACATTCCTGTGACTGGTAACACTGGAGAACAGTCCTGTCCTTGGTAACACTGGAGAACCGTCCTGTGATTGGTTATACTGGAGAACAGTCCTGTGATTAGTAACACTGGGGAACATTCCTGCCCTTGGTAACAATGTAGAACAGTCCTGTGATTGGTAACACTGGCAAACCGTCCTGTGATTTTTTAACACTGGGGAACAGTCCTTTGCTTGGTAACACTGGAGAAGAGACCTGTGATTGGTAACACTGGAGAACAGTCCTGTGATTGGTAACACTGGAGAACAGTCCTGTCCTTGGTAACACTGTAGAACTGTCCAGTGACTGGTAACACTGGAGAACCGTCATGTGATTGGTAACACTGGAGAACAGTCCTGTGATTGGTAAAACTGAAGAACAGTCCTGTCCTTGGTAACACTGGAGAACCGTCCTGTGATTGGTAACAATGGGAAACCGACCTGTGATTGGTAACTCTGGGGAACAGTCGTGTGACTGGTAACACTGGAGAACCGTGCTGTGATTGCTAACACTGAAGAACAGTCCTGTGATTGGTAACACTGGAGAACAGTCCTCTCCTTGGTAACATTGTAGATCCGTCCACTGATTGGTAATACTGGAGAACCGTCCTGTGATTGGTAACACTGGAGAAAAGTCCTGTGATTGGTAACACTGGAGAACAGTCCTGTGATTGGTAAAACTGGGGAACATTCCTGCCCTTGGTAACAATGGAGAACAGTCCTGTGATTGGTGACACTGGGAAACCGTCCTGTGATTGGTAACAATGGAGAACCGTCCTGAGATGGGTAACACTGGAGAACAGTCCTGTGATTGGTAACACTAGAGAACAGTCCTGTCCTTGGTAACAATATAGAACCGTCCAGTGATTGGTAACACTGGAGAACCGTCCTGTGATTGCTAACACTGGAGAACAGTCCTGTCAGTGGTAACACTGGGGAACAGTCCTGTGATTGATAACTCTGGAGAACAGTCCTGTGATTGGTAACACTGGTGAACAGTCCTGTGATTGGTAACAATGGAGAATCATCCTGAGATGGGTAACACTGGAGAACAGTCCTGTGATTGGTAACACTAGAGAACAGTCCTGTCCTTGGTAACAATGCAGAACCGTCCAGTGATTGGTAACAATGGAGAACAGTCCTCTGATTGGTAACGCTGGAGAACAGTCCTGTCCTTGGTAACACTGGGGAACAGGCCTGCCCTTGGTAAAATTGGGGAACTGTCCTGTCCTCTGTAACACTGGAGAACAGTCCTGTGAATGGTAAAACTGGAGAACAGTCCTGTGATTGGTAACACTGGAGAAAAGTCCTCTCCTTGGTAACACTGGAGTACAGTCCTGTGATTGGTAACACTGAAGAACCGTCCTGTGATGGGTACCACTGGAGAACAATCCTGTGATTGGTAACACTGGAGAACAGTCCTGTCCTTGGTAACACTGGAGAACCGTCCTGTGATTGGTAATACTGGAGAACAGTCCTGTGATTAGTAACACTGGGGAACATTCCTGCCCTTGGTAACAATGTAGAACAGTCCTGTGATTGGTAACACTGGCAAACCGTCCTGTGATTTTTTAACACTGGGGAACAGTCCTTTGCTTGGTAACACTGGAGAAAAGACCTGTGATTGGTAACACTGGAGAACAGTCCTGTGATTGGTAACACTGGAGAACAGTCCTGTCCTTGGTAACACTGTAGAACTGTCCAGTGACTGGTAACACTGGAGAACCGTCATGTGATTGGTAACACTGGAGAACAGTCCTGTGATTGGTAAAACTGAAGAACAGTCCTGTCCTTGGTAACACTGGAGAACCATCCTGTGATTGGTAACAATGGGAAACCGACCTGTGATTGGTAACTCTGGGGAACAGTCGTGTGACTGGTAACACTGGAGAACCGTGCTGTGATTGCTAACACTGAAGAACAGTCCTGTGATTGGTAACACTGGAGAACAGTCCTGTCCTTGGTAACATTGTAGATCCGTCCACTGATTGGTAATACTGGAGAACCGTCCTGTGATTGGTAACACTGGAGAAAAGTCCTGTGATTGGTAACACTGGAGAACAGTCCTGTGATTGGTAAAACTGGGGAACATTCCTGCCCTTGGTAACAATGGAGAACAGTCCTGTGATTGGTGACACTGGGAAACCGTCCTGTGATTGGTAACAATGGAGAACCGTCCTGAGATGGGTAACACTGGAGAACAGTCCTGTGATTGGTAACACTAGAGAACAGTCCTGTCCTTGGTAACAATATAGAACCGTCCAGTGATTGGTAACACTGGAGAACCGTCCTGTGATTGCTAACACTGGAGAACAGTCCTGTCAGTGGTAACACTGGGGAACAGTCCTGTGATTGATAACTCTGGAGAACAGTCCTGTGATTGGTAACACTGGTGAACAGTCCTGTGATTGGTAACAATGGAGAATCGTCCTGAGATGGGTAACACTGGAGAACAGTCCTGTGATTGGTAACACTAGAGAACAGTCCTGTCCTTGGTAACAATGCAGAACCGTCCAGTGATTGGTAACAATGGAGAACAGTCCTCTGATTGGTAACGCTGGAGAACAGTCCTGTCCTTGGTAACACTGGGGAACAGGCCTGCCCTTGGTAAAATTGGGGAACTGTCCTGTCCTCTGTAACACTGGAGAACAGTCCTGTGAATGGTAAAACTGGAGAACAGTCCTGTGATTGGTAACACTGGAGAAAAGTCCTCTCCTTGGTAACACTGGAGTACAGTCCTGTGATTGGTAACACTGAAGAACCGTCCTGTGATGGGTACCACTGGAGAACAATCCTGTGATTGGTAACACTGGAGAACAGTCCTGTCCTTGGTAACACGGGGGAACAGGTCAGCCCTTGGTAACAGTGGGGAACAGTCCTGTCCTTGGTAACACTGGAGAACAGTCCTGTGATTGGTAAAACGGGAAAACAGTCCTTTGGTTGGTAACACTGGAGAACAGTCCTGTGATTGGTAACACTGGAGAAAAGTCCTCTCCTTGGTAACACTGGAGTACAGTCCTGTGATTGGTAACACTGAAGAACCGTCCTGTGATGGGTACCACTGGAGAACAATCCTGTGATTGGTAACACTGGAGAACAGTCCTGTCCTTGGTAACACTGTTGATCCGTCCAGTGATTGGTAAAACTGGAGAAACGTCTTGTGATTGGTAACACTGGAGAACAGTCCTGTGATTAGTAAAACTGGGGAACAGTCCTGTCCTTGGTAACAGTTGGGAATAGACCTGTCCTTGGTAACAATGGGGAACAGTCCTGTGATTGGTAACACTGGAGAACAGTCCTGTCCTTGGTAACACTGGGGAACAGGCCAGCCCTTGGTAACAGTGGGGAACAGTGCTGTCTTTGGTAACACTGGAGAACAGTCCTATGACTGGTAAAACTGGAGAAGAGTCCTGTGATTGGTCATACTGGGGAACAGTCCTGTGATTAGTAACACTGCAGAACTGTGCTGTGATGGATAACACTGGAGAACAGTCCTGTGATTGATAACACTGGAGAACAGTCCTGTCCTTGGTAACACTGGAGTACCGTCCAGTGATTGGTAACTTTGGAGAACCTTCCCTTGATTGGTAACACTGGAGAACAGTCCTGTGATTGGTAACACTGGAGAACAGTCTTGTGATTGGTAACGCTGGAGAACAGTCCTGTCCTTGGTAACACTGTGGTACAGTCCTGTCCTTGGTGACACTGCGGAACAGTCCTGTGTTTGGTGAAACTGGAGAACAGTCCTGTGATTGGTAAGACTGGAGAATAGTCCTGTGATTGGTAACAGTGGAGAACAGTCCTGTCTTTGGAAACACTGGGGAACAGTCCTGTCCTTGGTAACATTGGGGATCAGTCCGCTCCTTTGAACACTGGAGGACAGTCCTGTGATTGGTAAAACTGGAGCACAGTACTGTGATTGGTAACACTGGAGAACAGTCTTGTCCTTGGTAACATTGGAGAACAGTCCTGTGATTGGTAACACTGGAGAACCATCCTGTGATTGGTAACGCTGGAGAACAGTCCTGTGTTTAGTAATGCTGGAGAACAGTCCTGTCCTTGGTAACTCTGGAGAACAGTCCTGTCCTTGCTAACACAAGAGAACAGTCCTGTGATTGGTAACACTGGAGAACATTCCTGTGACTGGTAACACTGGAGAACAGTCCTGTCCTTGGTAACACTGGAGAACCGTCCTATGATTGGTAATACTGGAGAACAGTCCTGTGATTGGTAACACTGGGGAACATTCCTGACCTTGGTAACAATGTAGAACAGTCCTGTGATTGGTAACACTGGGAAACCGTCCTGTGATTGGTAACACTGGGGAACAATCCTTTGCTTGGTAACACTGGAGAAGAGATCTGTGATCGGTAACACTGGAGAACTGTCCTGTGATTGGTAACACTGGAGGACAGTCCTTTCCTTGGTAACACTGTTGAACCGTCCAGTGATTGGTAACACTGGAGAACCGTCCTGTGATTGGTAACACTGGAGAACAGTCCTGTGATTGGTAAAACTGGAGAACAGTCCTGTCCTTGGTAACACTGGAGAACCGTCCTGTGATTGGTAACACTGGAGAACAGTCCTGTGATAGGTAACACTGGGGAACTTTCCTGCCCTTGGTAACAATGGAGAAGAGTCCTGTAACTGGTAACACTGGGAAACCGTCCTGTGATTGGTAACACTGGGGAACAGTCCTGTGCTTGGTAACACTGGAGAACAGACTTGTGATTGGTAACACTGGAGAACAGTCCAGTCCTTGGTAACACAGGCAAACCATCCTGCGATAGGAAACACTGGAGAACAGTCCTGTGTTTGGTAACACTGGAGAACCGTCAAGTGATTGGAAACACTGGGGAAAAGTCCTGTCCTTGGTAACACTGGAGATTAGTCCTGTGATTGGTAGCAATGGAGAACAGTCCTGTGATTGGTAAAACTGGAGAACAGCCCTGTTCTTGGTAGCACTGGAGAACAGTCCTGTGATTGGTAACACTGGAGAATAGTCCTGTGATTGGTAACACTGGAGAACCGTCCTTTGATTGGTAACACTGGAGAACAGTCCTGTCCTTGGTAACACTGGGGAACAGTCCTGTCCTTGGTAACAGTGGGGAACAGTCCTGTCCTTGGTACACTGGAGTACAGTCCAGCCCTTGGTAACACTGGAGAAACTTCCTGGGATTGGTAACACTGGGAAACCGTCCTGTGATTTGTAACACTGCAGAATAGTCCTGTGAATGGTACCACTGGAGAACAGTCCTTTGTTTGGTAAAACTGGGGAACAGTCCTGTCCTTGGTAACAGTGGGGAACAGACCTGTCCTTGGTAACAATGGGGAACAGTCCTGTTCTTGGTAGCACTGGAGAACAGTCCTGTGATTTGTAACACTGGAGAACTGTCCAGTCCTTGGTAACACTCGAGAGCAGTCCTGTGATTGGTAACACTGGAGAAACGTCTTGTGATTGGTAACACTGGAGAACAGTCCTGTGATTGGTAAAACTGGGGAAGAGTCCTGTCCTTGGTAACAGTGCGGAACAGACCTGTCCTTGGTAACAATGGGTAACAGTCCTGGGATTGGTAACACTGGAGAAGAGTCCTGTCCTTGGTAACACTGGGGAACAGGCCAGACCTTGGTAACAGTGGGGAACAGTCCTGTCCTTGGTAACACTGGAGAACAGTCCTGTGATTGGTAAAACTGGAAAACAGTCGTGTGATTGGTAACACTGGAGAACAGTCCTGTCATTGGTAACTCAGGAGAAGAGTCCTGTGATTGGTAACACTGGAGAATAGTCCTGTGATTGGTCATACTGGGGAACAGTCCATTGATTAGTAACACTGGAGAACCGTGCTGTGATGGGTAACACTTGGAGAACAGTCCTGTGATTGATAACACTGGAGAGCAGTCCTGTCCTTGGTAACACTGGCGTACAGTCCAGTGATTGGTAAAACTGGAGAACAGTCCAGTGATTGGTAACACTGGAGAACAGTCCTGTCCTTGGTAACACTGTGGTACAGTCCTGTCCTTGGTGACACTGCGGAACAGTCCTGTGATTGGTGCAACTGAAGAACAGTCCTGTTCTTGGTAACACTGGAGAACACTCCTGTGATTGGTAACAATTGAGAATAGTCCTGTGATTGGTAACACTGGAGAACAGCGCTGTGATTGGTAACACTGGAGAACCATCCTGAGATTTGTTACACTGGAGAACAGTCCTGTGATTGCTAACTCTGGAAAACAGCCCTGTCCTTGGTAACACTGGAGAACAGCCCTGTGATTGGTAACACTGGAGAACCGTCCTGTGATTGGTAACACTGGAGAACTGTCCTGTGATTGGTAACACTGGGGAACAGTCCTGTCCGTGATAACACTGGGGTACAGTCCTGCCCTTGGTAACACTGGGGAAGAGTCCTGTCCTTTGTAACACTGCGGAGCAGTCCTGTGATAGGTAACACTGGAGAACCGTCCTGTGATTGGTAACGCTGGAGAACAGTCCTGTCATTGGTAAGACTGGAGCACAGTCCTTTCCTAGGTAACACTAGGGAACATTCCTGTCCATGGTAACACTGGGGAACAGTCCTGTCATTGGTAACACTGGGGAACAGTCCTGTGATTGATAACACTGGAGAACAGTTCTGTGATTGGTAACACTGGAGAACAGTCCTGTGATTGGTAACACTGGAGAACAGTCCTGTCCTTGGTAACCCTGGGGACAGGCCTACCCTTGGTAACAGTGGGGAGCAGTCCTGTCCTTGGTAACACTGGAGAACAGTCCTGTGATTGGTAAAACTGGAAAACAGCCCTGTGATTGGTAACACTGGAGAACAGTCCTGTGATTGTTAACACTGGAGAACCGTCCAGTGATTGGTAACACTGGGGATCAGTCCTGTCAATGGTAACACTGGAGAGCTGTCCTGCGTTTGGTAACACTGGAGAACAGTCCAGTGATTGTTAACATTGGGGAACAGTCCTGCCCTTGGTAATGCTGGAGAACAGTCCTGTGCTTGGTAACTCTGGAGAAGAGTCCTGTGATTGGTAACACTGGAGAATAGTCCTGTGATTGGTCACACTGGGGACAATCCTGTGATTAGTAACACTGGAGAACCGTGCTGTGATGGGTAACAATGGAGAACAGTCCTGTGATTGATAACACTGGAGAACAGTCCTGTCCTTGGTAACACTGGAAAACCTTCCCTTGATTGGTAACACTGGAGAACAGTCCTGTGATTGGTAACACTGGAGAACAGTCCAGTGATTGGTAACACTGGAGAACAGTCCTGTCCTTGGTAACACTGTGGTACAGTCCTGTCTTTGGTGACACTGGGGAACAGTCCTGTGATTGGTAACACTGGAGCTTAGTCCTGTGATTGGTAGCACGGGAGAACAGTCCTGTGATTGGTGACACTGAAGAACATTCCTGTTCTTGGTAACACTGGAAAACACTCCTGTGATTGGTAACACTGGAGAATAGTCCTGTGATTGGTAACACTGGACAACAGTGCTGTGATTGGTAACACTGGAGAACCATCCTGAGATTTGTTACACTGGAGAACAGTCCTGTGATTGCTAACTCTGGAAAACAGCCCTGTCCTTGGTAACACTGGAGAACAGTCCTGTGATTGGTAACACTGGAGAACCGTCCTGTGATTGCTAACACTGGGGTACAGTCCTGTCCTTGGTAACACTGGGAACAGTCCTGTCCTTGGTAACACTGGGGTACAGTTCTGTCCTTGGTAACACTGGGGAAGAGTCCTGTCCTTGGTAACACTGGGGAGCAGTCCTGTGATAGGTAACACTGGAGAACCGTCCTGTGATTGGTAACGCTGGAGCACAGTCCTTTCCTAGGTAACACTAGGGAACATTCCTGTCCATGGTAACACTGGGGAACAGTCCTGTCATTGGTAACACTGGGGAACATTCCTGTGATTGATAACACTGGAGAACAGTTCTGTGATTATTAGCATTTGAGAACAGTCCTGTGATTGGTAACACTGGAGAACAGTCCTGTCCTTGGTAACACTGGGGAACAGGCCTACCCTTGGTAACAGTGGGGAACAGTCCTGTGAGTGGTAACACTGGAGCACCGTCCTGAGATGGGTAAAACTGGAGAACAGTCCTTTGATTGGTAACAATGGAGAACAGTCCTGTCCTTGGTAACATTGTAGAACCGTCAGGTGATTGGTAACACTGGAGAACATTCCTGTGACTGGTAACACTGGAGAACAGTCCTGCCCTTGGTAACACTGGAGAACCGTCCTGTGATTGGTAATACTGGAGAACAGTCCTGTGATTGGTAACACTGGGGAACATTCCTGCCCTTGGTAACAATGTAGAACAGTCCTGTGATTGGTAACACTGGCAAACCGTCCTGTGATTTTTTAACACTGGGGAACAGTCCTTTGCTTGGTAACACTGGAGAAGAGACGTGTGATTGGTAACACTGGAGAACAGTCCTATGATTGGTAACACTGGTGAACAGTCCTGTCCTTGGTAACACTGTAGAACCGTCCAGTGATTGGTAACACTGAAGAGCAGTGCTGTGATTGGTAACAATGGGAAACCGACCTGTGATTGGTAACTGTGGGGAACAGTGGTGTGACTGGTAACACTGGAGAACCGTGCTGCGATTGCTAACACTGAAGAACAGTCCTGTGATTGGTAACACTGGAGAACAGTCCTGTCCTTGGTAACATTGTAGATCCGTCCAGTGATTGGTAATACTGGAGAACCGTCCTGTGATTGGTAACACTGGAGAAAAGTCCTGTGATTGGTAACACTGGAGAACAGTCCTGTGATTGGTAACACTGGGGAACATTCCTGCCCTTGGTAACAATGGAGAACAGTCCTGTGATTGGTAACATTGGGAAACCGTCCTGTGATTGGTAACAATGGAGAACCGTCCTGAGATGGGTAACACTGGAGAACAGTCCTGTGAATGGTAACACTAGAGAACAGTCCGGTCCTTGGTAACAATATAGAACCGTCCAGTGATTGGTAACACTGGAGAACCGTCCTGTGATTGCTAACACTGGAGAACAGTCCTGTGATTGGTAACACTAGAGAACAGTCCTGTCCCTGGTAACAATGCAAAATCGTCCAGTGATTGGTAACAATGGAGAACAGTCCTCTGATTGGTAACGCTGGAGAACAGTCCTGTCCTTGGTAACACTGGGGAACAGGCCTGCCCTTGGTAAAATTGGGGAACTGTCTTGTCCTCTGTAACACTGGAGAACAGTCCTGTGAATGGTAAAACTGGAGAACAGTCCTGTGATTGGTAACACTGGAGAAAAGTCCTCTCCTTGGTAACACTGGAGTACAGTCCTGTGATTGGTAACACTGGAGAACCGTCCTGTGATGGGTACCACTGGAGAACAATCCTGTGATTGGTAACACTGGAGAACAGTCCTGTCCTTGGTAACACTGTTGATCCGTCCAGTGATTGGTAAAACTGGTGAACCGTCCTGTGATTGGTAACACTGGAGAACAGTCCTGTGATTGGTAACACTGGAGAACAGTCCTGTCCTTGGTAACACTGGAGAACCGTCCTGTGATTGGTAATACTGGAGAACAGTCCTGTGATTGGTAACACTGGGGATCATTCCTGCCCTTGGTAACAATGGAGAACAGTCCTGTGATGGGTAACACTGGGAAACCGTCCTGTGATTGGTAACACTGGGGAACAATCCTTTGCTTGGCAACACTGGAGAAGAGACCTGTGATAGGTAACACTGGAGAGCAGTCCTGTGTTTGGTAACACTGGAGAACCGTCAAGTGATAGGTAACACTGGAGAACAGTCCTGTGTTTGGTAACACTGGAGAACCGTCAAGTGATTGGTAACACTGGGGAACAGTCCTGCCAATGGTAACACTGGAGAATAGTCCTGTGATTGGTAACACTGGAGAATCGTCCTTTGATTGCTAACACTGGAGAACAGTCCTGTCCTTGGTAACACTGGGGAACAGTCCTGTCCTTGGTAACAGTGGGGAACAGTCCTGTCCTTGGTAACACTGGAGAACAGTCCAGCCCTTGGTAACACTGGAGAACCGTCCTGTGATTGCTAACACTGGGAAACCGTCCTATGATTTGTAACACTGCAGAATAGTCCTGTGAATGGTACCACAGGAGAACAGTCCTTTGTTTGGTAAAACTGGGGAACAGTCCTGTCCTTGGTAACAGTGGGGAACAGACCTGTCCTTGGTAACAATGGGGAACAGTCCTGTTCTTGGTAGCACTGGAGAACAGTGCTGTGATTGTTAACAGTGGAGAACTGTCCAGTCCTTGGTAACACTGGAGAACAGTCCTGTGATTGGTAACACTGGAGAAACGTCTTGTGATTGGTAACACTGGAGAACAGTCCTGTGATTAGTAAAACTGGGGAACAGTCCTGTCCTTGGTAACAGTTGGGAATAGACCTGTCCTTGGTAACAATGGGGAACAGTCCTGTGATTGGTAACACTGGAGAACAGTCCTGTCCTTGGTAACACTGGGGAACAGGCCAGCCCTTGGTAACAGTGGGGAACAGTCCTGTCTTTGGT
Organism: Carcharodon carcharias; assembly: GCF_017639515.1. Taxonomy (NCBI): domain Eukaryota; kingdom Metazoa; phylum Chordata; class Chondrichthyes; order Lamniformes; family Lamnidae; genus Carcharodon; species Carcharodon carcharias. The sequence goes on from NC_054479.1 coordinate 68,208,357, forward strand.
AACACTGGAGAACAGTCCTATGACTGGTAAAACTGGAAAACAGTCCTGTGATTGGTAACACTGGAGAACAGTCCTGTCCTTGGTAACTCTGGAGAAGAGTCCTGTGATTGGTCATACTGGGGAACAATCCTGTGATGGATAACCGTGCTGTGATGGATAACACTGGAGAACAGTCTTGTGATTGATAACACTGGAGAACAGTCCTGTCCTTGGTAACACTGGAGTACCGTCCAGTGATTGGTAACTTTGGAGAACCTTCCCTTGGTTGGTAACACTGGAGAACAGTCCTGTGATTGGTAACACTGGAGAACAGTCTTGTGATTGGTAACGCTGGAGAACAGTCCTGTCCTTGGTAACACTGTGGTACAGTCCTGTCCTTGGTGACACTGCGGAACAGTCCTGTGTTTGGTGAAACTGGAGAACAGTCCTGTGATTGGTAAGACTGGAGAATAGTCCTGTGATTAGTAACAGTGGAGAACAGTCCTGTCTTTGGAAACACTGGGGAACAGTCCTGTCCTTGGTAACATTGGGGATCGGTCCGCTCCTTTGAACACTGGAGGACAGTCCTGTGATTGGTAAAACTGGAGAACAGTACTGTGATTGGTAACACTGGAGAACAGTCTTGTCCTTGGTAACATTGGAGAACAGTCCTGTGATTGGTAACACTGGAGAACCATCCTGTGATTGGTAACGCTGGAGAACAGTCCTGTGTTTAGTAATGCTGGAGAACAGTCCTGTCCTTGGTAACTCTGGAGAACAGTCCTGTCCTTGCTAACACAAGAGAACAGTCCTGTGATTGGTAACACTGGAGAACATTCCTGTGACTGGTAACACTGGAGAACAGTCCTGTCCTTGGTAACACTGGAGAACCGTCCTATGATTGGTAATACTGGAGAACAGTCCTGTGATTGGTAACACTGGGGAACATTCCTGCTCTTGGTAACAATGTAGAACAGTCCTGTGATTGGTAACACTGGGAAACCGTCCTGTGATTGGTAACACTGGGGAACAATCCTTTGCTTGGTAACACTGGAGAAGAGATCTTTGATTGGTAACACTGGAGAACTGTCCTGTGATTGGTAACACTGGAGGACAGTCCTTTCCTTGGCAACACTGTTGAACCGTCCAATGATTGGTAACACTGGAGAACCGTCCTGTGATTGGTAACACTGGAGAACAGTCCTGTGATTGGTAAAACTGGAGAACAGTCCTGTCCTTGGTAACACTGGAGAACCGTCCTGTGATTGGTAACACTGGAGAACAGTCCTGTGATAGGTAACACTGGGGAACTTTCCTGCCCTTGGTAACAATGGAGAAGAGTCCTGTAACTGGTAACACTGGGAAACCGTCCTGTGATTGGTAACACTGGGGAACAGTCCTGTGCTTGGTAACACTGGAGAACAGACTTGTGATTGGTAACACTGGAGAACTTTCCAGTCCTTGGTAACACAGGCAAACCGTCCTGCGATAGGAAACACTGGAGAACAGTCCTGTGTTTGGTAACACTGGAGAACCGTCAAGTGATTGGAAACACTGGGGAAAAGTCCTGTCCTTGGTAACACTGGAGATTAGTCCTGTGATTGGTAGCAATGGAGAACAGTCCTGTGATTGGTAAAACTGGAGAACAGCCCTGTTCTTGGTAGCACTGGAGAACAGTCCTGTGATTGGTAACACTGGAGAATAGTCCTGTGATTGGTAACACTGGAGATCCGTCCTTTGATTGGTAACACTGGAGAACAGTCCTGTCCTTGGTAACACTGGAGAACCGTCCTGTGATTGGTAATACTGGAGAACAGTCCTGTGATTGGTAACACTGGGGATCATTCCTGCCCTTGGTAACAATGGAGAACAGTCCTGTGATTGGTAACACTGGGAAACCGTCCTGTGATTGGTAACACTGGGGAACAATCCTTTGCTTGGCAACACTGGAGAAGAGACCTGTGATAGGTAACACTGGAGAACAGTCCTGTGTTTGGTAACACTGGAGAACCGTCAAGTGATTGGTAACACTGGGGAACAGTCCTGCCAATGGTAACACTGGAGAATAGTCCTGTGATTGGTAACACTGGAGAATCGTCCTTTGATTGCTAACACTGGAGAACAGTCCTGTCCTTGGTAACACTGGGGAACAGTCCTGTCCTTGGTAACAGTGGGGAACAGTCCTGTCCTTGGTAACACTGGAGAACAGTCCAGCCCTTGGTAACACTGGAGAACCGTCCTGTGATTGCTAACACTGGGAAACCGTCCTATGATTTGTAACACTGCAGAATAGTCCTGTGAATGGTACCACAGGAGAACAGTCCTTTGTTTGGTAAAACTGGGGAACAGTCCTGTCCTTGGTAACAGTGGGGAACAGACCTGTCCTTGGTAACAATGGGGAACAGTCCTGTTCTTGGTAGCACTGGAGAACAGTGCTGTGATTGGTAACAGTGGAGAACTGTCCTGTCCTTGGTAACACTGGAGAACAGTCCTGTGATTTGTAACACTGGAGAAACGTCTTGTGATTGGTAACACTGGAGAACAGTCCTGTGATTAGTAAAACTGGGGAACAGTCCTGTCCTTGGTAACAGTTGGGAATAGACCTGTCCTTGGTAACAATGGGGAACAGTCCTGTGATTGGTAACACTGGAGAACAGTCCTGTCCTTGGTAGCACTGGGGAACAGGCCAGCCCTTGGTAACAGTGGGGAACAGTCCTGTCTTTGGTAACACTGGAGAACAGTCCTATGACTGGTAAAACTGGAAAACAGTCCTGTGATTGGTAACACTGGAGAACAGTCCTGTCCTTGGTAACTCTGGAGAAGAGTCCTGTGATTGGTCATACTGGGGAACAATCCTGTGATGGATAACCGTGCTGTGATGGATAACACTGGAGAACAGTCCTGTGATTGATAACACTGGAGAACAGTCCTGTCCTTGGTAACACTGGAGTACCGTCCAGTGATTGGTAACTTTGGAGAACCTTCCCTTGATTGGTAACACTGGAGATCAGTCCTGTGATTGGTAACACTGGAGAACAGTCTTGTGATTGGTAACGCTGGAGAACAGTCCTGTCCTTGGTAACACTGTGGTACAGTCCTGTCCTTGGTAACACTGCGGAACAGTCCTGTGTTTGGTGAAACTGGAGAACAGTCCTGTGATTGGTAAGACTGGAGAATAGTCCTGTGATTAGTAACAGTGGAGAACAGTCCTGTCTTTGGAAACACTGGGGAACAGTCCTGTCCTTGGTAACATTGGGGATCAGTCCGCTCCTTTGAACACTGGAGGACAGTCCTGTGATTGGTAAAACTGGAGAACAGTCTTGTCCTTGGTAACATTGGAGAACAGTCCTGTGATTGGTAACACTGGAGAACCATCCTGTGATTGGTAACGCTGGAGAACAGTCCTGTGTTTAGTAATGCTGGAGAACAGTCCTGTCCTTGGTAACTCTGGAGAACAGTCCTGTCCTTGCTAACACAAGAGAACAGTCCCGTGATTGGTAACACTGGAGAACATTCCTGTGACTGGTAACACTGGAGAACAGTCCTGTCCTTGGTAACACTGGAGAACCGTCCTATGATTGGTAATACTGGAGAACAGTCCTGTGATTGGTAACACTGGGGAACATTCCTGACCTTGGTAACAATGTAGAACAGTCCTGTGATTGGTAACACTGGGAAACCGTCCTGTGATTGGTAACACTGGGGAACAATCCTTTGCTTGGTAACACTGGAGAAGAGATCTGTGATTGGTAACACTGGAGAACTGTCCTGTGATTGGTAACACTGGAGGACAGTCCTTTCCTTGGTAACACTGTTGAACCGTCCAATGATTGGTAACACTGGAGAACCGTCCTGTGATTGGTAACACTGGAGAACAGTCCTGTGATTGGTAAAACTGGAGAACAGTCCTGTCCTTGGTAACACTGGAGAACCGTCCTGTGATTGGTAACACTGGAGAACAGTCCTGTGATAGGTAACACTGGGGAACTTTCCTGCCCTTGGTAACAATGGAGAAGAGTCCTGTAACTGGTAACACTGGGAAACCGTCCTGTGATTGGTAACACTGGGGAACAGTCCTGTGCTTGGTAACACTGGAGAACAGACTTTTGATTGGTAACACTGGAGAACAGTCCAGTCCTTGGTAACACAGGCAAACCGTCCTGCGATAGGAAACACTGGAGAACAGTCCTGTGTTTGGTAACACTGGAGAACCGTCAAGTGATTGGAAACACTGGGGAAAAGTCCTGTCCTTGGTAACACTGGAGATTAGTCCTGTGATTGGTAGCAATGGAGAACAGTCCTGTGATTGGTAAAACTGGAGAACAGCCCTGTTCTTGGTAGCACTGGAGAACAGTCCTGTGATTGGTAACACTGGAGCACAGTCCTTTCCTAGGTAACACTAGGGAACATTCCTGTCCATGGTAACACTGGGGAACAGTCCTGTCATTGGTAACACTGGGGAACATTCCTGTGATTGATAACACTGGAGAACAGTTCTGTGATTATTAGCACTTGAGAACAGTCCTGTGATTGGTAACACTGGGGAACAGGCCTACCCTTGGTAACAGTGGGGAACAGTCCTGTGAGTTGTAACACTGTGAGTGGAGCACCGTCCTGAGATGGGTAAAACTGGAGAACAGTCCTTTGATTGGTAACAATGGAGAACAGTCCTGTCCTTGGTAACACTGTAGAACCGTCAGGTGATTGGTAACACTGGAGAACTGTCCTGTGATTGTGAACACTGGAGAAGTCCTTTCCTTGGTAACACTGGGGAACAGGCCAGCACTTGGTAACTGTGGGGAACAGTCCTGTCCTTGGTCACACTGGGGAACAGTCCTGTGATTGGTAAAACTGGAAAACAGTCCTGTGATTGGTAACACTGGAGAACAGTCCTGTCCTTGGTTACAATGGAGAACAGTCCAGTGATTGGTAACACTGGGGAACAGTCCTGTCAATGGTAACACTGGAGAGCTGTCCTGCGTTTGGTAACACTGGAGAACAGTCCAGTGATTGTTAACATTGGGGAACAGTCCTGTCCTTGGTTATGCTGGAGAACAGTCCTGTGCTTGGTAACACTGGAGATTAGTCCTGTGATTGGTAGCACGGGAGAACAGTCCTGTGATTGGTAACACTGGAGAACAGTCCTGATCTTGGTAACACTGGAGAACAGTCATGTGATTGGTAATACTGGAGAATAGTCCTGTGATTGGTAACACTGGAGAACAGTGCTGTGATTGGTAACACTGGAGAACCATCCTGTGATTTGTTACACTTGAGAACAGTCCTGTGATTGCTAACTCTGGAAAACAGTCCTGTCCTTGGTAACACCGGAGAACTGTCCTGTGATTGGTGACACTGGAGAACCGTCCTGTGATTGGTAACACTGGAGAACTGTCCTGGGATTGGTAACACTGGGGAACAGTCCTGTCCTTGGTAACACTGGGGAACAGTCTTGTCCTTGGTAACACTGGGAAAGAGTCCTGTCCTTGGAAAAACTGGGGAACAGTCCTGTTTTAGGTAACACTGGAGTACCGTCCTGTGATTGGTAAAATTGGAGAACAGTCCTGTGATTGGTAACACTGGATAACAGTCCTGTCCTTGGTAACTCTGGAGAAGAGTCCTGTGCTTGGTAACACTGGAGAATAGTCCTGTGATAGTCACACTGGGGACAATCCTGTAATTAGTAACATTGGAGTACCGTGCTGTGATAGGTAACAATGGAGAACAGTCCTGTGATTGATAACACTGGAGAACAGTCCTGTCCTTGGTAACACTGGAGTACCGTCCAGTGATTGGTAACACTGGAGAACCTTCCCTTGATTGGTAACACTGGAGAACAGTCCTGTCCTTGGTAACACTGTGGTACAGTCCTGTCTTTGGTGACACTGGGGAACAGTCCTGTGATTGGTAACACTGGAGCTTAGTCCTGTGATTGGTAGCACGGGAGAACAGTCCTGTGATTGGTGACACTGAAGAACATTCCTGTTCTTGGTAACACTGGAAAACACTCCTGTGATTGGTAACACTGGAGAATAGTCCTGAGATTGGTAACACTGGATAACAGTGCTGTGATTGGTAACACTGGAGAACCATCCTGAGATTTGTTACACTGGAGAACAGTCCTGTGATTGCTAACTATGGAAAACAGCCCTGTCCTTGGTAACACTGGAGAACAGTCCTGTGATTGGTAACACTGGAGAACCGTCCTGTGATTGCTAACACTGGGGTACAGTCCTGTCCTTGGTAACACTGGGAACAGTCCTGTCCTTGGTAACACTGGGGTATAGTCCTGTCCTTGGTAACACTGGGGAAGAGTCCTGTCCTTGGTAACACTGGGGAGCAGTCCTGTGATAGGTAACACTGGAGAACCGTCCTGTGATTGGTAACACTGGAGCACAGTCCTTTCCTAGGTAACACTAGGGAACATTCCTGTCCATGGTAACACTGGGGAACAGTCCTGTCATTGGTAACACTGGGGAACATTCCTGTGATTGATAACACTGGAGAACAGTTCTGTGATTATTAGCACTTGAGAACAGTCCTGTGATTGGTAACGCTGGAGAACAGTCCTGTCCTTGGTAACACTGGGGAACAGGCCTACCCTTGGTAACAGTGGGGAACAGTCCTGTTAGTGGTAACACTGTGAGTGTAGCACCGTCCTGAGATGGGTAAAACTGGAGAACAGTCCTTTGATTGGTAAAAATGGAGAACAGTCCTGTCCTTGGTAACACTGTAGAACCGTCAGGTGATTGGTAAAACTGGAGAACTGTCCTGTGATTGTGAACACTGGAGAACAGTCATTTCCTTGGTAACACTGGGGAACAGGCCAGCACTTGGTAACTGTGGGGAACAGTCCTGTCCTTGGTCACACTGGGGAACAGTCCTGTGATTGGTAAAACTGGAAAACAGTCCTGTGATTGGTAACACTGGAGAACAGTCCTGTCCTTGGTTACAATGGAGAACAGTCCAGTGATTGGTAACACT